>NC_137225.1:2867880-3277880 GCF_949987685.1 Ammodytes marinus | reverse complement strand
CACACACACACACACACACACACACACACACACACACACACACACACACACACAAACAAAACATTGCCTTCATACAGTATTTTGTGCTGAGTATCATAGTGTTTAATAGAGGACAGTATACTAACTATATTCGGAACAAAAGACATGTATTAATTTGTGCCTCTCTCATGGAATTAATTGATTAAATAATCTGTGTATGCTGTGTGTGCAGGCGGCCTACCGGATGTTTACCAGCAGCAGCTGTGTCAAACACATGATCCTGAAGGTGCGGCGCGATGCCAGGAACTTTGAGCGCTACCAGCACAACAGAGACCTGGTGGTGTTCCTCAACAAGTTCACTGACACCCAGATGGAGCTGCCACGGGGCTGGGAGATCAAGACAGACCCCCAGGGAAAGGTAGGGAGACCTGGGCTGGCACCATTCTCTTTGCCTGTCCCGATTCCATTTATTTACATTTTGTATTGCCATTCTGAAGTCTCATTTTTACTTTTATTTAACCTTCGAAAGATCAATTGACGGGGGACTCTCTATTACAATGAGTTAATACAAATACGCAATATACAATACAAACACACAACAGTGTACAAAGAGACAAAAACAATTAAAAACATTCAGAGAGAAAGAAAAAATGGGTGGAGAAGAACATTGCTCAGACAAAACAGTTACTGTTACTGTGGGGCAGATTCAAAATAATAACATGTCTACATTTGTAAAAAAAAAAAAAAGATACAAATGTATTTAATTTAATTTGAAGTTGTAAACTGTTCCAGGAGTCAGGGGCACTGAAGTACTTCGATAACAGAAAGAATTGCTCTGATCTGATAGTATGGATTATTGGCATATTGCTTTTCCTTCTTAAAATTCTTCAAATCTATTGGAGCAGGTTGAATCTCCACCACTCCAATTTTATCCGCCTTTTTCTGCTTTAACCTGCGCCACATCTTCTTCTTCTTTAATGGCGGTTGACAACCAGCGTAAACAAATGAAATACTGCCACCTACTGTGTGTTTACCCGCATGACACGCTGTCTGCACTACATGATCAAACAAAACTAAATGAATTAAAATATCCATTCAAGGAAAAATAATCTATTCAATAAATCACCCAATGAAAAATCACGATGGTTTAGTAGATGGGTGTTTTTTCCCCCTATCCTATAGGTGACCCTCACAGGGATATGTAGAGGGCAGATGTTGATAGCTCACAGTCAGCATTGCTTTATTCTTGGCTATGCTAGGCTAAGCAAAATGAACCAAGGGCAAAACAATGGACTAATACTTGTTCTGATATGATAACAATATGTTGTTTCAAGCCGTATGAACCCTGTTATGTGCACACTCAGATTAAGTTTAGATGTTTGTCATATTTGAGGTTAAAATGTAAAGTATTGTTGTCCTTGCACATCATTTCAAATCCAAATGACATCAACATACTGTGAGATTTCAGCGCCATTTTCTTTTCTGTTTTCTTCTCAGTCTTTCTTTGTGGACCACAACAGTAGAGCCACGACATTCATCGACCCTCGCATCCCCCTGCAGAACGGCCGTCTGCCGGGGGCCATCGCACACAGGACACACCTCCAGAGGCTACGCAGCTACAGCGCCGGGGAGGTACACACACACACCTGCCCTTTGTATAACCATAATACATTCATTTTATATAGCGCTTTTCTTTTTTTAATTTTTTTTGTCCTTTTTAAGCTTTATTAGATAGTGCAGAGTTGAGATGGGGAGATATAGAGAGATAGGGGGGATGACATGCAGTAAAGTTCCATGAGTCGGATTTGAACCCGCGACCACTGCAACGAGAGAGATTTCCCTTCATTTATCGTAATGGAGGTGAAATGTTCAATGTGATATTGATTGGAGGTCAAATCAGCCCTGCCCCCTACCCTATATATTCTATGAATCATGAAACGTGTGTGTGTGTGTGTGTGTGTGTTTTCCCACAGGCCTCTGACGTGTCCAGGAGTCGGGGTGCATCTCTTATGGCCCGGCCTGGTAACAGCCTGGTAGCAGCCATACGCGGCCAGCACCACACTGACCCACAACAGCTGGGCCCTCCATGTACGCACGCTCACTACATCTCTGCCTTATTATTTTGTAGCATAGATTGTTCTGTTAACAATATGTATACTTTCAACTCATACTGATACTTTCTGAGGCCTTCTTCAAGCAGAGACTACGTCTGTGTTAAAGTCTGATTGCTTCTCTCTCTCTTTCTCTCTCTCTCTTTCTCTCTCTCTCTCTCTCTCTCTCTTTCTCTCTCTCTCTCTTTCTCTCTTTCTCTCTCTCTCTTTGTGTCTCTCTCTCTCTCTGTCTCTCTCCATCTCTTTGTGTCTCTCTCTGTCTCTATCTGTCTCCCTCTCTCTCTCTGTCTTGCTTTCTGTCTCTGTCTCACTCTCTGTCTCTGTCTCTCTGTCTTTCACTAGCTTACAATGACAAGATCGTGGCGTTCCTTCGACAGCCCAACATCTTTGACATGTTGCAGGAGCGCCAGCCCAGCCTGAGCAGAAACCACGCACTCAGGTGTTATGCTTCATCAATTTGATTCACAAATACAATATCACTGTCTATGAGCAATTTTCATTCTCTTCTTTTTTTCTGTTTACATCAGTTTTGACCCCTCACTCCTATTAAACATAGTGACAAGATAAAGGTGTTACAAGTACACGATAGCTGCTTAGCTCGCAAAGGCTAAGTCAATATGTGAAAGCACTAGGGGTGTGAACGTTTACAAAAATGCCTAACCGTGTACACGACAACATTTTTTTCGTGTACACGGTTAACCGTGACGTCATTGTCCTCGTGCCCCCGCCGTCTTGTAGGCGCGCGCGCGCACACACACACACACACATACGCGTTTGTTCGCCTGTAAACACACAATTGACATGAACTACGCTCGTTTACACACCTCTTATAATAGGTCCATGGAATACACACACACACACACACACACACGTTCGCCGTCATAATCGCGCTTCATTCATTTCCTGATTAATATAGCCTATCGCTTTCTACATGTCCACGTTAAATGCATGTTGAACAGGTGTTATAAAGTTCGGACTACTTACGAGCGTAGTTCACGTCAACCGGGTAACTTTAATCTTTAGGTTATCTTTCATCACTCTTCCGTGGCTGTGAGTCGAGCCCCAGCACGGCGACTCCCCGTGTGTGTGTGTGCGCCGATACACACACTCACTCACACACACACACTCGCCGAGGGACAGACAGATTCTCGGCAGACTAGCTTTTATCCTCCCAAATTAGTTTATTAGTGATGTAAAATCAATAAACGCGTGTCTCCAGAACATATTTAAAAACTTTGAAATTTGAAAAGAAAAAAAAAAAAAAACGGTTTTCGTTTGATTATTGATTTTTCCTAAACGGTTATGATTTACTAAATGGTTACACGTGTACACGTGTACACGTGCACACCCCTAGAAAGCACCAACTGATGATGCCTTGTTGATTTGTTTCAGGGAGAAGATCCACTACATCCGGACAGAAGGGACACAGGGGGTGGAGAAGCTGTCATGTGATGCCGACCTAGTCATCCTGTTGAGGTAAACAACAACACTCAACCCAAATATAGCCATGGTCGCTAACAACAGCTATCCGCTATAACAGTAGTGTGCGTTTGAATGACAGGAGGGTTTCAGTAGTAAAACTAGTGGTGGCTGGTATTTTCATTTTATTTTATTTATCCTTTATTTATACTCGATATGTCATTGAGGGGTGACCTTCATTTACAATGATGTCGAGAAACAAAAATACAAATGCAATATACAATACAAATGCACAACAAGTTGGTAAAGAGAAACATCCCAGACAGAGATGTAGAGTGACAAGGAACAGAATTAAATTGGTAAGTACAATATAGCCTAATTAAAACAGTTACAGGTAGAGTTTGGCAGATTCAAGACAGCATGTTTAAATTGGTTAAAGGATATCATGGTAATCATTTTAATTTGTTGCTGTAAGTTGTTCCAGGAGTCAGGGGCACTGAAGCTTAAAGCTGTCTTTCCCAGCTCAGACCGGGCTTGTGGGACATAAAGCATAAGCATGTCAGTGGAGCGGGTCTGATAAAGCCCATCTGAGATTTGCAGCATTTCTGTTAAATAACGAGGAAGCTTCCCGGTCAAGGCTTTAAAAATAAAAATGTGCCAATGTGTGTCACGTTTCTCTTTAAGGGAGGACCACCCAACCTTTTCATATAAAAGACAATGGTGTGTGTCATAAGCATCTCCTGTGATAAAGGTATTGCATCTACGAACCCAAAATCTCTACCATTGTGTCCTTGAGCAAGACACTCAACCCCAAACTGGGGCGCTGTACTATGGCTGACCCCTGCGCTCTGACCCCCTCCAAAGTGGGAAACTTGAGAGGGAACTTTCAATATGCCTTGTTGTACTAATGTACTAATAGAGAAAGCTAACTCAACGTGTGCCTTTTCTGTGTCTTGTTCCTGTAGTTTATATGAGGAGGAGATCATGGCTTGTGTCCCGCCTCAACCCATCCACCCAGGCTTCAGCTTCTCTCCACGCTGCTCCCCTGTCTCCTCACCACAGAACTCTCCTGGTAGGTTCAACACACAACCACTCATGTTAGGAGTGCACTGTCTGAAAGCTAACATTCCTGGACTGAGAGTAACAATACTCTGGATGAATACATGCCTTACAACAAGGAACGTGTTTTTACACTCTCCTGTACAAATCTGTATAAAAGTCAAAAAACATTTGCGACACAGAAAAAGATGTGTCACATTCCTACACTGTCCAGCAGAGAGCAGCGTAAACCTGCCGCAAATCTTCCTTATGTTAGACACACACACACACACACACACACACACACACACACACACACACACACACACACACACACACACACACACACACACACACACACACACACACACACACACACACACACAAACCCCATAACCCTAATCTTTGCTGTTTAAAAGAGCCTGCTGTGCTATGATAGGATGCACTAATGTTATCCTAATGAGCTGCACGTCTCGTGTGTGTGTGTGTGTGTGTGTGTGTGTGTGTGTGTGTGTGTGTGTGTGTGTGCTTGCGTTTGTGTGCATGTGTGTGTCCGTGCGTGCGTGTGTGTGTGTGTGTGTGTGTGTGTGTGTGTGTTATGGATGGGAGGCTCTGTAAAGAGAAATTGGGACACAGCAGGGAGGCCTGGCTTGTAATTGTGCCCCATTCATTAGTTTTGCTATGGTCTTTATGGAAAAAAACTGAGTAAGAAAGGAGATGTGAGCTTTAGTGCTTCACCTCAGCCATTCTCACTGTAGGCAGGACCCTTAAATAGGCCTTTCACACCGCCGCAAAATCGGAGCTAGTTCTGGGCTTGTTCGGAGTTAGAGCCAGTGTTTTGGTTTCACACCGCCAGAGAGCCTGCTCCGGGCCGTAAAAACCGGGGGAACTCATACCCCAGGATTGAGCAGGGTTTGATAAGAACTGCCTGCGCCAGCGGCCGGGGGAGGGATTATCCTGACCAACCAGAGCAACTCAAACCTCATGCCCGCCATATTTAAAAACACCGCTACTACGAGACGTAAACATAACATAATTACCGAACGTAGCGATCAAATTGACCGGCGAGAATACGCTGTATGGGTCCTGTTTGCTTAAGAAAGCAAAGCGAGAGCCAACAAGTGTAAAAATAAGACGTATTCGCCGCTGTTGTTGTGCTTAAAGCTAGCGGTAGCTTTAGCGTTAGCCACAAGAGCAGCGGCGTCGGGTGACGTACACACACGTTTACAGTGACGTCATGACGTTGCTCCATGGCTGTCTCCGGTCGATGTGAAACCAACCGGTTCATAACTGGGATAAGGCTGTAACCAGTTTTGAACTGACTCCAACACCAGCCTGGAACTGACTCTTGGTTCATTTTGGTGTGAAAGGCCAGTTAGAGGTCACTCTTTACCTGGGTTTATTTGATCTTCCAGTCCTGTTATCAATGACAGCGTGTCCTCCTGTTTGAGTGGCGTATCAGGTTGTTTCCAGGCCAAAGGGGAAAAAGAATTACAGAGCCTGGGCTGTGTATTAACACTGGATTTTTTTTTAGCTCACACACAATAAGAAAAAGTAGCAGATTGGGATGGGATATTCAGTGAACTTGGTTTTGACAAAAAGTGATTTCGTAAACAATCGTTCTCCAGAGTCGCTGACTCCGCCTTTAATGACCCAGTTAACAATGCTAGAACAACATAGCTTGGCTATTTATTTTTTTTAAGATAATTTTTTGGCATTTTCAAGCTTTATTAGACAGTACAGAGTTGAAATGGGGAGACAGAGAGAGAGGGGGATGAGATGCAGTCAGCACACGGGATGACTACGCTACCAGAGCGACCCAATAGCTTGGCTATTTCTATTGAGAATCATGCTATTTCACACTCATTGTTCTACTTTTAATGGTTTAAAGCCTTAAAATACTATATCTTTGTACACTAAAAGTACGAGGTCAGTCTCTTTAATAGAAGCTTGTCGTTGACTTTGAATGTTTTCATACTAAACATATTTGGTGTTTGGTGTAAGTATAATGCATTGATGTAATTGCATGACAGTATTGAGAATGACCTCCAGAGTGTCCCATGTCTGACACTGTGTCCCCACTGTGTGTGCAGGCTTACAGCGGGCCAGGGCTCCAGCTCCTTACCGAAGAGACTTTGAGGCCAAACTAAGAAACTTCTACAGGAAGTTAGAGGCCAAGGGCTACGGACAGGGACCGGGCAAGATCAAGTAAGTCTCACACTCCAAATCATCTATGTGAAACGACATATCGTACCATTGAAATACAAGGGAAAGGTTGACAGCCCTTCACATTTCTAGTATAATGTACTGTGTGTGTGTGTGTGTGTGTGTGTGTGTGTGTGTGTGCGTGCGTGCGTGCGTGCGTGCGTGCGTGCGTGCGTGCGCGCATGTGTGTGTGTGTGTGTGTGTGTGCGTGCGTGTGTGTGTGTGTGCGCATGTGTGTGTGTGTGTGTGTGTGTGTGTGTGTGTGTGCGCATGTGTGTGTGTGGTTCTAGGTTGTTGGTCAGGAGAGAGCACCTGTTGGAGGGAACCTTTAACCAGGTGATGGCTTACTCCCGCAAAGAACTACAGAGGAACAAACTCTACGTCACTTTCCTGGGAGAGGAGGGGTAAGACACACACACACACACACACACACACACACACACACACACACAAACACATTTGATGTGATGTAACAGAGCTGTCTCTTTTAGCGAGCAGAATGTTCTACACCTATTGTAGGACATTCTTGTTTTCATGCCAAAAACCCAGTGATTGAAATTGCCATCATGCTTGGTTTCGATAAACCGTTAACAAAAACTATTCCTGCTGAGAGTTTTAGCCTCTTAACTCTTTTTCTTTGTGTTTTTTGGTGGAGACCCGACCAGAGGTAAAAGAGAGAAAAACATTACCTTCATCACATGGACATTAACTAATGAATGATTGTGTTGATCTGTGTCTACTGGATGTACATACAAAAAAAAACAGGCAACTATTTGCTAACATGTATCATACTGTGAGCAGTGCTAAAATGTCCAGAGCCCTTAGGTCATCTGCGACAGGTCTGCTTACAGTCCCCAGAGTTAGGACTAAACAAGGAGAAGCAGCTTTCAGTTTTTATATGCACCAAATCTTTGGAACAAACTCCCAGAAAACTTGAGGTCTGCTGCAACTCTCAGCTCTTTTAAATCAAGTCTGAAGACTTTTCTGTTTCCATTTTAACCTGCAATTGTATTGTATTTAAATGTTCTATTTCTATTCATTAGCTTTTATATGTTTTATTTCTATTCATTCGCTTTTCTAATGTGTATTATGTATTTTACAGTAATATTGCCCCTGTAAAGCACTTTGAATGGCCTTGTGTCTGAATTGTGCTATATAAATAAACTTGCCTTGCCTTGCCTTCAGACTGGACTACAGTGGACCTTCTAGAGAGTTCTTCTTCCTCTTGTCTCAGGAGATGTTCAACCCGTACTACGGCCTGTTTGAGTACTCTGCCAACGACACCTACACCGTTCAGATCAGCCCCATGTCCGCCTTCGTTGAGAACCATCTGGAATGGTAAGCTGTGCAATGGAAAAATACATACATACACACACACACACACACACACACACACACACACACACACACACACACACACACTCATTCACTCACTCACTCATTCACCACTCACTCACTCACTCACTCACTCACTCATTCAATCACGCACTTACTCATTCACGCACGCAGGCACTCAGAATTTTATCGATTCAGCATAAAGTATTGATTGTATTATTGTAGAACACATAATCAGACGGACGGATTGGATTGTCAATCATGGACATATAATATGTTTGTATGTAAATGTAGTGCTATATTACTTTATTACTAACCTTTTGAGCAGCATGATAATAAAAAAGTACATTTGATAAATAATACGTGTGTGTGTGTGTGTGTGTGTGTTTGTGTGTGTGCGTGTACGTGTGCTTCTGTGTGTGTGTGTGTGTGTGTGTGTGTGTGTGTGTGTGTGTGTGTGTCCAGGTTCCGTTTCAGTGGTCGTATCCTGGGCCTGGCTCTGATCCATCAGTACCTGTTGGATGCGTTCTTCACCAGACCCTTCTACAAGGCCCTGCTCAGACAGTACGCACACACACACCTTTACCACGTCTCATTCCCTGCTTTTACAGGTTCAAAATATAGATAGAAGCTATACTAGTAAACTGTAGATCTAGTTGGGTTTGAGTATAGATGTGATTGTCTGTGCAGAGTGGAAATGCAATCTTAATCGAGTCCAAAACATTTCTGTTTTGTCACGCTTTCCTTTCTTAGCAAACCTTGTTATTTTATGGTCCTTGTCTTTCCCTATTTTGACCGAGAATGAAAAACAGGATGTGTATGTGTGTACAGGGCTACAGACCTGATCTAGAACATAGGATGTGTATGTGTGTACAGGGCTACAGACCTGATCTAGAACATAGGATGTGTATGTGTGTACAGGGCTACAGACCTGGGGCCGTATTCACAAAACATTTTATTTTAGCGCTAAGAGTACTCCTAAGGAGCACTAAAAGTTCTTAGTAAGGAGTAATTTCTTAAAACCTATTCACAAAGCTGATAAGACCAACTTTTACTAAGGAATGGGAGGGACTACTAAGCTAAGATAAGGGGGCGGGGTTGACCCTGTTGCTATGGATGACGTCATGTTCATACCTTCTATGCCCACAGTGATTGGCTGAAAGGGAATGAGAGCTAAGAGTGAATTTATGATAGAAACACTGTGGGAGATATCCATATCGTGTCGCTGTATTAAAGTTAAGAGTTTTTAATACAATTAATGACAAGTGACACTGATTTAACATGAAACCAAGATACTGCAGGGTTTCCCACACATTCGTTCACTATTAACCTATAGGCTACAATAGCGCCACATAGGTCTATTCATTTTACATTTTACAATGATTTGAATCGGGACAAATATCCTCATTGAACAGCTGCACGCCATGCACTCTCACTGTATTTCTCTCAACGGCGACTATGCAGCAATAGTCAGACAGCGACAAACCAGGAAATTCACAATTTGGAAACAACAGCCGGCGAAATCGTAAAGTGCATGCGGAAGGAAAAAGGCGAGACGCGCAACTATACAGTAGCGGACCTGTGGAACGGAGGAGATGCTGCGAAGCGCCACATAGGCTATAGGCCTACTCTAGTACGAAATTAAACCCAAACGTGACACCAACAGTAACTTTCAGCGCATCGTAAACCCAAAGCAACTGCAGGAAAAGGAACTTAATAAATATATATATGAATTATATGAATATAATACATATAAATGTGTCTATACTTTCTAAATATAACTTCACTAAGATCATTAAACCCTCACAGTTATTAAAGGTACCTTTTGTTAAGCTCACTATCATTAAATCTCTCCAAAACACCATCAAATGGTTGTCTGTGAATTACTCTTAGTGACTTAGGAGTCCTCTCGAGGACTCTTAGCTTTTCATAGATTTAGGAGCTAGTTTTAGCGCTAAAATGCTTTGTGAATTACACTTATCTTAAAAAGTTAGGAGTCCTAAAATTAGGAGTGAAACGCCCCTTATTTTTGAGAGTTACTCCTAAATCAGCACGTTAGGACCTACTCTTAGCCTTAAAATGTTTTGTGAATACGGCCCCTGATCTAGAACATAGGATGTGTATGTGTGCACAGGGCTACAGACCTGGGGCCTCATTTATCAACAGTGCGTAGAAAAGGTTCTAAATTCACTCTTACGAATGAAATTTAGTATGTGCTTAAGTACAAAAAAATCGGTATTTATCAAACGTTCGCTGGCCTATCGTACGCACACCAGTAAGTCATCAATCTTGATAAATCCCACATGTTCTTAAGTGTCATGCTCGTTCACGCTCAGCCCATTTGCATTCAGAAACGCCTCCAATTAACCATATATGGTCACAACACATCCCTTTATCAACCATCTGAATGGGTTTTACCCCTCTCCGCCACAATGGTAAAGAGCCGAGGGTAACGAAAAGAAACTTCTCCAACACAGAAATGGAAACCCTTGTAAACGAGGTTGAATCGAAGCAAAACATATTTTGTTGGCTCACTTAGTGCAGGCATTAAAACAAAAGAAAGCTTGCTGCATGGGAAAATGTGATATTTTCGAGCAAGTTGTAAGGCAACGGCATTGTTTGCCGCGATCTGACAACTTTACGTGCAGTCATTCATAAACTCTTTCAATAAAAAAGAGATGAAGATAAGCTCCTAACAACAATAGAGTTACTAAGTGAAATGAGTGATTGGCGAGTCTGGCGAGTCACCGCGGCTCGTCCAGCTCACAGCTGAGTGCTGAGACGCACAGAGAGCATCGGAGGGATCCTCCGCTTCAAAACATGTAAACGTGTGACACATTTAATGAATAATCAATTAGAGCTTACCTAAAAATAAGTGTGCCATATAACTATTTATTGCATTTAGGATGTTAGCTCATTTGGACGCTGTTTTGACCATCTGTTTTCATTGATGTATTGGCGATATTATATCTACTTCAGTTTCATTACTGAGTCGTGATCAGTGTTCTTAAAGAAACTTAGATTATAAAACAAGAGGTCCAAAACACAGATGATGATTAAACAAACAAATGTATGACTTTATATTACCCTAGAAATGCACGGGTGGATTTGACGCGTGGGCTTTATAGATATAGGCTAAAGAGAACGCTGGCGGTTCTAGTGTTAATGCAGACGTTGAAACTCTTAAATGCTTTGCTTTGTGCTTGTAATATCGCTATTCTACCACTAGATTATGTTCGTAAGCATGGTCAGAGTTGTGCTTACATTTACACACATTCATAAGTCTAAGTACATTTTGGTAAATGCCATACTTTGCGTGGCAATGTTCTTACGCCCTACTTACGCACAGATTTGTGCGTAAGTACGGTTGATAAATGAGGCCCCTGATCTAGAACATAGGATGTGTATGTGTGTACAGGGCTACAGACCTGATCTAGAACATAGGATGTGTATGTGTGTACAGGGCTACAGACCTGATCTAGAACATAGGATGTGTATGTGTGCACAGGGCTACAGACCTGATCTAGAACATAGGATGTGTATGTGTGTACAGGGCTACAGACCTGATCTAGAACATAGGATGTGTATGTGTGCACAGGGCTACAGACCTGATCTAGAACATAGGATGTGTATGTGTGTACAGGGCTACAGACCTGTCTGATCTAGAGTACCTGGACGAGGAGTTCCACGGCTCTCTGCAGTGGATGAAAGACAACGACATCACAGACATCCTGGACCTCACCTTCACTGTCAACGAGGAGGTCTTTGGCCAGGTCGGAAATTAACCCTCTGTGTGTGTGTGTGTGTGTGTGTGTGTGTGCGTGTGCGTGTGCGTGTGCGCGCGCGTGCGTGTGTGTGCGTGCGTGTGTGTATTACTCATGTTGTGGGGAAATGTTTCTGTTTACACAGTGATATTGTGGGGACATGCCTTCTCTTGGGGACAAAAGGGAAATCCCATAACATAAATAAGTACATTTTAGGGTGAAGATTTGCTTTAAGGTAGACTTAGGTTTAGGTTAAGGTTAAGGTAAGGGTTAGGGTAAGGGTTAGGCAAGTAGAGGTTATGGTTAAGCCCCTATCTCACTGGGCTGTGACTGTTTGCGAACTTCATTCGGGAGGGAGTCTCGAAACGTTCGCAGGGATCTCAATTTCCTCGCATGAGTAGTAGAGCCTCGCAGTCCTGTCGCATACATTTTTGAACATGTTCCAAAAATTTGTGCTACAAATCTACCGTATTTTCCGCACTATAAGCCGCACTGGACTTTAAGCCGCAGGTGTTTTAATGTTTAATTACCATATGTAAGAGTTTGTGCACAGAGGGGATTGTCGGGAAAGAGATGGCTGCTTGAGGAAGCTCCCATTTATTAACATTTCAACAAACAAGTTGCATATTTGCATAACATATTCAAGTGTTACCATTTAGTGCAATAGTAGACTAGCTACAGATCATATACTGTGCTGTGTAATTATTATATTATTAGCCGCACCGTTATATAAGCCGCAGGGTCGAAAAATGGGGAAAAAGGCGCGGCTTACAGTCCGAAAATTACGGTACTCACAAAATGGTCTCAGAGTCGTCGCGCTGTCTCCAACTCGTCTCCAACCCTCGCAATTTGGTTTCCATGACTTGATGTGCGAGAAATGTGAGACAACTTTGCGAGGAGTTGGCGATCATCGGGTGATGTCTCAGCCCAGTGAGATAGGGCCTTTAGTGCAAGTCTCCAGGAAATGAATGTAACTTTATTTAATGTCCACGGAAGTGATGAAAAATTGTATTGTATTCTACAATGATTCTTCAATGGCAAGCCTTCCTGCTTAAATGTCACATGCTGTTTTGCCAGGTAACGGAGCGGGAGCTGAAGTCAGGCGGCTCCCACCTGCAGGTGACTGAGAAGAACAAGAAGGATTACATAGAGCGCATGGCCAAGTGGAGGGTGGAGAGAGGAGTGGTGCAACAGACTGAGGCCCTGGTCAGAGGCTTCTACGAGGTACAACTATGCTATGCTAACATCGTTCACCACAACACAACATTAGAAAAGGGTTTATGTTAGCTTTCACATTTATAAATACACCAATAAGTTCAAAGTGGCCTGACTACATTTAAGTCCCCTCACTTATAATTTGCAGTAAATTCTTAGAAAAAGGAATAATTCACTCAGAAATGGGCAACGGTTTCTTGTGGCTAGTTAGCTTAGCTCAAACACTGTTAGTCAATTTCTGGCTACGCTGATGAGCAGAAGATACACATTACAACATCACTAAACGGTCCTGTGTGCTTGTTGTGACTTGTTTATTAACCGTGTTATGTTGAGCTCTATATTTTTTGCACTTTATGTCATATACATAACATGTAATTCCTCCTCCGTTGTTTCTGGTCTAAATAAAGACGGTTCTGGATCTTAGTTTTTATAGAAAAACTCATCCTTGTCATCTCACAAATTCAGCCATGATCATGCGCAGAAATCGCTCTTCTATTCGTAAACACAGACGATTTGTTTTGCTGACTAAACACACCCACAGTGGTTTTGGGCATGGGCAATGCACGGTTTCCATCCAGCATACATAAAGAAGTGAATATCAAAGTCCTAACAAGCACACAGGATTGTTAGTAATGTTGTAAAGTTTATCCTCTGACTGTCGGCAGCATTGAGCAACCTTAGCCCATTTCTTCTTTAAGAAATGCACACACAGTTAAAGGAATGGTTTCTGTCACCTTAGATCCACCACACACATGCAAACTGTATACATTATGAATGCAACCTAATGTCAGTGTGTGTGTGTGTGTGTGTGTGTGTGTGTGTGTGTGTGTGTGTGTGTGTGTGTGTGTGTGTGTGTGTGTGTGTGTGTGTGTGTGTGTGTGTGTGTGTGTGTGTGTGTGTGTGTGTGTGTGTGTGTGTGTGTGTGTCTCTCAGGTGGTGGACTCCAGGCTGGTGTCAGTGTTTGATGCTCGGGAGCTGGAGCTGGTCATCGCTGGGACAGTAGAGATAGACCTGGTGGACTGGAGGACCAACACAGAGTACAGAGGAGGTGTGTGTGTGTGTGTGTGTGTGTTTGTGTGTGTGTGTGTGTGTGTGTGTGTGTGTGTGTGTGTGTGTCTGTGTGTGTCTGTGTGTGTGTGTGTGCACGTGCGCGTGTGTGTGCATGCTTGCTTGCAAAACTGTCACACTGACACCCTTTACACCTAGGATTATGTATGATATAAAAGGTATAGTATGTTTGTTTTTCCTGGATTAAGTGTTATATCAGTACTATTAACACACATAAAACTAAACCTTTTAAGCGAAAAATGTATTGTTGTCTTAAAGTTTGATGCATTAAAAGGTAACATACATTTTTTTTTATGACATACAGTATGCATTTATACTAGAACTAGGTCTATGCAAAGCCTTCACCCTGAGTGTGTGTTTCCCCTGTCCCATGTTAACTCCCTGTCTACTAGGTTACCATGACGGACACATAGTGATGCGTTGGTTCTGGGCGGCGGTGGAGCGCTTTAACAACGAGCAGCGTCTGCGTCTGCTGCAGTTTGTGACGGGGACGTCCAGCGTGCCCTACGAAGGCTTCGCTTCACTGAGGGGCTCCAACGGCCTCCGACGATTCTGCATCGAGAAGTGGGGCAAAGTCACCTCACTACCCAGGTAACTGAACCTGTTTCCCCCTAAAGCCCTGTTCACACTGCCCTGCCTGTTCACACTGCCCTGCTTCTTAGTATACTTTGGTCCTCATAGTCAAAACCCGGCTGGGTTTCAAATAGTTAAAGAAAAATACATCAAATGTAAAAGAGGCCCTAATCCCCTAACCCACAACAACCCATCCCAGTCACAGCCTTACTGCCTACATTCTACCCCTTAGACACACACATGGAAAGCTTTTTAAAAGTTGAAAAACCCAGGTGGTCCTTAGGGTGTTCCTTCATAACCATCAAAGCTAAATACAACGTCCTGCTTTCCCCAATACACTCACTACAACACCAAATATGGATTCATCTGAGAAAAAAAGCCCAGACAAAATGATGCACCTGTTTGAGTAACATTCGCTGAAAACTAAAAGGGACCAGCTTTTTTCAGGGAAAGTTAAAAACTCCACTTGCGGACGGTTTAAATTCTCCTTAAGGGAGGGGTTAGCAAGGGAGCATTGAAATCTAGAATCTAACCACTATTGGGCGTTGTATCAGCAGGTAGAGCAGTCTTCCACTAGTTACAGAGTTTGCGGTTCAATCGCCTGCCACGTTTCCAAGTTCAACTGATTGATTTAGAAACATTTGAAGTATTCCACTGTGCTTTCAAAATCCTATTGTATTTAATCTTACCTACTCGTATACAGTAAATACAGTGTGTCACTGCAGGTCCTGCAATGTACAAAGCACTTTGCATAGCAGACCTGTTGTTAAAGGTGTGCCTTTGACTCCAAAGTCCTACGTGGCTTAGTGTATGTTCTTTATACACTGTTAATGCTCGGGCATTGCCAGTGTCAGTTTTCTACAATGAACCGGCCCAAAGAGCTATTTTGGTATACAGGTCCTTCTCATATAATTAGCATATTGTGATAAAGTTGATTATTTTCCATAATGTAATGAAATAATTGAACTTTCATATATTTTAGATTCATTGCACACCAACTGAAATATTTCAGGTCTTTTGTTGTTTTAATACTGATGATTTTGGCATACAGCTCATGAAAACCCCAAATTCCTATCTCAAAAAATTAGCATATCATGAAAAGGTACTCTAAACCTAATCATCTGAATCAACTAATTAACTCTAAACACCTGCAAAAGATTCCTGAGGCTTTTAAAAACTCCCAGCCTGGTTCATTACTCAAAACCGCAATCATGGGTAAGACTGCCGACCTGACTGCTGTCCAGAAGGCCATCATTTACACCCTCAAGCAAGAGGGTAAGACACTGAAAGAAATTTCTGAGCGAATAGGCTGTTCCCAGAGTGCTGTATCAAGGCACCTCAGTGGGAAGTCTGTGGGAAGGAAAAAGTGTGGCAGAAAACGCTGCACAACCAGAAGAGGTGACCGGACCCTGAGGAGGATTGTGGAGAAGGGCCGATTCCAGACCTTGGGGGACCTGCGGAAGCAGTGGACTGAGTCTGGAGTAGAAACATCCAGAGCCACCGTGCACAGGCGTGTGCAGGAAATGGGCTACAGGTGCCGCATTCCCCAGGTCAAGCCACTTTTGAACCAGAAACAGCGGCAGAAGCGCCTGACCTGGGCTACAGAGAAGCAGCACTGGACTGTTGCTCAGTGGTCCAAAGTACTTTTTTCGGATGAAAGCAAATTTTGCGTGTCATTCGGAAATCAAGGTGCCAGAGTCTGGAGGAAGACTGGGGAGAAGAAAATGCCAAAATGCCTGAAGTCCAGTGTCAAGTACCCACAGTCAGTGATGGTCTGGGGTGCCATGTCAGCTGCTGGTGTTGGTCCACTGTGTTTTATCAAAGGCAGGGTCAATGCAGCTAGCTATCAGGAGATGTTGGAGCACTTCATGCTTCCATCTGCTGAAAAGCTTTATGGAGATGAAGATTTAATTTTTCAACAAGACCTGGCACCTGCTCACAGTGCCAAAACCACTGGTAAATGGTTTACTGACCATGGTATTACTGTGCTCAATTGGCCTGCCAACTCTCCTGACCTGAACCCCATAGAGAATCTGTGGGATATTGTGAAGAGGAAGTTGAGAGACACCAGACCCAACACTGTGGATGAGCTTAAGGCCGCTATCGAAGCATCCTGGGCCTCCATAACACCTCAGCAGTGCCACAGGCTGATTGCCTCCATGCCACGCCGCATTGAAGCAGTCATTTCTGCGAAAGGATTCCCGACCAAGTATTGAGTGCATAACTGAACATAATTATTTGAAGGTTGACTTTTTCGTATTAAAAACACTTTTCTTTTATTGGTCGGATGAAATATGCAAATTTTTTGAGATAGGGATTTTTGGTTTTTCTTTACTTTTTTGCCAAAATCATCAATATTAAAACAATAAAAGGCTTGAACTTCAGTTGTGTGTAATGAATCTAAAATATATGAAAGTCTAATGTTTATCAGTACATTACAGAAAATATTGAACTTTATCACAATATGCTAATTATATGAGAAGGACCTGTATGTTCTCCTCCTCTGTAGTGACATTGAGCAAGGTGTGTCTCTTGTGACCCTACAGCAGGACAGGGATTTAGCAAACAACAGTCAATGTGAGCACACTCAGCCAAACACAAGAGCAGGGCTCAGGTTTCACTGCAGAACAGAGCAAATAGCCAGGGTTTGGCTATGTGGACACTGGAACCTTCAGCATCAGCAATGATACCGTTGGTATATTAATAATATGGGTTTGGAGATAGTGTGTGTGTGTGTGTACCTTTTGGACCTTTGATTCATACTAGTATGAAAGAAGACATGTTTTGGTAGCAAAATAGACAAAAGAAAATCTCAAAATTGACCAGTGCTTGAAAATAAAATGTTTTTTTTTGCCTGCAATGTTCCGCATTAAAATAAAACAAAAGTGAAAAATGGGTTGGCTTGAGGTTTTGTCTGTTAACCATGACTCTCTGTATTTTTTTTCTCAGGGCTCACACCTGTTTTAATCGCCTGGACCTGCCCCCGTACCCTTCATACACCATGTTGTATGAGAAACTGCTGATTGCGGTGGAGGAGACCAGCACTTTTGGCCTGGAGTGAGACAGTCAGACAATACGGACACATCACTGCATTAAGATACATGGATTGTACTCCACAATGTTATTTGGGTCACGCGGATACAGTATATGTGCATCAATATTACGGTAATGCTTACGGTAATGCACCGCCGAAAGGACTACGGTTATTTTTATATTAATTACTGAGACTGGTGATTATGAACTCACTATAACAAGGTTTTTTTTAAAGTATTTCTATATGTATATAGATATATGAATACACAAAAGGGTATGTAAAATGGTCAATCATGATCCTTTAAAGTTGCATGTAGCGAAATGTACCATCCATCCAATGATAGAAATACTTACAGTCATAGAAAAATAAAGATGTCAGACACAAACAGCTAACACAAGAGCCCCCAAAAAGCAAGAACTCTACATCAAATCTAAGACATTAATATGACAGCTTAATACTTGAGAACGTGTTGGAAGTTTGTAAAAAAAATATTTTTAAATGTATCGCTAAACCTGTGTTGGAATCACAAAAAAGATTTAAGTAATGAAGTAGTAAATTATAGCAAACCTAGAGAGAGAATGCTAATATATTATGAAAACGAGAATTGATTAAATATAGACAGAGACAAAGTATGTAATAGAAACATTAAAATGATCACTGCACACTTAATGCAAAACATTGCACAAACACACATAACAAAGCTTTGGATTTGCCCTGTGTCCCACACTAAATGAGATTTGGAGAAGTTATGATCACAGTTGTATAATCGAAGAAATTCAATTCAATTGTCACAGATTTGCAGCTCACAACAGATAGACACTTTTGACATAAGCATTTGTTCATCTTTTCTGTGAATTCAATTCACTTTAATGCAAATGATGTGGGCAAAATTCCAGCAGACAAATTCTCAGGTGGTTGCTGCTATCATGCTTTCAGATGAATCCATAAAAAGTGGCGCCAAAGGAGCAATCACATCTGGTTTCTAATCTGTGGAGTCTACAGTAGAAGAATAATTATGCATCTATGTAGACCAAGACCAATCTGGTAGAGAAGGAATTTAAGAGACGCCATGTAGATTGATCGCAGATTCCAGTCATTTCTAGGCAGTACAACCATACAATCAAACTTAAAATGATTGCTAATGCAAAGCCCATGTCATATATTTATATCTTGTCTGTTCTCGCCAGTCAAATTGAGAAGAAAATAGGGCCCAATCATGTGATCCCTGAGTCATAGGTGTGGATTTATACACGGAAAATAAGAGCTGGGCCAATGAAAAGATATACGTCCATTATAGTGAAGCCATCCATACACATTCTCGTGTAATGCTCTGTTATCTATAGCAATGAAGAGTTATTTTTCAAGCAATGCCAATCATTTAAAAAAGTCAACGCTGTTCCAACAAGCACCTCAGTCAGTAATCACCGGAAGACACAAGAGCAGTGGTAACAGTCTTTCAGCAATTTGAGAATGTTGCTCACAAATTCAGAATGGTGTGGTAAATGAAACTTGGGGGAAAAGAAGTTATGGTTCACAAATGGTTGTCCTTTAGTCCGATTTAGATACAGTGCACTGATAGAAAAATCTAGTTAAAGGATGTCGCATACCCCCTTAAAAAGGTGGATCGAGTGGGCTGTTACAGACTCTACAGAACTACAATACTGATGCTCGACAAGTATTGGTGTATGACCAAGGAAGGCCTGGATGTAGGCCTACAAACTCCCTTTTTTTCTCTGTCTCTCTCAACATCAGTCCATAGTGAGGACAGCTTCTCTTTGCTCTGCGATACCATCAAAAGCCAGAGACAATGATGTCACATCTCCTCTTATCAAAGTAGCCATCGATTCCAATACAAGGGCTTCTGGGAATTCCCAGAGAGGAACATAGAGGGCCGTTCTGTCCACCAGGCAAATAGACCTGTACGTGAGGAACCATGAAGCCGAGATTCCGCATGTTAACAGATGATGTGTCTCCAACACTGGCTAAAGGGGGGACTTCCTATAAACCCTGTTGGTCCAGAATGGAGCTTCCAACCTTTCAGCAGATGCAAATGGGAGTTTCTTGTAGACTTCTCCATGTCCTCTGCTGATGAGCTTCTTCTCTTCTGTCTGTATACCTTCACCTCCTCATGGAGAACTTGACTGTTTGAAGCAACGGGACTGGTGCAAAGCAGCATGTAGGTTCTCCAAGGGCCTTTGATCATCTGATGGGGCTCTCAGAAGCCCTGAAAACAACTAGGGTGCTGGAGGACCCTGGGACAAACCAGTGTAATATATATATGCAATAGTTAAGACCTTTACTCCAATCTGTTCCACAGTCTACCATGTTTCGTTCAGACAATGACCGACAGCAGTGTACCCGTAACATTCCCTAAAGCCCCTTGTCCAGTAATGAAACTGTGCCTCAGTTACTTACTGCCTCAAATGTGGCCTGTGCAGGGCTATTGAGCCTGGCATTAAGGAAAGCCCTGAGTTCAGATATTTGCCTTGGTTTCTTTTTTTATAAAGTTTTTTCTTTTCAATTGTTTTGCAATTCCTCCTAGAGTTTGTGTGGTCCAATCACTAGTCAAGTTCATCTTGAGATTCTGATGCCCCATTTACGCCTTATACACCTTATATCGAAAAAGGCCAAGTATAATTGCAAAAATTGACTCACGTGTGTGGTGAAAGGACAACTCCATCATTCATTTTACACATTGAAGGTCAGAACATATTATGCTCATTCTTTGGTTTAAAATTGTAATCTGGGATTCTACTAAAAAACTGTTTTCATGTTGTAGCGTCCAAAAAACCCTTTATGTTTCTTACAGTGCCGTTGCTGAATTTCCTTTTTGTTGGCCTCTGTAACGCTTTGTTTTAAAGCCTGCCTTTTTAAGCCCCGCCTTCAGGAAAAAAAAACAGTCTGCTCTTATTGGTTCCTAGGGCTAACTGCAGTTTTGAATAAAAATTACAGTTAGATTCAGGGGTAGGCTATCTGGGGTGTGCTAAGTTGGGTTGGTATTAGTGGGATGCGGCTTCTCCTCTTATGACATCATAAGGGGAGATAAATCTGACTGGGGTTTTTGAACACAGGTTTTTAAGAAAGGTGGAGGTGGAGAAAAAGAAAGATTGTTGTTTTTCTCATACTTTGGGAGGCTCTTGTCACATCTGTAAGCTAGATGCTCCAGGCTACATTAGCTGCTACTAGTATAAAACCCCCAAATCTCTGATCGAACTAGTTTGTGGTAGAGTTGCATTGTGGGTAATAATGTGTTATAAAAATGACACAATCTCTGGTTGTTTTCTAGATGTTGTAATGCTAAATCATTGGAATGTTCTGTTAAGAGAGCGGGGTAAGTGTGTGATGACTAGCAAAACGTTTGTCTCACTTGTATTCCGTTCATGCGATGTGCATTTGTGTTTGTTTGCGGCGCTAGCTAAACTGTTTTGGCTGCTTATTTCCTCTCCCGCTGTTTTTTGGCTGTCACAAAAACATCAAAGCAAGGCCATTACATACTATATGCCATTGCTGCATATTGAAATGTATTCATTCACATGATCTGGAATTTATCCACATATGCAGACCATCATAATTTACATCCATGCCAATGTGCACTGCCATTGCAGGAAGTATAGCGCACTCTTTATTTAGCAAGCTGGAAAGTGTGCTAGGTTGGACGCTTAGTGCATCAAACTTGTACTAACACAAACCTAACACTTTACGTTACATTAACCAAGTCCTTTGGTTGCCTAGCTCTGTACCTTAACTAAAGTTTATTTGCCATGAAGACAATCCATCCTTAACCTTAACCATGCCATAGTTGCTATTGTACAAAGAGAAACGTATACATTGTTGGCATTAGATGTTATAAAATAATGTTTTTTTTTTGTCATTGACCGTTATCTGGGGTTTCACAGAATCAACCAATATCAACATTCTTGTCTGCCAATGGGGTGGAGATACAATACCTTTAACATCCAGTGTAAATGACCCTGAATCCACCTCTCACAGGGTCAACACTTTGTTTTAATCATTTTCATTTGAAATATTAATTAAGTGTGTGTGATATCGCCTAAATGGTGCTTTATTTGCACGTTATCTACAGGAACTATCACTTAAGGGCAACACAAAAGCAACATAGCTAAACAAGTTTTTCCATGTTGGCTAATTTAGAATACATTTAGCATTTGATCAGAATCAGTGAACTGTCTTCATCCTTGGCGGTGGCCGGGGCCTTATCCACTCATCAACCAAGAGGCCAAGGCTGTGATTATGTTGCATCTTCCCCCGTATTTTCTTTTCTACAATATTTTGTACTGTTATTTATACTGTGTTGTATTTATTAGTAATACGGAAGACTGAAAGCTTTCCTTGAATGTTTGATTTGTTTATCTGTTTCTTTCTTTTTATTTGATGTTGTAATGAGAAGCATCAGTCGGAGAGTTTGCCTTCACTTTTGAAGCCTTTGAGTTTTGATATATTTGTGTGTTTTTTCTATTATGTGTTAAGGCTGTTAGCTGGTTATTTGTCGCTCAAGCTGGAAATGTGTTGCTCTGGTGTCCGTCCACTTTTCATGGTGGCATTGTCCGTTTCATTAATGAGGTCTTTTGTCATTGATTTTCAGATTTTTTTTGTTTTGTTTGTTATTTTTGTCACATATGTCTCACTATCTCATACATGTTTTAGAGCTGCATCTATCCAGCAAGTAATCTGTTCTTTGTGCAGGCCATGAAAACAAATGACATGTATAAAAAAAAAATATGAGAAATTTGTATGTAATTTGTTGAAACTGTAAAGTTTAAAAAAGTGTATGGAAGTTTTGTATTTATTGGGTCTACATGTTGATATACATACCATTGTAGATTTTAAACACTGATATTTATTCTGGAAAATTAATGATTGAGAAACCCTCCCATAAGACTGATATGTAAGTGCATTGATAGCAGCTATTATAGACTACAGAAAGGTCAGGTGGTGGCAAGTTGTAGCAGCTGTTTGGTATTTGTGTCTTTTTCAAGTTATTTAATTGTCTTTTTATTTTTATTTTTATTTTTAAAGGGTAATTACACATAGGGAATACATGTGGCTGACTGGAGAGATCATTGCTTGGAGTTAAAAAAAAACTGAAGCATGCAAATTGTTTGTTTTGTTTGTAGTTTTGTGTGTGTAGATTATACACAGATGTACATAATGTTGAGAGGTACAGTTCTGACTACGAGTCTGAGAACGGTTTGCTGAATACTCAGGCTGTGCTATCGGTCCACCACACAATACAACTGTTTATGAATCTAAATAAAAAGGTCACTTTGTTACTCTGCTGCCATTGTGTGCATCTATACAGACTGAAACTAAAAGAGACATTAAAAGTCAAATATTGTGCTAATTTTTTAAGGTTCAAAATTATAATTTGGGTTTTTATAGGCTACAAGTAGCTAACTGTTTTCGTGTTGTAGTGATTTCCACTTTTCAGCCTGAAATGCTTCTTTTTAGAGCTTGTCTCTTTAAGCCACCTTCCAAAAACCTATCTATCTGGGGGTGTGGCTTGTCACAGGTGGAGGTAGTGCTAGGTTAGGTTTGTAATGGAATTTGGACAAGGAAAGATTTCACTACAATAGCCCTTTAATAGCGTTTGGGAAATGGAAAATGTATTTATCTATCTATCTATCTATCTATCTATCTATCTATCTATCTATCTATCTATCTATCTATCTATCTATCTATCTATCTATCTATCTATCTATCTATCTATCTATCTATCTATCTATCTATCTATCTATCTATCTATCTATCTATCTATCTATCTATCTATCTAGGCCCTATCTAGAATAGCAAGGCTATATAGGCTATCTGAAATAACAAACTGTATAATTTCACTATCTCCTAAAATCCAAACATTTCAGTAGCCTATCATTTCAATATCTCTATGTTCAATATATTAACTTAGAATGCTGTTTTGTACGGTGGCGCTGAGCATTCACCAAATAAAAAAAAGTTTCACTGCAGGATCTCGTAATTACGAGATAATATCTCGTAATTACGAGATAATTATCTCGTAATTACGAGATAAGGATCTCGTAATTACGAGATAAAGATCTCGTAATTACGAGATAAAGATCTCGTAATTACGAGATAAGGATCTCGTAATTACGAGATAAGGATCGCCCTCTCATTCATCAATAACGATGTCTGTGTGTGTGTATTTGTGTGCAGACGAGGTGAACCTAGCCATAGGAAAACGTAGGCAATAGCCTTGGTTTCCGGACTACAATGGGCCCCATAATCAATATTTAAATATTTGTTTAGGCTACTGTTCATTCATTAATCAGCGATCGCATCGGGTAGGCTACTGAGGGACACACTTTCGGCTTTACGCCCGTGATCAGCTGCTGAGGTCCGACTGGGCTTTTCTCCTGAATAGTCCCAGTGACTGCATATCTGCACAAAGTTGACATGGCTATACTCATTGTCATGCCCTCCTTGTAGAAAGTTCTTATGTGTTTGTATGAGTCATGGATTACACCGAGTTTAACCACTGCATTTAATCAAAGCATTCAATAAAACTGCGTTCCGATACAGTAACAAACAGGAGGTAAAAGTGAACTAGCCCACCGGGTATTCTGATTGGATGAGGCAACACAGTACGGTGGCTCCGGTGGCTCATAATGAACAAACTGCATATACAAAGTGAAAGTGTGTCCCTCATTTCCCAATGCGATCGCTGATTAATGAATGAACAGTAAACAAATATTTAAAATAATTGTATTGATTATGGGGCCCATTGTAGTCCGGAAACCAAGGCTATTGCCTACGTTTTCCTATGGCTAGGTTCACCTCGTCTGCACACAAACACACACACACACACACACACACACACACACACACACACACACACACACACACACACACACACACACACACACACACACACACACACACACACACATCGTTATTGATGAATGAGAGGGTGATCCTTATCTCGTAATTACGAGATCCTTATCTCGTAATTACGAGATCTTTATCTCGTAATTACGAGATACTTATCTCGTAATTACGAGATACTTATCTCGTAATTACGAGATCCTGCTCTGAAACTTTTTTTTATTTGGTGAATGCTCAGCGCCACCGTAGTTTTGAACTATAAAGTTGTCTTTTTTTCTGGGTGGAGGGAGGCAGGCTGCGCTCCACTGTCGCTCTACCTAATTGGCCAGCGCGTCTGTCAATCAACACATGCTCCCATGGTAACCGAGGCACAGCACAGTAGCACAGCAGCTGCACCAGTTTAGTTTGTCAGAGGAGAGAGGAGGACCGCTCACAGGCGAAACGCTTCATCAAAATGAGCTTGTCAGTTGCGTTATTTGACAGAATATCAAACGAAACGGATGCCTTTAACTCGATCTGTGATATTTTTCTGTCTCGCGAATGTTATTTGAAATAGTCGTACAGCGTCTAGTCGGCTGTGTTGTTCAGTAGCAGTGTGCTACAGTTTGTAAAAGTTTTGCTAACGGACCGACCCAGTGAGCGAGCGCGCGCTCCAGTCCAACGAACCGATGATTCCCGAACTTCCCCGAGCCGGGGACCCGAGGAGCCGAAGCCGCTTCCAGCAGCAGCAGCCCGGCCCGGAAGGGAGCCAGGCCCGGGGGGTCGCAGGACTGTTGTCCCACATCCAAACCCCCATCAACAACGGACCGTTCACCGACCACTACACCATCATCCCCGGGAAAGAGCTGGGAAGGTAAGACCTACTGGGCCTAATGTTGTTGGTTCGTCCGTTATTTGCACTGGGAGAACTACAATTGTTGTGAATGTGTTATTAATTAATCAACAAATTCTCTTCTCTATCAATACATTTTTTTACCGATATGTTTTGGGTCTTAATTTATGTTTGTGGTGGTTTTAAAAAAATCTTAAAATGTCTTAAATTTGACTTTAATAATGGTGCAAGATCCCTGGAACACGACGAGAACTTTGATTTGAAATTGAATTGGCATTATTAGCCTTTATGTGACTTATTTTTTTCTCTCAAGTGCGCTACAAAAAGTTATAGGCCTTACCATCATGCACACTGGCCTATTTCACTGCACCAGAGAAAAGAAAAAAAAGTTTTTCATGTGCTTGCAATAACATTTCTCATAGCCTTGCAATATATATATATATATATTGCTTGCTGTGCTAAAGGCTAGTATAACCTTATTTTGCAGCAACTGTTTGCATTTCTTAATATAATGGATTTGCATTTTGTCAGACATGGCTGGTTATATTATAGTTATCAGCTGGAGATAGTAAATAGATAGAGACGGACTAGTCAGAGTGAGTCCAGTCCATGGTATTGCTGGTTGCTACAACTTGCTAGCCATTGTGCCTCATTATCTAGAGAAGGATACATACTTCTTCAGCAGCAGACCGTAGCCTATTGTTAAATGATATCTTGTGGCAGGCTATTCTTGGCAGGACACATCTGTCCCTAAACCAAAATCATATCTTCTGAACAAATGATAGGCTATAAACCCTCTTTCTGTTACTTTACCAAGTGTCACTCTACTTATCTTACGGAGTCACTTAAAGGTGGAGTCAGCGATTCTGGAGAAAGCTTGTTGTCAAAATCGGTGAATATCTCCTCACGATATAGGCATACTACCTGGCTGGCCGTACTGTGTGTGAGTGTACTGTAAAAATATATGTTGAATGTTAGTATAGCCTATGCTCTGTAAACAAAGGATACAAAGGGTGGCCATGGTAGTATAGCAACATGCTCGTTTACAGAGCCTAGGCTGTCTATAACACCAGATTTGTTTTAGTTCAGCCCACACACTGTACGGAAAGGTCGTGGATTTTGAGGAGAATTTCACTGATTATGCAAAAACTAAAAGAATATGATTTTGACAACAGAATGACTGAATCCACCTTTTGATATGGATTCACAGCAACAGATATTTGATCTGTTTTCTATGCGTTTGGGAGTTTAACTGGATACAACCAGCACATCAGAAGGTGAAGAAAATGTCAGTATATTAGCAAGTTTATCTATGGCACTTTGAAAGTCAAATGCCTTTAGCAGCAGGGACCTGGCAGCTGTGTGCTCTTGTTAACCAGCTGAGCTAATGTTTCGCAGTACTCCTCGAAGGTTAATTAATAGAGGAAATGCCCCGCTAAACTGTTGGCCTAACTGTTCTGGGATCTGTATAGCCCCTCACAAAGTCACACAAGGCCAATCCGTTTTGATTAGAATATGTTTCAGTTTCAACTAACCACCTGCAGAATGTCTCCAGTCACATTGAATTAGTTCTCTTCTCACTTGTGTGTGTGTGTGTGTGTGTGTGTGTGTGTGTGTGTGTGTGTGTGTGTGTGTGTGTGTGTGTGTGTGTGTGTGTGTGTGTGTGTGTGTGTGTGTGTGTGTGTGTGTGTGTGTGTGTGTGTGTGTGTGTGTGTGTGTGTGTGTGTGTGTGTGTGTGTGTGTGTGTGTGTGTGTGTGTGTGTTGTGTGTCGCATGATCTGACATTGTGACTGAGATTAGCGGCCTCAGAACAACATGAAAGGTTACATTAATCTTTCTCCACCACTCTGATCTGAAGCATTGTACTGGGCAGATCAGCTGATAGAAGTCCATGAGTTCCAGTGCACCAAAGTCTTATTGCATTATGGTGATATAACACTCATAACTGTGGAGATGGTGAGAATCTCTCTTTCTCTATCCCTATATCTTTTACACGTACACACACTGTAATATGAATTATCATTTTTATGAAACATTTTTAGATGAGAGACTTTGCCTTAGACAGGGCTCTGTATGCCCATCATGCACTGATTTCATCTGAGCACAGTCTCTTACCTGGCCATCAAACATATGTTAAAAAAAAATCATTTATTTATTGAGGTGAAATTCTATCAGCTCCATTCCTTTGGAAGCATTGATCTCTTCACTCATGTGGTCCTTCTCTATGTTTTTTTTCTAGATGTGTGTGTGTGGGCGTGTGTGGGTGTGTGTGTGTGTGTGTGTGTGTGTGTGTGGTTGTCCTGTCCTGTCTCTAAGGTGGGCCACACTTTCTCACTAAAGGGAAAGCGCACTCCTGGCAGGCGAACCTGTCAGGCTGCCATTGCAAATAAGATTTAAATTTTAATCAAATCAAAATTTTCGTTAGAATATCCATCTAATATATTACATGTACAAGCTGCATTGTGTGCTTCAGGAAAACTGGATTCTGTCCAAAGGATGATAAGAATTTCTAAGCACACATTTAATGAGTTGCTGTTTGACCCCTAAAGTAGACTACTTTTCACATAGGGCTTTGAGGCGGGCCGTGGGTGGGGTAATTTAAGGTAATACCCTCTAGTATGTCTCTGCAATGAGTCCCAGATGGCCTGCTAGCCAAGCTCCTTTAGTGACAATGGGGAAGCAATCGCTGAATTCCATATGGTGAAGAGCCAAAGCTTTTACCATGATGGGTCTTAGTGACAGAAATGGCCACTCTCTTATTAGCCCCATATGGTCCTGCTGCATGGGAAGAGCTCTTTAGTGATTGCACTTATAACCTCCTCTGTCATCTGCTTAATATATCACTCAAGTAGCCCACCAGTCATGGCTAAGTTACAGTTAGTATGGACTAAATTGGCTGAAAGATATTTTTCTATTAATTTAATTTGGACTTTTTAGAACCAAAGAGTGATTAATTTGTTTTGCTTTCTGCCTTTTAATTATTGTCAGGGAGGTAAACCTTAAATCAACTCTGCTATTAAAAAAACTAAATCATATATATAATATCGGGGTGTTGTCTTTTTTCCACAGACCTGTCAAAATTAGAAACACTGACAAATGGGCTCAGTCATCAGGGCTTTATCTAAGACGCACTCTCCTTTGATTAGCTTCACACTCTGTATATTGCATACCGGAGACAGTGATGAAATCCAGGCTAATGTTAAAGGTCTCATATTATACACTTTTCTGTCAATAGTATATGGTCTTAGAGGTCCCTAATAGATTTTTCTTTAGTTGTTTGCTGAAAAAAACGTTCAGATCATTTATTGTAGTATGCCTCTATACCCTGATTTTCAGCTAATCTCACGATAGCCTATTTTTGAAACCGAGCTGCAGCTCCCCTCGTTTTATATACAATCTATGAGCTCCCACCGCCCCTGTCCAGAAGCGAAGCCATTGGCCTCTGTCCATAGGTCCATAGCTTGCCGTGCCTGTAGTGTTACCACGGAGGTTTACCCATGAGAAGAACCATGTCTAGTGCTAGTAACGCAGGAGCTCAGCCACACTTTGAACAGTTTGACATGACCTTTAGTCTACAGTACATGAAAGACTATGTTCATACAGATGCACTGACAGCCACAAGCTAATGGAAACGGCATGTTCACAATAAAAATGCAGCAAAAGATGGAGGCTACTGCGAAGCTACTTGGGGGCTAACGGTTAAAAATAACACTAAAATCAGTGAAAAAATTTGCCTCAAAGTTAGACTTCTACTCTATTAACTTCCAATGCTTTGTCTTGCTAAAAACAAGGCATTTCCAGACTGCTGTGGGGAATATAAATAGCTTATTATGAGCAATAGATTGATGCTTTTCCCGAAGCTAGCTCGGAAGCTAGCCGCTAAAAATATCACTAAAATCAGTGAAAAAGTTAGCTTCAAAGTTAGACTTCTACTCTATTAACTTCCAATGCTTTGTCTTGCTAAAACAAGGCATTTCCAGACTGCTGTGGGGAATATAGCTTTTTATGAGCAAAAGATCGATGCTTTTCTCAAAGCTAGCTCGGAAGCTAGTGGCTAAAAATATCACTAAAATCAGTGAAATAAGCTTCAAAGTTAGACTTCTACTCTTATTAACTTCTAATGCTTTGTCTTGCTAAAAATCTTGTTGCTTAGCGGGGAAAACAAGATGGAGGTGAAGGAATATTTTTCCAGAGGATCTCGGGGCCGTGGACCTATAAGAAATAGGGGGTGGGGTTATCATAGACTACTGCACGGTGGAAGTTTCTGGTTACTAATATGGGGGGGAAGCATGGACATATAAAGAAAATATGGCTTCTTCTCGCTGTGACGACATATCGGGAAGAATTCTGAACGGAGTAGATTGGGGGAGGGTTGGGGGTTTCAGAAAGGGGGAGAGTGAGAAAAGGAGAGAGTTTTTTTTTGATACTTTGGCAGTCTAGGCACACCGTGGACCCATGTTTATGTTCAAAAACATCGAAAAAAATCTTTTTGCATAATATGGGAGCTTTAATGTCTAACCTATGGGACCAACTTGATGGCTGACCTTTGCCTACAGAAGCCACTAGAGATGTGGAACACTGTGTCACCTGTTGAATCCATTTCTGTCAGAAGTGTGTCCCAGCTGGGGGTCACCCTGGCTGTGCGTGCGTGCGGGCGGGCGTGCGTGCTTGTGTGTGGGGCATTGAGCCAACCCTGGAGAGCACATAGAGACATAGGGTTAATGCCAGTTGACGTTTTTTGGCCCAGAGCCAGTGAAACTCCTGATTTCATTAAATGCATCCATCCAGGGCTGTGTGGAAGGCAGCCATACAGTAACAGTGATTGACACTAACGGTTGCCCGCTTGCCCGGGGGCAACTGAAAATAATGTTCGGGAAAGTTGAGATTGCTATTTGGTTGCCCGAACGGGCAAGTGGATTTTAGATCGGTTGTCAGTAGTCTATGGCTATTTATTCATGTGTTTTTGAGTCTGCAAAAAAAAATTCTAACTCACACAAAATAGATCGGCTATATTTGCAATTGAGCAGCTGCGCGCAGCAGCCAGCAGCATCACGCTCTCTCTCTCTCTATCGCACTCTATCTCTCTCTCTCTCTATCTCACACACACACACACACACACACACAACAGCCTGTGTGCGCGCAGTTTCGCTGTCTACGTTCCGAAAGCCGGCTCTTATTAGGCAACGGACCTGGTTCCGCTATATTCAAAACCCAGAAATCAATCACGTTTGAGCTTATCGATACCGCTATGGAGTCCAGTAGGTCACATGATGTAATTTTAAATATCGAGTAGAGTCGGGTCATCTTCAACTAGCCTAATTAGGCCTACTTCAGCGAATTATTCCATCACTGGTACGCATCATAGACTGTAAAAGTGTTCTACCTTCGACTGTCTTGAAGAAACTCCTTCAACCCGCTTCAACTCCGTCTCCCCCCCAAAAAAAAAAACTCCACTGAGCCGCTGCCGCTGCAGACAGGCTCGGCACCGTCTCATCATTTAATCAAAGCAGCAGTGATCAACAAACGAGAGACTGTGTAGCAAGTCCCGCAGTTAAAAAATTTGATAGTTTTTATTTAAATCCATATTAAAATCTGCAGTAGGAGTGAGCTTTTAAAAAAAATCGCAAACGGTTGAAATGTGATGTGTTCAGGTCGGCTCAGTAAAATGATTATTAGGCAAAGGTCAATAAATGGACATCATGATGTGTTCAAATGTAACATCAAGAAAAAAATGTATTTGAGTTTTTCGCGAGAAGCTTGAATAATAGCCTACAGTTTGGGTGAAAAACTCCCAGCAATATAAAATAAATAGTAGGCCTAAATATGGAATTATGACCTGTTTAAAGTCCTATCCTGAGCTCTGCTCATCTTATAAGCAATTAAAGCAATAATACCAGTTCTCTTTTAACACAGTAATAGAAAAGTATCAATAAAGATTTGGATTGTGGAGTCTTTATAATGTTATCAATATGAATAGAAATGAATGATCCCCCTCCCTACTAACAGTATAACTGGGCAATAGCTTTAACATGGTGGACTTTTATCATTTTATGGCACACAATCTCTTTTTGGCACAATGAGACTGTTTTAAATAAGTAAAATAAGTAAAACATTTCTGAACACATTTGTGTGGAAGCTAACATTTAGCTTGACTCTGAGCTAGACTGAGTTTTCTGAGACCCCCAAAACCAGGCCAGGTGCCTGGCAAAAAGAGGCCCTTTCACGATGCTGCAGCAGGACCAAGCTCTTGGCTGTATGTGTGATGTCATGATATCTAGGCTTATATGAATTGTTGTTGGTTGTATGTGGTTAGGATGAGACTAGTAAGCTGTGTTTGCATTTAAGAGATACGGTTCGCAAAAATTTATAATTTAATTAGCCTATATATCATTGTTTAACAGTGTTTTAGTTTTTTTTGGGAAAGTGAACACGACATTCGGGCAAGTAAAACATTACCTGCCCTATGGGCAAGTGCTTTGGATACCTTAGTATATACCCCTGAGTATATGAGAGCCCAGCTAACCCTAGGACCAGAAACAGACTGTCCATTAAAGATGAAGAGAAGGAAGGGCATCCTATGACCAGCCCCCATAATATGACATCATTATCATAATGTTGTTGACTGCAACTCTGCTTAATTCAAAACCTCCCAAAAACATCAGTGTCCTGAAAGGAGGAGACATAGAGAATAAAAACTCAAGGGAAAGACGGGGTTCGAAACCTGAACTTTATTAGAGATATCTGAACATGATTCAATTGCACAACCCATGTTAACTAGGAAATAATACAGTTCTAGCTAAGCTATACAGTTTAATAATCATTTATTATGGTGCAACGTTCAAATCATTGACCCATAAATCAGCACTTAGTAAACACTTCCACTATAGCTAGGCCATGTTGAACCTATGAACAGCTGCAAGGCTTTGTTCTGCTGCTGCTGGGCTTTAGGCTTTAACGTCCACACAGCCAAACACTACATTACACTGCTTCTTTACACTACATGTAACACTAATGTAGCCATCACCTCTGGCCTAGTCTGTGTGAAGTTGCACACACACACACACACACACACACACACACACACACACACACACACACACACACACACACACACACACACACACACACACACACACACACACACACACACACACACACACACACACACACACACACACAAGCCATCTCTTTCAGGGTGTAGTCTATGAATGAGGCTGCTGGCTTTAGGAAATGTGCTGACGCTGCGTTAGAAAAGGCTGTGGTGGCCCAGTATGGTTTGTAAAGAGCAGGGCCCATACTTTCAAACCAAACGGTCTATCTATCTGCTGTCCCCAGGCTGGGTCACATCAAAACACACTACATCCAGGGGCTCTTTGAATCACCAATGATTTACAGTAGGAAACTACATTAAACCAAGTTTAAAAATATGGAAAATCTTAGCTTACTTCTGTCTTTTGAAAAACTTAAAAAACTTAAATAAAAAGACGACTATGACAAATAATCATCTTAACAACATTACTACTAGCTGTCCAGGCACATCCAGGATATCGGATATATATTCATACTTGTCGGAATGTTTTTATTCTTATTTATGTGTGTGTTGTCTATTTTTTTTTTTTTTTTTTTTTTAAGATGTTTTTTTTGGCATTTTTATGCTTTTATTGATAGTGTAGAGACAGAGTTGAAACGGGGCAGAGAGGGGAGTGACATGCAGAGAACGACCGCGGGCTGGAATCGAACCGGGTCCGCTGCTGGCCGAGGCCCATGGGGGGGACACCCTACCAACTGAGCTAAGGGCGCCCCCTATTTTTTCTTTTGCATGCATTCAAATGTAAAGGGTACAAAAAAAATTGGCCGGGGGGGGATTTCCCCGGACCCCCCTAGGAGGTTCAGGGACCACACTACCGCTGCCGAAGAAAATCCTGGGGAAAACACTGTGTGGAGTTACAGTGTCTTACGAGAGCACAAAACAAAATGTGTATTATGATACAATTTGACCAATTAATCAAGACGTAAATACATTTTCAAGATAGCTGATATCAAGTCTGAGCTGTGTGATCATATCTCATTATCATAATAAACACATGTCTAAATGTTGGTCTCAGTAGCTGCCAGCAGCCTCAGCCCCATGACTCTCACATGGGAGCAGCTGAGGAGGCAGAAGCCCAGTTTAGACCTCCATGGGCCCAGGGCAGGTCCTCATGATCCCTACCCTCACACAAGACTGTTATGGACACCACAAGGTCTTATTCATTGTCGCATTATGTTTTCATCTCACAGCATCTGTTGTCACTCTTTGCTGTGGTTGGTTAAAGCATAGTCTCATCCATATATAGTTTTGCAGTTGTTCTGCACACTAGCCAATCCTATTTATAAAAGACCCTTTTAACTGCCACTGTATAGCAGAGAATGGAATACTCTTCTTTGTAAAAGTCCTGGCCGCTTGTATGTTTTTGTTGGTTTATTTAAAATGTGGACACTCTGTAATAAATTCAGCTGTATCTCAAGCACTGTGTTCTTGAGCAGAATTCTCACTCACTTTCAATGCTATAATGCACCTTTATTTACAGGTAAATCCCATTGAGACCGGAGACTCTTTTGCAAGGGAGACCTGTTCCCATTCCCACACACATGCATACACCGATAGCAGGCTAACTATCGACATTCACACGAGGCAAGGTGGAATGAAGTGTCTTGCCCAATGACACCAGGTGGCTGAGGGCGGGGATCAAACTGCCAACCCTTTGATCATTGGCCGAACCCGCTCTACCACCTCAGCCATGTTTTTTAGATGAGTTAAGAGAGTTGAGGCTCTGTAGTAAGAAATGAAAGCAGGTTACAGAGTAAAGGCCAATCTACATGGAAAATATTTTGAAGACATGTTTCTGAATACCTTCACCTCACCGTCTCACTAAATATGAACTACATATCCATTTTATCAGATGTATCAATCAAACACTCACTGAATACATTTTACTGTCAGTTTATACTTCAGCATAAAGTAATAAGTGATTAGTTCTTTACTATGCTGTGGCTGATTGAACCTTGTAGCTGCCCCCTACACCAGAGCCTCTTAATCCTAATCCTTCCTGATGAGCTCAACCAGTTATGTTCAGCCAACGTACATTCATCAACGTTCATGGTTCTTTGAATTTTAGGCCTCATTACACAATCACTTTGGCACTGAAATCAAACAATATTATCTCGATACATAGATGTACTTTACCATGTATGTCACCATATAGGAAGGGTATTTTTAAAGTACTCTTTCCTGTCCTCATAATGTGTCTCCTTTCATCTAAAATGTGTCCTTCCATTTGTTTTCTTGGTTATTGTCACAGCTTCTCTACATTTGAAACAACTAACTCATCTAAAGAGGCTCTGGTGTTTAGGAGAGATTAACGGTATACTGATTATATACCATTCGTCTAAATCAAATTCAAATTAATGTCTTAAAAATGTCTATGAAGAAGAACTCTGATGAGCTAAGAACCAGTGTCATATTGTACATAATACAGTGTATGATGGTACATCATTTGGGACACAATGCAATGCAAAACAGGAACAGACCAGCAACCAATCAAATCCAAATGAACCGATGGCTTTGTATCCAGCAGACTCCTAACTGGGCTGCCTGCTGCGCTGATCTACATACAATCAGTTGTAAATGTGTGCTCCTGACCACTTTCTACCTGTAAAGCAACACAATGAATCCTATCCATATGATACACACACCCAGGAGATGCATTGGGATCAGTTTTGGCTTGGCTGAGGACTCACTCACAGACATGGAGCTGGCTGCTGCTGATGATTATTATTGGAGCATTGACTGCCAACAGTAGCCCAGAGGGAGGGCACCATGTGGGCCTGTCATCTCCATCACCAGCTTCATTTCACAGGATTTCCCCTGGGCAGCGTGCACGTGGTCGCACGCACACACACACACACACACACACACACACACACACACACACACACACACACACACACACACACACACACACACACACACACACACACACACACACACACACACACAGCCTCACACAGGAACACCCTCTAGCTCTGGAATAGAACTGGGTCAGGCCACACGCTTTGAAAAAAAAAGAGAAAGGAGAAACAACTTATGTTATATTTTTAAACCCAATTTAAGACCAAGTCCTTGTTGCAGCCAGTCCGGGGGTTTCGATGTCCAGCCCACGGCCCTTTGCTTGCATGTCTTACTAATGCTGTCCAACAAAAATGTCAATCCACCATGTTTGCTGTGGTACCTGTTTTGGCACAATGGGGGAGTCCATTATGGCCCATTATATAAACACAGTATTGATTGATTGCATACATTTTATTTCAGACACATCCAAACAAAAAATCAAACATCGCAAAACATATAAAACTAAATTAAATGCATGAAAATACAATAAACAAATGATAAACAAAAGAAAAATAACATAATATTCAATTGATATGTCTGTGAAAAGCACTAGGAAGAAGTATACAACTTACTGTATTTAATCCTACCCCCTTTTTCCACAGCTCAATAATTCATTTTTTTCTGTATTGATTATCGATGATCTTTCGTTATGTGTCTTCCAGGGGGAAGTTCGCCGTGGTTAGAAAGTGTGTGGAGAAATGCTCCGGTCTGGAGTACGCCGCCAAGTTCATGAGGAAGAGACGGAAAGGCCAGGACTGCAGGACCGAGATCATCCATGAGATTGCCGTGCTGGAGCTAGCCACAGCCAGCAGCCGCGTGGTCAACCTCCACCAAGTCTACGAAATGGCTTCAGAGATGGTCCTAGTCCTGGAGTTGTGAGTACTCATTCAACCCCGCTAAAGGGCACCTACTAAACATGGGATAGATTTATTTTTTTTAAACTGCAATAAAATATTGTGGGAAAAAAGGGGGGCTCCCAACTCACGCACAGAACACACTAATGTGAACATCTGTGACAAGTATTTTTAGACATTGTGGATAAGTCTCAAAGCTGGTTATGTATTGGCACCGTTTAACTCTGGGTTTCCTGAATAATGCCATAACCAGCTCGTTCAGCTCTGTCCTTTGTCCTTTGTGTATTTCACATGTTTTTGCCGGGTTAAATTTTAGATTTGTACAATGTCCATAGGTGTTCCTTAAGAATATGTGTACCATACATATTTGTGTCGTAGTGTGTAACATGGCATCGGGTTGGCCTGTGACATAGGAAACTGCTGTGATGTGGTGTTAAAGGGGAACAGGCAATATAGACGGAGCTTTTCATTTGGCAAGAGCTTCAGGCCAAACTTTAATGCTCCAGCAAACACTTGCTATTCCAACAATGTGCCTCGCCTGTGTCCTGTTGCGCACACACACACACACACACACACACACACACACACACACACACACACACACACACACACACACACACACACACACACACACACACACACACACACACTCACACACTGTGTAGTAGAATATGGATGGATTGGGTTTCCGGTGTCCCAGGCTTATTGCTGGGAGGTGAAGGGGACGTCAGACAGACAGAGAGCAGTTTGATGTGTTAAATCCATCAGTAACATTGAATCAGTCACATTGAGTCACTGGAGCACAGCTCAGTTTGACCCAGAATGTTGGACACACACGCTGACACACAAACACACACACACACACACACTTGATAATGTATACTGTTGACTACAGAAGCCGCACCAGTTGTCGATGATCTCATCTCACTGGTAATGCCCTGCCATTCTTGACCTGATTCCCATGGAGTTTGTGTGTGTGTGTGTGTGTGTGTGTGTGTGTGTGTTCCTTTCTCTCAGTTTGTCCTTGTCTCTCTCCCTCCACTTGCCACATTGGATTTTGCCTGCATCCCTCACCATAGTAACACTCAGAACCCCAAATATGTACGCAAGCACACACACACACACACACACACACACACACACACACACACACACACACACACACACAGCAATTCTATCAGATGGTATTGAAATTGTAGCTCAGCTGCCATAGTGGTGTGTGTGACCTCTACTCGTGCTGATGATTATTCTACACTGTCCTATCGCCACATAGACGCATCAAGCAATAATACAACAAATGTGCTACAAGGCCCTATGACCGTAAAGAAATAGAGTGCCAGATACTTCTTTAAATTGTTTTAGCATATAGGAGTCAAATTCAATTTTGCAGTTTAAATGTAAAACAAAATGTTTTATACCTAGCTTATCTTGATCAGTATTTGACTGAACTTGATTTAGAAATAGACGCATGTCCTCATGTTGGGGCTGACTTGGGACACTTAAAGACACTTCAGTGAAGTCAGTAAGGCAGCTGTAGAGTGGAGCGGAAGAATTTTCCAACCAGTCAGTGGACTTGATAAACTAGTGCCTTTTCTGTCAAAATATCTTTTTGGGGTTTTTATATGGTGGGAAGTAAAGTATAAACCCCTTTTTGCTCTCATCTAGAAGAGCAGTCAATGTCAGCTGTGTGGGATTAGGAAAACATGTTGGGGAAACATGTTTCTAATAATGAACTAAAAATCAAACTCATATCCCAGTTTGTGTAACGCAGGCTTTCTGGAATAAAGGTAGTCTCCTAGCCCCAGGCCTAGGTTACACGGATAACAGGACAATCACATCATCTGGGTGATATTCTCAGACTTGATAAGGCTTCTGAATACTATTCTACCCTTTCCCACCAGTAAAAGGCATACATCAGAGCTGTAGTGGTTTCCACACGCTTTCTAAAGTTGATTCTGAATCTGAAACAATATTCTAAAAGCAGTTTCTCCATAGTGTTAGTGGCAGAATGTTAACCTTGAACAAGGGCCCTTCCCAGGACACACAATAACAGCACCAAATGTCCTCCTACATTGAGGAAAGTCTTCACAGAAATGTCCCTCTGCTTGAATGGAGTGAGACAGTAATAGAGCAGAGAGGCTGCCTGGATCCTAGTGTTGTACAGGATTATGTGCTGTCAGCGGCACATGCGTTGTAATGCAATCTGTCCTGTTAAGAAGATCCCATAAATGCCCATTTAAAGGCTCCGGTGGGCCCAATCCTGCCCCCACCTCGCTCCATAATCCCAATCCCAGCCATTGTTCAGAAAACGGATAATCCCAGAATTAACTGCTGTCCCGAAAGAACAGTGGCCTTTGCCAGGGCCACACACTGTCAACAGACCCAATACCACAGTTTGGCTGCTGTCAATTTTGAGTCACAGTCTATTTTAAAAAAGTGAAACGAGAAAGTGGATGTTTCTCATTTCATTTTTGGATATAATCCATATGGGATGTGTGGAATAGTTTGAATGGAATTTGCCACATTGACTGCTCTAATTAGGCAGCAGAGATCATACCGCATGTTTCAAGATCAATGATAGCGTTGTTTACATGCTTTTAACACATAGTACATGTGCTAGAGACAATCACAGGTCTTTCCAATTTCTGAATCCCTTAAACACGTGTGACCTACACGTCTCTTGAACCCTGTAATTAGGAACTATTTTTTCAGAATTCCAAGGGCCTGACAAGATTGGCACTATTAAAGGAGTCACCTAATTCAACTTTATGGTAGCACTGGGTTCTGCTGTTGCCCACCTTAGCTGCCACCAAACGTGTTCAGGTTGTCTGCTACGTTGTGGCCTTTCTTCTGAACGCAATATCTCATGAACGCTTTGAGGGATTTTCATCAAACAACTCACACTTGGACAGACAGATTAGATTAAGGAGATCAAAAGTCTTTGTCCCTGTGGCCTCTTAACCTCATAAATGTGATGTCTCAAGGAATGCTTTGGGGAATGTTTGTGAGTTATTTGGAAAACAGTAGGACACGTGTAAAAACTAGGGCTGTCACTTTAAAAAAATGAAGTTTGAACAAATTTAAAATGACCTTTACTTCGTTTGAATATGAACAGCAGACTGAGACATCAATCTAATCACTTCTATGAGTCAGTCACCAGGTAATAAACCAGGCTTCATGTGTGAATGAACACATGTATATGACATATCTGGTGGTGTATAATATAACTATCCCTGTGTCACTGCTAGAGCCTGTTACTGTCGGCACCATTCAATTCATGTAAACCCCTTAACATTCCCTTTTTATATATATTTTTTCTTTGAGCATGTATTTACTGCAGAGCAGAGAAGAAATAGAGCAGAATGCTTTCCTTCTTTGATGTTCACAACATGCTCTTGTCTGCTTGTCCTCACCCATCTTTCATTTGTGCCGACAGAAAGCTGACGGATATTTCCAGACAGTGGGGCAAGTGGTGACGATAGGGGGGGATTGTAGGGATAGAATTCTACAAATGAGGGTCAACTTGACATAGAAAACTATTCATGCCAAGATGAGAAGGGGGGGGGGGCAAAGTGTTTTCCTGGCTGGAAGGGGGGGCGAAAGAGAGACAGAGATGAAAGAGACAGAGGCCTTACTATAACACCGCATATTGAAAGCAAGACAATGCAGTCAACGGAGGCTGTGTGGAAACATGAGTGCCCATCACTCTCATGTTTTCTGGCTATGCCCAATCAGATTTTTTTCACAGACAATGTGTGTTTTAGAGGATGTCATCTCAGGAAAAAGATTTGTATCCTTGTAAAATATTGCTGGTGTCCTGCAATAAAACTGTGACTAAGTACCGGTATCAACCGGACACTCTAAACCTCAAACAATGGATGGACATTAGTTAAACAGAGCAATGCAATGGACAGAACATTTTTGTGAGACAGAGGAAGTAAAATGGAAGAAATGGACTACCTTTATTAAAGAAGTAGAAGATGCTACATAATCACTTAATATCACATAATAACTCGACACCATTGAAAATGAGGGTCACCCCTCAATTGGTCTCTCGAGGATAAATAAAAGTTAAATGAAATGAAATGAATCAGGATGAGCTTTCAGCAAAAAAAAAAAAAAAGACAGTGGCTAGAATGGTGTCCATGAAAGGCTGATGGAGAGAACAGAGAGATAGATGTGTAGTTCTGTTCACTCCAGGTCAGCTTTGTCATGCATATAAAGGGAGCTGCAGCTATTCTATATTCTTCTGAGTGACGTGAAGGAAAACGTCATTCTTAGGGTTATACCATAAAAAAGTTACCAGATTTTTGAACGTTTGGATGTCTGACCTCCTCCTGTCTTGCTCGTCCGTTCCAGGCTGAATTGATAGAATTGATGCACTGTGGCACACGGCAATAAATACAAGCCTTCTGTATCCGTTGCAGCAGAGCCAGTAAATCACACACATTGACTATGAGGAGACGAGAGGAAATAGTAGCACGCCATTAAAAAAATGTTATACTCCGAATTAATCCGAATAAATACAGTGTCTTGCAAAAGTATTCATACCCCTTGAAATGTTCTACATTTTGTCACGTTACAACCACATAGATACATTTATTTTATTGGGATTGTATGTGATACACCAACACAAAGTGGCGCAACATTGTGAAGTGGAATGAAAATGAAACATGGTTTTACATTTCTTTTATAAATAAAAAACTTAAAAGTGTGGCGTGCAAAAGTATTCAGCCCCCTGAGTCAATGCTTTGTAGAACCACCTATCACTGCCATTACAGCTGCAAATCTGTTGGAGTATTTCTCTACCAGCTTTGCACATCTACAGACTGATATTTATTGCCCATTCTTCTTTGCAAAATAGCTCGAACTACAGATTCAGCATCAGATTGGATGGAGAGCGTCTGTCAACAGCAATTTTCAAGTCTTTACTCAATATTCTCAATTGTTTTTAGGTCTGGACTTTGACTGGGCCATTCTAACACATGACTATGCTTTGATTTAAACCATTCCATTGTACATCTGGCTGTATGTTTAGGGTAGTTGTCCTTCTGGAAGATGAACCTACACCCAGTCTCAAGTCTTTTGCAGGCTCTAACAGGTTTTATGCCCTGTATTTGGCTCCATCCATCTTCCCATCAACTCTAACCAGCTTCCCTGTACCTGATGAAGAAAAGCATCCCCATAGCATGATGCTGCCACCACCATGTTTCATGGTGGGGATGGTGTGTATAGGGTGATGTGCAGTGTTAGTTTTCCACCACACATTGCACTTTGCAAGAAGGCCAATAAGGGCCTGTGTCCACCTAACGCCTTTTTCCCACCGCAAGCGCCTTTTTTCAATTGATTCCCAATGAGAAGCGGCCGCCTCGGGAAAAGGCGGCCGCTCTGAGAAAAGGCGCAGCGCCCAGCGGTTTTTTTCGAGCGCTTTTTGTCTTTTTGTGCGGCCGCTTCGAGATTTGCAAGTTGAAAAAAGTTTAACTTTTCAGAAAGGCGGTGGGGACGTCACCGCCGCTTTTTTCAAAGGGCCAATCAGATAGTAGATCGTCGGGACTCGTCGCCTTGGCAACAAAGAAGACGGAAGAGAAACTGCTTTTTCCGTCTCTGTTTACCCGAAACTGTACGAAAATAGTGACTTAAAATTACCAGAACAGAGGGAGGAGAGCCTGTTTGTGGGAGCAGATTAGGCGAACACTTGATTCTCTGTATTTTTTTATCTCCTACGGATCGTTTCATGCGCACACATCAGCCTACAACTTGCTCCGTGTGTGTTTGCAGGAGCCGTGATAACTCCTCATCCAAACAGAGGATGGTGGAAAGCATTCTCTGTTTCATAAGACTACTCATATAAAATGTAACGATTTAAATAGAAAACAGCAAACCTAAACAGTTAAACCAGTGTTGATAGGTCTGACTGACAGGTGACGATCAGCATTTTCTCTCCCCCGATCACAGCACTCTCTCTCCCAGCTCATAAAACGCTTGAAAAAAGCGGTCGAAAAAACCGGTTGTAAAAAACGCTCAGTAGACACACTCCCGAGCGCACAGCCAGCGTTTAACGCTGGAAAAAGGCGTTAGGTGGACACGGGCCCTAACTTAAATTTTGATCTCATCTGAACAGAGCACCTTCCTCCAACCCTTGCCAAAAGCCATGCATAGTCAGATGAGACCAAACGGGAAGTTTTTGGCCTGAATGCAAAATGCAACGTGTGGCGGAAACTACAGGCATGCAAACTTGTCACCTTTTGGCGAAATTCGCCGTTTTGGAAACAAAATTGGCCATCTATGTGATTCGTGGAGATCCGTTGAGAAAATATTTTGGGAGGGAGGGGAGGGGGGGGGGGGGGTCTGATGGCCAGCACTGTGTGTGTGTGTGTGTGTGTGTGTGTGTGTGTGTGTGTGTGTGTGTGTGTGTGTGTGTGTGTGTGTGTGTGTGTGTGTGTGTGTGTGTGTGTGTGTGTGTGTGTGTGTGTGTGTGTGTGTGTGTGTGTGTGTGTGTGTGTGTAGCATGGACCTATTAAGAAAGTGGAGTGACCATAGTGACTAACTATGATTGACGGATGTTAACTCCTATCATATGAGCTTTGACGGTCATTTGGCCAATCAGAAACAGTATTTGTCATTGAGGGGCGGTGACGTCAGTCAGAGCGTCTGCAGGGAAGTTTACATTTGTTTCTCTCCGAGTCATCGGAGCGTTCAAGTAGCCGCAGTATTATTATTTTACCGTGTTAATGTGCCTACTCGGTTTATGTGAATCACTTTTTAAATAAATTCACGGAGTTTGCCAACCGTTGCCAGCCATTTGCATTGCTTTATGCGCGCGCTGATTAACAGCCGCAGTTGGCGGATTGTCACTGCAGATTAACGTGTCACCTCAAGTTAGTAATGTGCTTTTGTCTATTGCTGTTTTCATGGTTTTTGAATGGTGCATGGTGTTCTGGCCGACACACCTGAGGTGAATGTAGTGATTATAGCAGATCAGCGCCGAAACAACACACTCACCTGCTTCCTCCACTATCGCCCCATTTTGCACCATTATGTTCCTGCGCACGACTGAGGTGTGTGTGTGTGTGTGTGTGTGTGCGTGTGTGTGTGTGTGTGTGTGTGCGCGTGCGTGCGTGAACACAGAGATTAACTATGGTGACAGAGTGTATTCTTATGTGTTTGATTTATGGTTGTGTAACAAAGATAAGGCAAATCATGTTTGCCACAATATAAATAGTTAGTTTATTGGAAGGGAATTTGGTGTGATTGATTTGAGGCTCCATGTTATTTCTGTCTTAAAGCTGGTTTTGCCAGCATTTTTAACCGTTTTTCTAAGCTGTGTTTAACATTTTTCTTGGTAAATACCTACACACTTTGTATTGTAAAAGTCAAGAAGGTTGTCTGACTAACTTGTTTTGCTCATTTTACTATTCATCTGACAAAGTTTATTTTTTTCCTTAATTCTCTTATTAAAATTGCTTCTCTTAAACCTGCAGTGTGTAGAATTTTGGGTTTTATTTCCTAGCAGATTTTGTAGAAAGTAATTATAATATCCATAAGTACATTTAATTTAGTGCATAATAGCTGAAAAAAATGTTTTGAATAATTTTTGTTTCCCTTTGAAAGGGTCTCATATATGTCCATATTTCTGCATATTTTGGACCAAGGCCTAGTGCCGCCATCTTGAAAGTGTCATAGTTGGAATGTCATCAGGTGTATTGTTTAAAATTTAGAATTGTTCTTGTCCTTGAAGGCCACTGTAGCTTCTGTTATTATTCCAAAGGGTTGGGGTTACCCAGGGAGCATTGCATTCTAGAACTTTGTAGAACTTTCTTGATGATGTCATATTACACACTGCACCTTTAAAGGTTCAACTCACAAAAAAAATCTTCTAGGGGGAATGACCCCAGACCCGCCTACCGGGGTTTGTTTTCGGACTTCTCACCTTTTTCATGGCTTATGAGTTTGCATGCCTGCTGAAACTAACACTACAAACCACCCTATACACACCATCCCCACCATGAAACATGGTGGTGGCAGCATCATGCTAATACAGGACAGAAAACCTGTTAGTCTGCAAAAGACTTGAGACTGGGGCAGAGGTTCACCTTCCAGAAGGAAAACTACCCTAAACATACAACCAGATCTACTATGAATTGGTTTAAATCAAAGCATAGGCATGTGTTAGAAGAATGGCCCAGTCAAAGTCCAGACCTAAAAACAATTGAGAATATTGAGAAAGACTCGAAAGACAGACGCTCTCCATCCAATCTGATGCTGAATCTGAACCTTGAGCTATTTTGCAAAGAAGAATGGACAATAAATATCAGCCTGTAAATGTGCAAAGCTGGTAGAGAAATACTCCAATAGATTTGCAGCTGTAATGGCAGTGATAGGTGGTTCTACAAAGCATTGACTCAGGGGGCTGAATACTTTTGCACGCCACACTTTTCAGTTTTTTATTTATAAAAAAAAATTAAAACCAAGTTTCATTTTCATTCCACTTCACAATGTTGCGCCACTTTGTGTTGGTGTATCACATATAGGGTTGGGCACCGAAACCCGGTACCAGTATGGCACCGGTGCCAACGTAAACGGTAGTAACCAGACCAAATAAGAAGGAAAGTTTCGGTGCGTCATTTCGGTGCCGCCCTTGCTGTAGTCACGTTTGTATTTTGACAGACTGATCGCTCTTTATGTCATGATCGATGAAGCATGTCCGCTCGCGGATGCTGTTCTGTGAACCCCGAGAGGAGCATTTCTCACCGGGCTGTGAGTGACGAGAACGAGCCCAACCGTCTCGAGGAGCGCGCGCACGAGTGCTCAACACTCGCTGACGTTCGCAGTTTCACAGACTGATCGCTCTTTATGTCAAGACTATTTTTGAACGCCAATGCAATGCATTTCTTTTTGCGAATGACACGCGATCTAGCAGTATTGTCACGCATGTATTAGGCACGTGTAGGCTTACGATGAGGCAGCGACCGTCAGCTGTTAGTGCTGCCTTTACGCACGGCGGTGGAGACGAACCCAAAAAACACACAGCGGGACACGGCGGCCCGGTGATATGGAAATGTTTAACAAGGAACTTCATAAAGACACTTAAAATAACGATCTCTGCCCATACAAAAAGCTCTGACTTGGATAACTGTATGGAGCGATCTCTGTATAAAACCATCCGGTAGGCTACATGTGTCTGATGACGGGCCGTTATATTAATAATAAACAGCGCGCTGCACATTAGAACAGCATGTACATTAAAGATCTCGTATCCATCCTGAGAAGGCAAACATGACAATTTTTCTGCACAAAAATGGTTAATTTGACAAAGTTAATAGTTGTGGTCTTATCTTTACAGAAGACTACTTCGTATTTCTTATGTCAGTTGAATTTTGTTTCAAGTTAAATGCAAATGAGCACTGTTAATATTCCAAAAGGCTAACGCTCTTCCTTGACTGTTTTCAGTCTGTGGTTCTCATTGGGTGTACTTATTCCCTTACTGTAGATCTTTCTTATCAAAATTATTACTTTTAGCTAAAGTTTTATTTTAAGATTAGATTACCTGGTAGTCTCCACATTAATCTCTATTATTATATTGTTTGAAACAGTATTGTTGTATTAGATAGTATGTAAATTGTGTGAATTTTTAAATAGTTTATTTGTAAGTTACTTGAGTCGTAATTATATTGTTAAAGTTAATTGTGTTAAAAGAGCATTATTTTTTTGACAAAGTATGGGCAATTTGAGGCTTTAAAGTACCGGTTAAAGTACCGTTTAAGCACCGGAACCGTTTCAAAAGTACCGAGTAGTAACCGGTATCGGAAAAAACCCACCCGATACCCAACCCTAATCACATACAATCCCAATAAAATAAATGTACATATGTGGTTGTAACGTGACAAAATGTAGAACATTTCAAGGGGTATGAACACTTTTGCAAGCCACTGTATCTATTAACAAGTTGACGCCAACAGCCCAAGTTCTTTTTATGCATGCACTCAATGGCCACTCTATTAGGTACACCTTGCTATTGCTGGGTTGGACCTCCTTTGGCCTTCACAACTGCCTTATTTCTTCTTGGCATACTTTCAACAAGGTGTTAGAAACATTCCTCAGAGGTTTTGGTCCATATTGACATGATAGCATCACACAGTTGCTGCAGATCTGGCGGCTGCACATCCATGATGTGAATCTCTGGTTCCACCACATCCCAAAGGGGCTCTATTGGGTTGAGATCTGGTGACTGTGCAGGCCATTAGAGTACAGTCAACTCATTGTTGTGTCCAAGAAAGCAGTTTGAGATGATTTGAGCTTTGTGACATAGTGCTTTATCCTGGCTAATGATTAGTTATATGTGTTAACAAGAAATTGAACAGGTGTACCTAATAAAGTGGCCGGTGAGTGCTGTCCTCTGTGTGTGTGTGTTCTTTTTTGTTATATACTCACTTTGGGAGTGTACTGTAAATGGAATTTGGTTCCCCTCCATGTCTAGTGCATGCCATGACCATGACAGTAAAGCTTTCTTGAATCCTGGGTCAAGTGGGTCTCATCGATCATGTTTGGGTGTTGCTCTATAGGGGCCCACCACATTAACATTGTGTCTTGCGGCCACCAAGGCCTGTTAGTAAAACCCTTCATATAATGAATTGTGATGTCAGACTTTTTTTTGTTGCTATTTCTCTGCAATAAATGGAGCCATGACCATATGGGAAAGCCCTGTTTGCTGGACATTTAAAAACATTTTTAACCTTAACCTTTATTTATACAGGTATTGGACATGAATCCATTATGAAGGGACCGCTTCACTTGACCTCCCTCTGACTTCATCATTCATTCCATCTCTCTCCCTGTCACATTGTCTCTCTGTCCTCTCTTCTCCTCCACTCATCTCAATCTATTTCTACTTTAATTGGGATGGAACAGTTTAGAGTCTGACCTACAAGGCATCTTCTTCAGGGAATATCCACTACTTTTTAACTTTCTTTTCCATTCTACTTTATATTTATATGGTGCACCTTATCTCTACACTGTGTCTTTGCACTACTTTGTGTTTATCTGTGTCTCAGGTGTTGCTCTCTTCACTTGTGTGTTTCTCTTACACATTTTCTTCTTCTATATTGCATTGTTGAGAGAGGAGCCTGGGACTTAAGAATTGCATAGCCAATGACTGCTGCTGTAATAGTTGTGCATAATTATGAGAAATAATCCATCTTCAATCATAGTAGGGCACTCTCTTCCCATGCCAAAGAGCCTCCTCCATTGTTTCCAGTGTGTGTGTAGGCATACTTGCCAACCTTGGGACCTCGAAAATAGGGAGAATTCAAAAACCAAGGCGGGGGTCACCCCCCCCCCCCCCCATTAAAATTCGAGCTTTAGAGACATTGTTTTGCGCATTCTGGTGACTTTAAAATAACAAAAAAAATAAGTAAACTGAAACGTCAATTTTATATTAAATAGGCCTACTTTATTTTATTAGATTAGCCTACATCGCTGACACTTATCTAAAGCGACTTCCAATAATTTAATTCAACTAAGAAGGTATAAACTCCAACAGCAAGAATCACGCAAGTAGCCTACATTAGCTTCAAAGATAGGTGTAACAATGCATTACATTGTCTCCTGTTAGTGCTTTTAAATTTTTTCGCGAGCTCGGGTATAAGAACTACACTACCCATAATCCTAGAGTGTCAGAGAGACGTCTGTAATTGGTGGAGCCCGCTTTTACCATGGAAACGTTTGCCGCCCCGGATATTTTTTGTAGTCCTTTTCCGCAGAACAGGTTGTTGTGATAACGAAAGTGGTGAGAAAGGGAGAAATGTGTGAAATATTGTCAGAAATCTGGAGAATTGCGGGAGTTTGTTTACCACGGGAGGAAAACGTGAGAGGATAGTGAATATCGGGAGTCTCCCGGGAAAATCGGGAGGGTTGGCAAGTATGTGAGTAGGTCAGCTGGCATTTGGTTTGAACTAAAAGCATGTGACGCTGATCAAAGCATGCATCGATCCATTCCCACAGCACTGACACTGATTTGTGCTAATTACAAGAGCAGCTCAGGGCTACACACAGGCAGCAGGCCAATCTGCTTTGGTATGGGAGCATATTCTTTCTTTCTTTCTTTCTTTCTTTCTTTCTTTCTTTCTTTCTTTCTTTCTTTCTTTCTTTCTTTCTTTCTTTCTTTCTTTCTTTCTTTCTTTCTTTCTTTCTTTCTTTCTTTCTTTCTTTCTGTCTGTCTCTCTCATCCCTCATTTCGTTCTATGCATTAAAACTGTCTCTAACGATCATAAACCCCCTTGCAGAACTTCCTTCCTGATGTTTGCATTTGAACCCTGCATTCCAATACCCATACTTCCCTGCTATTTAGAATGGTAGAAAAAGATTGAGAATGTCCCAATACATGGGACATGTGACATCACACATGGTATAATGTAGGGTTAGGATTAAAAGGACAGCTGGGCCAAGGGAAGACTGAGGGAAGAAAAACCTCATTCATTACATTATAATAGCGATTTCATAATGATAAAACGCCGGTTTTGTATGGGTGAAGTATTCCTTCAAGGCTGCTGAAATAAATGACAAACAACTTCTGTATCAAGCCACTGTGTCAATATTTAACCAAGTCCACATTCAATGTTTCTTTAACCTTTAACCAAGAGCTTGGATTGCAACCGGCAGCATTCCAAATGTTATCCATACAGTATGTTGGTCTTTACAGAGGATTTGGTTGGGAGGAAAAACAGAAAAGTGAATGTGTTGCAGTACAAACAGTCTATGACTTTCTAAACACACTGGTGTTGTTATTGTGTTGATTAGAAGTGAAAGGAATATGATCTAATCATTTTATCAAGATTTTCGACTTAAAAATGAATAACGGTTTAAGTGGATTTAGTGTAAAGCTGCTAGTTCCAGCATCGTGCATAGTAAATGCTCATTTGCTACTTTGCTATTAGCATTCTACCTTTTTTAAGTTGTTTTGTTTATTCAGACCAAGCCAGCAATACAAGTTCTTGAACCACATTCTAAAATATCAATATATATATCCCATGTATTAAGACTTATCACATGCTTTCAACAATTAGTAAATGCATGTAAGGTTTTTCTCTAAGAGAGGCAGGGGCACGCTTGATATCAGCTTTGACACACCAATGTGTAAAAGACAGATTGTCACACCAGTCTGAATACATAGTGAGTGTGTTTTCATTCAATAAAGCTGCTGTGTGTGTGTGTGTGTGTGTGTGTGTGTGTGTGTGTGTGTGTGTGTGTGTGTGTGTGTGTGTGTGTGTGTGTGTGTGTGTGTGTGTGTGTGTGTGTGTGTGTGTGTGTGTGTGTGTGTGTGTGTGTGTGTGTGTGTGTGTGTGTGTGTGTGTGAGTGTGGAGTAGCTCCATTAAGAAGAGTTGAGTGGTTGTTTGTTTGTGTGTGTCAGACTGTGTAAGCTTCAAGTCTGATCCTCTGAGGAATGAACTTCAGTCCAACACTGTCTGTGTGTGTGAGAACGTGTGCGATTACAAAACCAATCACTTCACAAACACACATTACCTCAACTGAGCTAATCATTTAGTTTCTGACAAATCCTCCAGTCACACACTGATTTCTCATTTGTGTGTGTGTGTGTGTGTGTTTTGGGACACATTGTGTTTATCTTTTGAAGGCCCCTTTTTAAATGTTGCGGATTTGAATGCACACACACACACACACACACACACACACACACACACACACACAGAGCACTCTTTATTTAGTATTGTAGTAAATCAGGCCTATACTCAGTGTGCAGTGAGTAGAATGCAGGTTCTGTGGGGAACTATTTAACTTAGCATATCAAACAACCGGGTCTAACTTCCACGCTGCCAGTGTTATCATTCACAGCTGGGTTAAAGGCCTTCTCTTGTCACCTTGAATAACCCAAACATAGCCCCTCCCCTGCCTATTACAGTAACTCCCTCTGCGCTAAAGCCTAATTCACAGCACCTTGAGGGGACGCCTTGTCTATTCCTGACTGGCCCGTCTAATTGAGTTTCCCCTCCGTCAGAGTGTATGTCAGGTCAGGGGATATTAAAAGGGACCCTTTAAGGAGGCCAGCAAGTTTGACTATTTTCCATTGGTTTAGTATGAGCCTCTTTTCACTTTGCGCTTTATTTTGAAAAATCACAACCCTGTTTTTTTTTCTTTTTCTGGTGGAGTTATAAATTCACAATAAGTTTGCTGTGCTATGTCAGCCGCCTCCCTCCGGGAAGTTGTGACACGCACACACACACACACTCTCACACATTGGTGTTCAATAGTGGTGTATTTCCATTGAGTGTCATGGGATAGTAAGGACTTGTCTGATTATCATGTTGGTGGTGACCTTCATTTACAGATGAGCATAGTGCCTATACAAAGTGCATGCAGCTGGGATAGGCTGTCAAACATTCTCCAGAATGGCTTAACCCCACCTTTTAAGCAGATGTAGTGTATTAGATTTAGGCTTAGGTTTGAGCATGACTCCTTTTAAACAGAATCACTTTTTCAGAGTGAGGCAAAGATGTGTGCGTATTGATCTCATGTATATCCTCTGTGTGTGTTTGTGTGTAGTGCGGCCGGAGGAGAGATCTTCAACCAGTGTGTGTGTGAGCGGGATGAGGAGGAGGCCTTCAGTGAGGGGGACGTGAAGAGGCTGATGAGACAGATCCTGGAGGGCGTATCCTTCCTCCACGACAACAATGTAGTCCACCTGGACCTCAAGGTCAGTGCAGTCTGCAGGACTCTTAACTAAAGAGACACAGTTCAGACTGTGGTCAACTTGAATGTGTAGTAAGGTGGTTTGAATCACTATTCTAATGTCATTAAGTGGTAAATATAACTTTGCATGAGAACATTGATGCTTGGCCTCGGACTGAAGAACTGCCCAGTCTGGTTTAGGACTGTAGTAGTGGATATACATAGACATATAGAGCCCAATGAGATGTATATACGTGGCACAAGTCAGAAGAAATCCCTATAATATTATCCATCAGAAATAATGTGACTATACAGAAGTGTCTAATCCTTTAAAGAAAATGAAAAAAGCACATCCTGTGTGAAACTGCTGACACACAGAAGACATTTGTTTTAGTGTTTTGTATTATTTGTATTTTCTGTTTATAACTATTGATATCGTAACATTCATTTATTTTTATCGCTTTTAAGTTATTTTCGTTATTATATGTTAGTATGTATTATTATATGTTGCCCTAGCAATATTGTTTCATCACATTCATGTCAATAAAGCTTGTCAAATTGAAGTTGAATTGAGAAGGTATTACATGGAACAGATTGAACAGGTGTGTGTGTGTGTGTGTGTGTGTGTGTGTGTGTGTGTGTGTGTGTGTGTGTGTGTGTGTGTGTGTGTGTGTGTGTGTGTGTGTGTGTGTGTGTGTGTGTGTGTGTGTGTGTGTGTGTGTGTGTGTGTGTGTGTGTGTGTGTGTCCTTCAGCCTCAGAACATCCTGCTGACACGCCTCTCTCCTCTGGGAGACATTAAGATCGTTGACTTTGGTCTGTCCAGGATGGTGAGCAGCCACAGAGAGCTCAGAGAGATCATGGGCACGCCAGAGTATGTAGGTGAGTCTGGGCTAGGTGCTGCACAATTCATCCTAAAAAATAGTGTGATCTTGATTCAAATATCTATGCATATCATTACTGAATGATGATGATTCTCTCGGTCATGTTCCCCGAGTCACATTGAATGTTCACTTCTTTGCTTGGGAACAAGTCCAGTTATATAAAGGACAATAGAATAGAATACAAACTTAATAGATGTCATAACTTGGCAGTATTCCTCCTTGAAGCCCCATAATGTTGATACTGTAGACTTTTGTTCATAACCAAGAAGCTTTTAATACAGGGGTTGGTTGTCCAAACGGACTGTGTGCTATAGGTTTGATTTATTTGTATGATGTATTCTAAAGCTGCTACTTTACATTCTATGTGTTTAGGGTGTCTAAGTGTCAGTAAATGTTGATTTAGAAAAAAAAAATTTGAGTTATTGATGGAGAGAATTGTGATATCAATTCTTGAGGAGAAAAATTCACATTTTAGTGAGAATATTGCAGCGCTACTCACTACTGCCACCTTTCATTCATTGTTGCTCTGATTCTATCCTGAACAATAACCAGTATGTTTGTGTTCCTGTTTTTTCAGCTCCTGAGATTCTGAACTATGAGCCCATAAGCACAGCGACTGATATGTGGTAAGAAAAGGTCCTGTTATAGTAGATGGGGACTTTCATACACTTAAGCTGGACACTTAGTCTCTCTTTAGGCCTGTTATGTTCATTTATCTGCACAGTTTGAAAGTTTCTATTATTACCTGTTCAAAGTCTCACTTCAATCATACTGGCTGTATCACAAAGACATTGAATTGTCTGACTTTGGGGGCCCCCTAGTGGTAGCATCTGAAAATACACAAGCAGGACACAATGAGCTGAGCGCCACACATGGAAGTCTTTCTCATGTTTAAAAGACTAGCCCTGCGTTCCTAATAACATACTTTCATTTTATACTATATATATATATATATATATATATACTACAGCTGGACATAGGCATAAAGTTGGGACATACTTTTACTAACTTATTCCATCATATCATGGCTCATTGAACTTGCCTCTTGCTTATATAACCGTCTCATGGCTAGTTGTTTTCACTTGACGTGACTTCCGCTGCTGTGGATTGTGCGTCATAATTGCCCCAAAAAAATGCTGATTTCCACACTAAAAGTTATCATCGGGTCTAATAGGCCGGCATCTGGCTATTTTAAAGCATCTGACCACATGGGAAATCCTAGATATTTTTCTTCCAAACCAAATAGCAGGGACGTTTGGGGATTGGAACGCGGCCTTAAAGTTTAGTCATGCTAGTAAGCAAGGTGCTAACATGAGCATGCTCACAATAATCATAATTATTATTTATTATTATTTTTTATTACAACAATAAGTATAGAGACAACAAATAAACTAAAACATCTTTAAACATGTTATTGCTTAAAACATGCTAATGCTAAGCAGCTAGTGTGTTAGTGTGGTAACATTTTCTAATTAGCATTAAACACAAAGTGCATTGTACACATTATTCAAATGTTGACCTGATGGTGGCGCCATATGAAAAGTCAGAAGCTCACCTAAAGATATGGCAGTAACCTTGAGAGGAAGATGAATGTGTGAAGCAGGTGTCATGTGGATCCATCCAGCAGTTGTTTTCTCCCCTGTGTGTTCAGGAGTATTGGTGTGCTGGCCTACGTGATGCTGACTGGCATCTCTCCGTTCCTGGGTGAGGACAAGCAGGAGACCTTCCTGAACATCTCCCAGCTCAACGTGAGCTACACCGAGGAGGAGCTGCTGTGTGTGGACCAGCACGCTCCAGCATTCATCAAGACACTGCTCCGCAAACAGCCACAGTCAGTTCACTACACACAGCCACCACTACAACAGCATGTGGATCATATCGTGTGATTTCTCCCTTTATGTGGAATTAATCATTTGTTTTGAGGATCACCTTATTCACTGAAATAGACCATCAGAACACACAGCAAAGCAAGCCAAGGCCTACTCCAAATGTACTTTTTCTTTCAAATTTAAGAAAGTGATAAGATCATTTCCATCATCCCATAATGCATAGCGTAGCCGGCTACAGGAGCTCGTTACACAGTGTTTACGCAGTTAAAGTCATTTTCCTACACAGCTTGTATTCCACATGTATTTCACACAGAGCACAGGCAGAGTGTGACATGTATTCATGTGTGTGTGTGTGTGTGTGTGTGTGTGTGTGTGTGTGTGTGTGTCTGTGTCTGTGTGTCTGTGTCTGTGTCTGTGTCCAGGGAGCGGGCCACGGCGGAGCAGTGTCTCAATCACCCCTGGCTTCAGTGTTCAGAGACCCGGGAGAGCCAGACGCTGGAGCAGGAGGCCTCCAGCACCTCCAGCCCCATAAGCCCCGCCACCACCACCTCCAGCCCCATACCCCCCGCCACCACCACCTCCAGCCCCATACGCCCCGCCACCACCACCTCCAGCCCCATACCCACCAGCTGCACCACCTCCAGCCCCATACGCCCCGCCACCACCACCACCAGCCCCATACCCCCCGCCACCACCACCTCCAGCCCCATACGCCCCGCCACCACCACCACCAGCCCCATACCCCCCGCCACCACCACCTCCAGCCCCATACGCCCCGCCACCACCACCTCCAGCCCCATACCCACCAGCTGCACCACCTCCAGCCCCTTACCTCCCGCCACCACCACCTCCAGCCCCATACCCCCCAGTGCCACCACCACCTCCAGCCCCATACCCCCCAGTGCCACCACCACCTCCAGCCCCTTACCTCCCGCCACCACCACCTCCAGCCCCTTACCCCCCAGTGCCACCTCCAGCCCCTTACCCCCCGCCACCACCACCTCCAGCCCCATACCCCCCAGCTCCAGCCCCATGCCCCCCAGTGCCACCTCCAGCCCCATACCCCCCAGCTCCAGCCCCATGCCCCCCAGTGCCAGCTCCAGCCCCATACCCCCCAGCTCCAGCCCCATACCCCCCAGCTCCAGCCCTGTGCCTCCCACCTCCAGCCCCATACCCCCCAGCTCCAGCCCCATGCCCCCCAGTGCCAGCTCCAGCCCCATGCCCCCCAGCTCCAGCCCTGTGCCTCCCACCTCCAGCCCCATAGCCCCCAGCTCCAGCCCCCTGCCTCCCAGCATGACAGCAGAGGCGGTGGAGGAGGGCGTGACAGAGGAGCTGATCGTGGTGGCAGCCTACACGGTGGGTCAGTGCCGCCAGTCGTCCTGCTCAGAGAAGGAGGCGCTGGCAGCAGAGCAGAAGGCAATCTCCAAACGCTTCAAGTTCGAGGAGCCCTTCAGTGCCCTGCAGGAGGTCCCCGGAGAGTTCATCTACTGACCACCACACAGCCACACACCACTCCACCACACTGCCCATTCTACAGCATCCCCCTCCGGATATATATCTACTTTATGTGTATAATCAGTCATCAGTCAATCTGATATTATTTAAGGAGTTGTTTTTTCTTAAGTGCATTCTTTAAGTACATGCTCCTACTGTAAATATTTCTCCCACAATGCATCACCTTGATTGAAACATACCCCCCCCCCCCCCTCCCACACACACACACACACACACCTCCTTAAACAGCCCCCAGCAAGTTCTTGTCTTTCATTTGGTTTGTGACACACTCACATAATGCCAGAAAGCCACAGGGGAGCTAAGGCAATTCAACTTCAACTTTTGAATGTGAGGGCGTCTCTGCCATAAGCCGTCAAAACATCTAACATCATGATGTGTGCTGTAGTGTACACCTGTAGCAGACTCTAGAAGGCTCAGGGCGTTTGTGGCAGCCAAAAAATGTAAAAAACAATTTTTCATTGAATAAATGCCAATATTGTATTCAGTTTTTAAGGTAATAAAAAGCAGGTAATGTAATAACTTGCCAATAAGTAGTTTAATATTACATTCTTTGCAAAAAAGTTATGTTATAATATTGTATTGTTATTGACAACACGCATATATAAATTAGTTTAGTTGTCAGAGACCAAAAATAATATGGATGTCACAGAGGAAATATGCTTTGTACCAGATTACAGCGGTTTGCTAATTTCTGTCTGCAAACCCTGTGCAGATCAACACAGAATACAATACAATACAATTAAAATATATATATACTTATCATATCACGACTCACATACGCTACACATGAAATTACCTTTTGCCTTTTTTAGGATTAAGATCACTAAAATAAAAATAAAATCAGTAAAAATACAAAACTACTAAAACTATTGTGAGCATGATTGCTTATTTGCAATCCATTTCTTTATCTGGCGTGAAAACGAGTAGAAATCTGCATAAAGTGACTTCAATATTGGCTTTTATTACATTAAGAAAATGAAACCTAATACATTAATACATTGATGGCACTTGTTACATTACTGGCCACTACAATGTCATTACATACCTGTGTCTTGCTCCTGAAGTCGGGGTAGATTGAACTATTGTGGGAGGCTTCACAATCACTACTTAAAATTGCATGATTTGTACAGCTTGTCTGTTAGAGGTGTTAGCTAATTCTTCATGTTCCACTTAGCGAGGTGGAAGTAAATATGGCGCACATTCAGCACATACACAGCTCCAGTCAACATACGTGTGCTGATTTGCAGTTACTTACTACAAGTACCAAACAGTGACAAGGACCTCCCTGTTTTTTTCCTATATAATAATTGGAAGCCAAATCTGTGTAGGTTTCAGTCCGTTTCCTGGTCTGTGCTAAACTCAACACTCCCATGTATTCTGTCTGATGTGTATCTGGTGCCATGCTTGGGGTTAAATATTTGGTGACTATAGCTCTTTTTATTACTTCAGGTGTTTGTGTTTGCAGATAGCTCCGAGACAAGAAACACTTGTGTGAGTTTTCTAATTCTGTGTACATATTGCAAATTGTTGTTGTTTTTAAGAGGTTTATTCAAAAGAGCCATATTGACTCATTCCTGTTGTCCATTGATGAGTGAACCTTCCCATGATGCAACGCTGTGAAGCGACACAGACTGATGCTTTTGAACCCCGACTCCCGAGCACTCTCTACTGTAAATGTATGTCTATGAAACGATAAGCTGTGTTACTATGGGAACTATGGTTTGTACATGAATGTCAAGTACTGTAAATAAACTATTTAAAAGTGAGATGTGCTATCATTTTAGCCTGGTCCAACCAGGCCATCGTACTTCATACTGAAGTGAAATGAAAATTGAGCGGAAGTAGGTAGGCGGGCGGAGCCAGGCTACTATCATTTGTGACCAGACAACAATATGGAAAACATCATCCCTGACTTATTGATTGACACTCATCAACAGTTATTGATTAACAGCATATTGTATTTGCAATTAGCCATGGCCCCGTTTTTCAAACATGTTATCAGGTTGAATTGAGCCAGTCTCATCTGGCTAACCACAATCTTTAAACAAAAATTTCCGTGGGTGCAGTACCTCATTGTGACCACATGGGGGCAGTAAAGAGGCGTCATTATAAAGAGATGTATGTCTTATTGAAACAAGTTCCTCTCACTGAAAATAGACAATAAACAGTTCTTAAACATCCGGCAAATATATCTTTATCAAGTGTAGTGTGTGTGTTTGCGTGTGTGCGTACGTGACCTATTAATACTTCAGATATAGAAGGCTATTTGCAGAGGTGTGGACTCGAGTCACATGACTTGGACTCGAGTCAGACTCGAGTTATGAATTTGATGACTTGAGACTTGACTTGACAAAATGTAAAGAGCTTGCAACTTGACTTGGACTTTAACATCAATGACTCGTGACTTGACTTGGACTTGAGCCTTTTGACTTGACAAGACTTGCTACTTTCCCCAAAAAAGATTAAAAAGTAGGCTATATTTTTAAAGTAGGCTACCGTATCTTTCATCATGTAGCCTAGTGTAGCGGAGGAAACTGGTGGCTGTACCGGTACCGCGCTGATCTGCTTATCACTGGTTTCACTTCATGTGTCGGCCAGAACACCACTTATGGCCAAAAACGTCAGACTATAAGCATGAGACTAGGAGAGGAGGAGTATGGTTTATCCGCTCTTTATTTTCCTTCATTCACAAGCACAGCAGCATAGATCGCGGGAAAAGAACAAAGGTTTAAACTCCGCTCGTGAGGAGACGTTAGAACAGCTGTTGCGACCAGCGAATCGCGGAAATAAACATGCTATAACGTATAACAGCGATCGAGACTGCATGTCCTTACTCACACACGGGTGATTCACATTTAAACTCAAATAAACACGTTTCACATGTGGAATGATCGACTACTGCGGCAACATGCACGTCGCTCACACATCTGACCGAGAGAGAGAAGAAAAGATAACTTTGCCTACTAAACAGACCCTCCGGCCGACTGACGTCACGGCCACTAACTGACAGCTATAATGTCGCACTGAACAAAACACATATTAACACACTATAAGAAATAACAACACTGTAACCTATAAACTTTGGGGCCTTTTCTACATGTAGCCTAAGTGTGAGTGTCTGTGCGTGTAGGCCTATGTGCTAAATATGAGTTAAATGTTAAAAATCACTGGTAAATAGTGCAATTGGGAAGTGCAATGTCTGTAAAAAAAAAATCCACAATTTCAATTGCACTTGTTTTAATAAATAATAAATATAGATTTTAAAAGCGTACATGGGTAAATATATTATTACTTTTTGGTTAAAGGACTCGAAATGACTCGAAGCTCAAACTGCGGACTTGTGACTCGACTTGAGACTTGTCAGCATTGACTTGAGACTTGACTCGGACTTGCCTGTCTTGACTCGGGACTTGAGGGCAAAGACTTGAGACTTACTTGTGACTTGCTAAACAATGACTTGGTCCCACCTCTGGCTATTTGTGATAAATTTTAAAATAAACACATAATAATAATCTTAATTTTCGACATCTTTTGTTATTATTGTATTTTTTATTCTTATTTTCCCTACATTCAGAATATTCAAGGCATTTTGTGCACAATGTACAAATAGCACAAATTGCAGTGAATGCACGTTTACAAGCTCTCTCTCACACACACACACACACACACACACACACACACACTCGAGTGTCAGCAGTTGCTTTAGACCACACGTGGCCCGCGAATAAATTCGGCTTATTTGAATCAATTATAAAAATAAATAATTTTTTTTTTTTTTTTCCGTTTTTCATGGAGCCTGTGCCATATCCGCACGTCGCATACACTCCCAACTGTTAGGACACTTACTGGCTTACAGCTAGGAATGTCTGCTGAAAGTTCCACAGCTCACGATTTTAAGCCATGAATTGATGAACTTGCATCTAAGAAGAGCTGTCAGTCTTCTGAGGGCTGTAAATAGGCCAATATATGTGGCTAAATAGCATGCTAATATTGATGATTGATTGTGTCAAGTGTCTTGGATTAATGCCAAAATTAACTGGTTTCTAACTTTTGCTTTAAATTACAATATAGCCAACTAGCTAAAGTTAGCTAGCTGCTGATAGCCCATCCCTTTCATTTCCAATGGTGGCTTGGCATTTCATCAATGTAAAGTGTCATAAATAGCTAACACTGGTGCTGCGTCATGATTCCTAAAAAAAAACTAAACGTGATGTGTTTTGAATGTGCAGAAAGTTTTGAAAAATCCAGGAGAATAAATATTGTGGCTCAATCCAGAATGCCTGAGAGCCTTACTGCATTAAAGTCCTTTAGAATTGTTTCACCAGGAACCTGAATGTTGTCTTTTCCTTTACAAAAATTAAGACATTTCCTCCATAAATTGATGCCGAAAAGGCACAGATCGGTGGATAAAAATCCACCAGAATGCAGGAAATTAAGTGTTTGACATTCAAAAATGTCGGGGGGAGCACCCCCATAGCCCCCACCTATAATTTGTCCCCCAAAAATGTTGAAGCGAAAACTAGCCATTGTACGCAGTTTATATACTTACTTAGATATGTTCTTTTTATTTTTCGATTAAAAAGAAGGTATGTCAGTCTGGCCCTTAGTGTGATTATCATATCGTAGAGTGGCCATTTGTGAAAATGAGTTTGACACCCCTGCTTTAGACTCTAAAGAGAGACTACAGGTGTATCTTGCCGATTGCAGGTGAATTAATTTGTTAGCCTATCTACCGGAAGTATTGCTTGTATGTAAATGTGTCTAGTTTTAGTGTTTTATTTTGAAAGGTTTGACCGGGAGTATTACTTGTATATGATTGCGTCTGGCTTTATATGCGGTTGTAGTTACGGTATGTGGCCACAGGGGGGCGACAACATCCGTGCTTTGAATAGGATACCGAATTAACTCACTCTGCTTTTTGGACTCGATCATTCTGAAGTTTCGCTTGGCTTTAACGTCTTTCAAGAGAGTAATGTATGAGTCATTCTATAATTAGGGCACAGATCGGTGGGTTCATGGGTTGTGTCTATAAATTGTACAAAAGTAGTGTAGCTCAGTTGGTAGGGCTAATATTTTTACTAATATTAACTGAAAGTGTATAAAAACATGAGTTGATCGAGGTCATGGTTGACACTTAGCACAAGGCCCCAAAATGGCCGAAATGTCAACCGTGTTACCTGTCAACTGTGTTACCCATCAAGTGTAACACAGTTGACAGGGAGTAAAACGGTTGACAATGTTGACAGATTTTATTGTGATAGTTTATGCTTATATTTTTATAAATAATGAACATGTACTGAATAAGTGGTACATTAAGTAACCATTAATAGTGTTAACTAAGTATTAACTAAATGTTTTAGGAAGATGAGGAGTCGCTTATCTGAGTCCCAGAGTCCTGAAGTTAATCCACAGCCTCAGATGTCAAAGTACAGATTTTTTTCACAGAAAATAGGTTTTCAATAAATTATGAAATTATGTTAAAAAAAACTAAAGTAACGGCTTGTCATCCTTTTTCTGTTCGATGAATATTACGTTTAGAACTCATGATCCATAAAGTAATGCTTTGTTTATCATTTTAGACGGAGAAGGGCTGGAAGGAAGAAAGTCAAGAGAAGGGAGTCAAACTTATACAGAGAAATCCAGGCTCTTAACTGAATCAACAGAGAAGAAAAACTGAAAAATACAGGAAAAGACTTACAGACACCAAAATTCAGAGTCACCCAGATCAAAAACCCGCCGCCTCTTAGGAAGGGATCCTGTGTCGAGAAGTCCACAAAACTTTAGTTTTCCACCCCGTCCGAGTAGACAACATCAGCAAAAAGTAGGGGATAACAAGGTAATGTGAGACACCCCCTGTATCTAGGCAACTGGACACATTTTTGGTCATGTGAGCATTATGTTTTCAAACCCCTGCCCTTGTGCATGTTTTTTTTCACAAAAATATTTCTTTTACATGAAAAAGTACATTTTCTTGCTGTCGACTTAATTAATTGTTGTGCCAAAGCAAATTGATTCAGGTAGAAACACTTCTTTCATACATGTTGATGAAATACCAACATATGAAACCATGTGATGATGATAACTGAAGATTAGCCTAAATTGGTAAGAGAGGTCTTTTTTTCTCAAATTGTGGAGGTGGGGTAAAGTGAGACAAATGCTGTGGGGTAAAGTGTCTGTGCCCTCTTTTAATGATTCCATTATATTTAAGGTAGCAATGAGACTAGTTTGTATAGTGACAATGCGGGCTGAAGGTGGGGGTTGAATGGTTGAAGGGGTTTCAGCAAGGGCATGGTTTGGCACGTAGGGGAGAACGGGGTAATCTGAGCCACTTTTTACATTAGCTCCCCTCTAAGGGAGCTACAATGATTTACCACTCAAATTTACACATTTCCCATTAATTCAGGATGTTTCCTAGAAATGGGCATTAGCAGAGTTTTTTCAAGACAAAGGGCAGTGAAAATATGATTGTTTTAAAAAAAGTTGTCATGTGGCTCACTTTACCCCAGCTGTGGGGTAAACTGATCCACTTACCTTTTCCACTCTACCAGAACAACACATATTGCAACAGTAAGAATGCTGAAAGCTAGCCACACATTCCAGAACTAATGTCGGACTAGTAAAATAATGATGAGGTTTGGTCAATTAAGCAAAGCAAATTTTCTAAACACTTGAAAGTAACTCTGAACAAAATCAAATACAACATATTATAATTCAAAAGGTTTTAATAAGATTCAAATGAAAGATAGAACCAGTTAGATTAGAACACAGTCTGGGGGTCAGAACACAGGACCCTTAGAGCCAGCTTGTGTCTGGGGGTCAAAGCATAGGAAAATCAGAACCAGCGAGAACAGCCTGGGACTCAGAACACAGTTCCACAATTTGAGAAAAAAAACTACCTCTCTTAGCATTTCAGGCTAATCTTCAGTTATCAGCATCACATGGTTTCATATGTTGGTAGTTCATCAACACATATGATAGAAGTTTTTATACGTGAATACATTTGCTTTGGCACAACAGTTGATTAAGTTGACAGCAAGAAAATTTACTTTTACATGCAAAATACCTATTTTGGTGAAAAAAACATGCTTACCACAGCACCATGAGGTCCTCTCTTTCAGGGCCATTGGGAAATGAGAGGGGCTTGAAAACATATATCTCACATGACCACAAATGTTTTCCGTTGCCTAGATACAGGGGGTGACTCACATTACCCGATGCCTCAGATTCCCCCGTTCTCCCCTATGTATGTGGGGGACAGGAAAGTGACCTTTATCATCAATGGACTCTAAGTAATATGTATTTATTCAATGAATGATCACAATAAAACAAATCCAGACAAATATTAATGAAAGACTCAAAAGGTGGAAAATGACAGCTGGGTTTACTCCTGTGTTCTGAGTCCCAGGCTGTTCTAGCTGCTTCTGATTGTCCTTTGCTCTGACCCCCAGACACTAGCTGGCTCTAAGGGCAGTGGCGAACATAGCCATTTTGGGGCTCCAGGCGAACAGTCATTTGGGGACCCTTGCATCTACCGGTCTAATGAACGCATAATGAGATAATACTCCATACAAACTCTACATACAATGTGGACTGATGTTTCGCTTGGATGTTATTTAAAGTAACGTTACTTCAAGAGAGCAATTAATGCTCATGAATAGTTCTTGCTCCACTAAACCTGATTATTAGCCAACTGTTACAATTAGTTAGCTTACGCTAGTGAAGCTAACACAATGTAGCATACTCCTAATAACACAAGGTTTTTCATGTGCTCTGTCGAAATAAAGGTGGTGTTTTGTCTGCTTTCATTCTCAGATATTTACTGATTTAGTGCATTGATGCTATGAAACGGTAAATACATTTTTACAACGCGAGTTAAGTGACAACCACGACACCTTTTTTCAACCAAACATGTTACTTTGTATGTAATTACGCCTAGCGACCAGTGCTGCCAACTCTTCAGTAAGGAAAGTAGCTATTGGCTGTCCAAAACGTCGCTAGAAGTCGCCAGATGACGTCATCGCCTAATTTGCATATTTGTAGACAGGGGTTTTATACAGTAATATTTGAATAGGTGAGGTTTTAGTGTTATGAACGTGACAATCGCATACATAACGTTAAGTCTAGCAGTAATCATACATGCTCATAGTTTTAAAAAGCACTGCATAACATTTTGAATTGCACTACTCGTAGACAGTAGAGAGGGGGGGGGAAGCTGCTACTACAACTGCTAATAGGGATGCTAACGGAACACGAGCAGAGAGGTGTGTATCTCCTGCTCTGACCGCAGCTGGGAGGGGCTGCTGCGCGAGGACCGGGCCGCCTGTCAGTGCTCTGGGAAGGGGGAAGGGCTGTGGAGGCTCCCGCTGCTCGTTGCAAAGAGTTAAAATTGATACTTGCTTTGGCGAAAAAGTCACCAATAACACCAACAACAAAAAAAAGCTAGATTTGTCGCTTGTCGCTGTTTTGAAAAAAAAGTCGCCAGGGGTGAATGAACAGAAAGTCGTTAAATATAGCGACAAAATCGCTAAGTTGGCAACACTGCTAGCGACCAGTGTGGTTGTAGTAATGATTGATGGCCACAGGAGGGCGCCTGTACTCACGCTCTGAATAGGATTTAACTGATTGAGAAATATTGGACTGACTCCATAAATGTCCGTGGGTGTAGTACCTCATTGTGGCCACAGGAGGGCTGAGAGCAATCCCATTGAGAGCATGACTGGCGCCCCCCCTGTGGCTATACATAATTCCTACAATGACACTAGTTTAACCAATTTACCTGGAGTGTCTCGCCTTAAGTCTGTTCGTCCGCACACCAGCACTCAAATGGAAGAGTGTGTATAGAATTTACAGTATGTCCAGTTCTAGCGATATGTAACATATTGCTGCTATTCTACTAATGCTACTTCCAAACAGAATCTCAGTCATCCTGCTCCCCACCTGCTTTCACCAGTTGGCATATACACACACACCACTGCGAAGGAGATGACTCGACAGACATGCTGATGTTTATACACTGACTCATACAGTACCACCTTTCACATTAACATAGAGCTCAAGCCGTAGTACAATGATTATCAATCAAAAAATATTTTACATTTATTTTGGTTATGTTCTGATTCCTTCTGTAATTGTTTTATCAAAAAAGCGTTGTGATGTCTGATTGAATATATTGGGTTTTAAACCATTTGGTTGGATAAATCAGACCCTAAAACTGTTTCAGATTGATTCATGAAAAAGTTGCTGCACTACAAAGAAAAAAAAACCCGGCTTAGCCTAATGCCCATTGGTACATTAAGGGTCCTGTGGATGAATAGTGAAACAATGTAAATAAATATTTCATATTTTATCTCATAGTTGTTTTTCTGAATTAGGTATATAATGTGATATGAAGTGTGGACAAACCAGCGCAAACATGGCTCCATCACCAGCAGTAATGAAATCGAAGACAATCAAGTAAGCTCAGTCAAAAGCATGGACATCTTTTTTATGTCAGGTTCAACTTGGGAATGAACTGTTTCAAATACCATAGAAGTGTGTTATTAATCCCTCGAAGGGGAAATTGAACTGAACACAGAAGTATTGTATTGAGGCAGTGGGACACAGGACTTGGTGTTAGTGTATTTGCACCATCCACTCCTTTCTCACTACTGTCTAAGTTCCTCCAACTGAGGAGGTTTAAATAAAAGTCAATACAATGGTGGGAGGTCAGAACTGTCCAAACAATTTGCTATTAATCAGAAAAAATATGCAAGTCCAAGTTCACCAAAGTTGACCTCAACATGAAGAAAATATGTGTGGATTTACTTTGTGCATGCGAGCGAATCAACCGTTTAGATTTTAATTTGCTGCAAAAACTCAGAATAAATGGTGGTCTGACCAGGCCAGTCGTGGTCGGCCATCTTGGATTAGTGCCTGAGCAGACCCAAGGGCCTATCCGAAAAGTCCAATCTCCTTACCTATAAGCCTCCTTTCCTATGCCTTAACCCCTAAACGTCATCGGGGTTAAGGAGAGATGAAAGGTGCTTCCTATCGAACATAGGAAAGGACAGCGTTGTTTCAAATGAATTCGACTCCACCTTTCCTAACCGACGTCATTGCGCGACGGCGAGTATTGCTGACGTGAGTCACTAGCGTGAAACTACACTATAGCCTATTCTCCGAAAATTAACCACAACAAGCGCTCGTTTGATCCATGCGTTCTTTTCATATTGATTTTAATCAGGTTGTCGCCAACAGAGTGAGAATCACTCCCATATATCCAAATTCACATGTGGAATAAAAAGAGGCTACACTTGTGTTGATGTTGAAATGAACTGCCCACAGTAACTTCATTAAATGTGAAGTTGGTATTTTATTTTCTTATGGTGTAAATTATGTGCTACGAAAATAACTATTATGATGTTGGTCTTTTATGAGTTCTTTATTATCTTTAGCCTGTGTGTGTGTGTGTGTGGGGGGGGGGGGGAGTATTTTGTTTTAGCCGAGTTAAATCTTCCTCTCTTCTCCTCTCCTCTCTTCTGTTTTACCTCTCGTTCGTATTCGTGTAGAGTCGGTAAACTCCGGCGGTGGCCTGTTGCTTTAAATCTTGCCGCCGTAAAGGATTATGGGATACCACTATCTCCTTTCCTTTAGCATAGGTTAGCCAGGAGTAACCTATGCTAAAGGAGTAACCTATGTTAAAGGATGAATCGAGGCTCCTTTCCTATGCCTTTCCTAAGCATTTTGGTTATTCGGATCACCTATCTGCCGAGCACTTCCGGGTCATCTCGATAGGAAAGGAAATTTCCTATGCAAAAAAAAGTTTTCGGATAGGCCCCAAGAGTCAGAAGAAAAGGTGGTTTTCCTGTTGTTCCATGAATCTCTGTAGCTGTACATAACTAATAAAATAGTATGGCTAACTTGGATGGTAAACTAGCAGTCAATACGTTCACATGCACAGTTAAGAGGAGCTACGGCTATTAGCTCAACTAGGCCATTTCATTGGACTACTGTCCTTGTCCCAGGATACGAGCATGGGAGGGGAAACACTTTATTGACCTAAGTATGTCCCACTCCGCTACAGTAGGTGGTGATATGCCCATTTTCAGCCACTTTCAGCTTGTTAGCATTGGACCCTTTTCCAGATCATCTAACTTGTTAGGGAGCGGCTAACTTGTTAATGAGTAACACACTGCTATCATGTCCAGCAGCGGTATGGATAACTTTAGCTCTGTACATATTGAACATGCTGTATGCTTACTTCCTCCTTTGTTGTTCTTCTGTTAGCATGTATGCTATTTGACTTCCAGGACACTGCGGAGCCATGTGTGGAGCATGCTCAGAGCGCCTAGACCTGTTATGGTCGGATTGACCCTATACATGCAGGAGTAATCCATCTCCCTATCGCATTATCTGGGTGCGTTGGCATGACTCGTTAAGTACGATTTCAGTTGGACAAACATGTTTCCATTGAAGGTCTGGTTTCAGTCGGATAGACGCAATACACCGATTTTTCTCTGACATCATGTCGTGTATTGATTGTTTTACAGAATGCAACTAAGTAATAAGTGGCACTCTAAAATGTGCAAAAGGTGTGGTGCGGTTTCCTATGCCAGATGAACAGCAGTGGCATAGCACACATCAACGTCACATAGGCCTTTTGCACTTAAGCTAGAGTGGCACACCATCTCTCAGCCACTTCTCCATCTTAACTGTCTGATCTATCCAAAGCTTTCATTGCTGCTAACGGGAGAACCAGCAAGTGACTGCTCATTATGACATTATATAACTGGGCTACAAATGCTTTTATGAAAGATTGATCAAGAACTCATCATTTAGTAAAGAGCATGTCCTGCAGTGAAAGACTGGATAGAAAGAAGTCTGTGTCATATTTTACATTGACTCTAAAAATCTTTTTTCTAATTTTGTAATTGGTTTACAATTTTTCTTGATAATATTTAGTGCACCATCTATTGAGGCAAACAGTATCCAGAATGGGGGGGCGGGGGTGTTCTTCCTTGCGCATCTTCAGTTCCACAAAGCTGGTATACTTTACTGTACACATATCCACACAAATAAGGAGAAAATGAAGGTGTGTGTGTGTGTGTGTATCAATATTCTGGTGATTGTGCCTCGTTTGGTCTTTCTCGACAGGGCCAAGACGATGAGTGTTTTTCCAAGTCTTACTGAACATCCACGAACAGTTTAATTGCTAAAAAAAACTATTGGCAACAGGCATTTCCAGTTTCCTCATTGTCATCTGAGCTTCCTGGTAACATCCTCCTTCCCTATTTTTCCCTCCTTGTCAAGTTCCTTCTCCTTCTAGTTCCCTGGCGTACGGTTTTACTTCTTGTCGCCGTTTTGAAATATCTGTTCATAGGATGGAGGTGGGTGGTTGCAGTAGGACGGAGGTGGAGGGTAGGAGGCCATCAGCATGTGTGTGGGGCCAGGCTGTGCCGGGTAGGCCGGGTGTGTGGCCATATTAACGCCCGGGTCAACCCCACCGGTCATGCCATTGACCCCAAAGCCCTGCATACTCCCTGGCTGCTGGGACACTAGAAAAAAAAAGGAAAAGAGAAAAAAAGAGTTGTCATTTAGTGTTAAGCCACCAGCGCATATACTGTGTGGTACTATTGCTACATACACCGTCATCTTTCATTGTTTCATTCGAGAGCACACAACACGATAAAGTGGCTACGAGGAACTTTTTGGGTGTTTGTTGATCCTAGCCCCCCCCCCCCTTTGGACCAAAGCGGTAGTGTTGCTACGACACCAGCGCCTGCGAGTGAAAGAGACGGCTGGATGCATTGTGAGGAGGTTATGTCAAGTCAAACTTTATTGTCTATTCTGATACATGAAAGGCATACATAACAATCGACATTACGTTTACCTACGGCCCGCGGTGCAATAGGAACAATAAAATAAAATGAAGCAGAATAAGATAAAGATCAACCATATTTACAGTAAATACATTTTAAATACTAAATAGCGCAAGGGTAAAGAAAGAATAGAAAGTCAAATTGAAATCAATTCAATTGAAATGTACAGTATATGTGACTGTCAGATTTATGAATGATGGTATGACCATAGCGAAGCAACGAGTTATTCAGAGTTCTTCAAAAGAGCCCAACATTCCTGGTTGGTTGAAGTTACAATCCCAAAGACTTCGGCCCAGTTGACCCCGTGGTTACTGGTGGTAAAAACAAATGTGTTGGCGTATTCAAGCAACTAATTTTGACCATTGGGAGAATTGGCACAGAACCGGCACAGTTCCATCACCGAGAGTCCATATTTACCTATTCTAGGATAAATATTGGTTACAATTCAGAGCTCCTATGTATGGAATCCTTTCATATTCTCACAGCAGAATACCAGAGATGATTCCAACAAGCAGCCTCCTTAACAAACTTAGTTTTGGAGTTGATTAGAGAAACTAGTTATGACTTTCTCTTCTGGCTTTAATATACTAGTATTCAGTCTGCCTGCAGAAATGGGCTTTACATGTTGGTTATTATTGGAGTGCTCCATTTAATTTTCTGCTTGGCTGCCAGGCACAGACTACAGTCCCATTCATTTAATATTAAGACTGAAATGTCATTAACGGCCCGGCGTTCCTTCTAAAAAGCTCTGGTTTAAATGAAGAATCCTTCAATGTTGATCCAAATAAAGCACAATAAATGACTCTGGGGAATGAAAACATTACATACGATTCTATAAGTGTACCGACCAAAGGAAACAAACTGTTAATGTGCGAATGCCAAAGGGTTTCTTTCAGTTTTCTTTGCCTTGGCCTCACAGTGAGCCTTGTGTAGGGACCTTTTCCTCAGACAGGGGGTCCAAGTCAGCGTCACTAAACTCTCTAAGGCCGTGTCCACAAGTACATGGATATTTTCATGATTATCTTTTTTCTGTGCGTTTTGTCCATTTACCATTTGATTCAAACAGTTCCATCAAAAATCTAAAATTTGACCTGATTTCTTTTCATTCTTTCTACCTGACCTTATTCTACCTGTTATGTGTGCACCAGTGTTAGTAGTGTACCTGGTGAGGTGTTAGTACCTGGTGAGGTGGCAGGGTGCCTGGTGAGGTGTTAGTACCTGGTGAGGTGTTAGTACCTGGTGAGGTGTTAGTAGTGTGCCTGGTGAGGTGTTAGTACCTGGTGAGGTGTTAGTAGTGTACCTGGTGAGGTGTTAGTACCTGGTGAGGTGTTAGTAGTGTACCTGGTGAGGTGTTAGTACCTGGTGAGGTGTTAGTAGTGTACCTGGTGAGGTGTTAGTAGTGTACCTGGTGAGGTGTTAGTACCTGGTGAGGTGTTAGTACCTGGTGAGGTGTTAGTACCTGGTGAGGTGTTAGTAGTGTACCTGGTGAGGTGTTAGTAGTGTGCCTGGTGAGGTGTTAGTACCTGGTGAGGTGTTAGTACCTGGTGAGGTGTTAGTAGTGTGCCTGGTGAGGTGTTAGTAGTGTGCCTGGTGAGGTGTTAGTACCTGGTGAGGTGTTAATAGTGTGCCTGGTGAGGTGTTAGTACCTGGTGAGGTGTTAATAGTGTGCCTGGTGAGGTGTTAGTACCTGGTGAGGTGTTAATAGTGTGCCTGGTGAGCATAGACGGATTATGAGATAATGGGCCCCTGGGCACAAACTCTTAAAGGGCCCCCCCACTCGTCCCTATCCAGTCAGATACACTGACTTTCCACACAGATACATACAATTAATGGCAAAAACATATTAAGGAAGTCAGTGTTTCCCACAGGATTTTGGGAAACTGTTGGAGGGACCCTGTACCTTGTTGGGGGGTCCGGGGGCATGCCCCCCCAGATTTTTTTTTACCTTTTTAAAGTAAAATGCATCAATCTGGTGCACTTTGAGAGGAAATTTTAGAGGCTATATCAAATCCTGAGATGCACATTATTTTTCAGATTTTTCTTAAACAGGCAGCACTTTACTCTGCAACTGTAAAAACAGTACAGTGGTCTGCAGACCCATGTTCTATTATGGAGGGGCCCATTTCAACAGGTAAAGGGTGGATAGCTACTTTTTATGAACAATTTAGAATTCACACATAGAAAGCTTATTTCTTTATGTGTGAGGGGGCCTTCAAGGCCCCTCATGGAGCCCCTTACACAGAGCTACTAATGCTGTTGTTTTTAACTTGCTTTTGTATTTCTCCCCTACTAGTTGAGGGGCCCATGATGATTTCTATCTTGTTCAATTTTAATGAGTATCCTTATATTTAGGCTATTCCTTTTTGGACCCTGTTATTGACATCAGTGACTGAGCTCTTTGACTATGCAACATGAACAGTTACTATCAGTATCTCTTGCTAAGGGCCCCCCTGAACCATTGGCCCTGTGCCCGGTGTGCCCGTGCAGTAATCCACCCCTGCTGGTGAGGTGTTAGTACCTGGTGAGGTGTTAGTACCTGGTGAGGTGTTAGTAGTGTGCCTGGTGAGGTGTTAGTAGTGTGCCTGGTGAGGTGTTAGTATTGTACCTGGTGAGGTGTTAGTAGTGTACCTGGTGAGGTGTTAGTATTGTACCTGGTGAGGTGTTAGTAGTGTGCCTGGTGAGGTGTTAGTACCTGGTGAGGTGTTAGTAGTGTGCCTGGTGAGGTGTTAGTACCTGGTGAGGTGTTAGTACCTGGTGAGGTGTTAGTAGTGTGCCTGGTGAGGTGTTAGTACCTGGTGAGGTGTTAGTACCTGGTGAGGTGTTAGTACTGTACCTGGGGAGGTGGCAGGGTGCCTGGTGAGGTGTTAGTACTGTACCTGGGGAGGTGGCAGGGTGCCTGGTGAAGGACACGTTGAAGGCTGTCTCGTCTCTCAGTGGGGAGGGATACATCCTCCTGCGGATCAGGAAGCCAGCACCGCAGCAGAACAATACTCCCATCATCAGCAGCACCCTAAAGGGGCACAACACACAGGACATGGAATAGTCCAGGGGTTATGGCAGGGGGGGGCGCGGATGAATATGTGAAAAAAAATACTTTTTTAAGTTTGTGTTTTTCATATTAAGATCACGGCATAGCTGGACAAGAGTTCTTCTGCTTCGTTCCTCTCACTGCATTTAAATGCATTCATTATATTACAGAGAAATAGGTCTCGTTAAAGAAAAAGAGCACCAAGCCCAACCCAGAGGACCCTGCATGCATTTTTTATTATAAATTAATATGTTTATGGAAAATCCTATGTGTCTTTCTTCAATAGCTTCTATGTAATTCATCAGACCCAGTGTCTCCAAATTATTTGTTCACACAAAATTCCTCATATTTAGCCTCTTAATTTTCCTCTCAAAGTGCACCAGATCCATGCATTTCACTTTAAAAAGGTGAAAAAATTCGCCCGGGGGGAGGGGTGGGAGCATACCCCCGGACCCTCCTAGGAGGGTCTGGTTCTCCACTGGCTACTATTTTCCTCCATCAAGACATTGGAGGCTCTAGCACAATTTTTTTTCAAATGTTTCAAAAATATGTTTCAATTTGTAAAATAATTAAAAGATCTTTCAAAACACACAGGGATTTAGAATTTTTTTTTCTCCGCTGAAATTTGTTCTCTGAGGGGGGGCTCACTCTCTCACACTTTGAAAACCCCTGGAATAGTCCATATCAATTAGGGTTGACAAAAGAATCTATTCTCAGATATTAAAGATCCTCTTTCCAGCACACAGCCAATACGTAGACGGAAACATTGGAGGCCTAATACCCTACCAACTCTATTTAGTCAGCAACAAAAATATGTCACAGGTGAAGCTACATTTTGCACTACGTTCTGACAAGCAAAAAATAGTTTGTATTGTACCAACTTTTTTTTTTAGTTCATACCTCTTCATTCTTGCTGGTGAAGTGGGCCACTATGCAGCTAAAATGGATCATTCTTCTATAGAAAACTAGACGGCTTTAATTTTTGAAAATATGTTTTTTTTTACTGACTCTACTGCTGGTTTTGGTTCGGTAATGCTGAAATTTATAGAGTCCGGGATAGAATAATATTACTGCATATTAGAACATAACAAAAAAAAAATATATATATAACCCGCAATAATATATTCAGAGAACAAGGCCTCACTGTCTCTTCACAGCAGCAGCTATGGTTCTGAGAACCATAGTGTTGAGAATAACGCTGACTAGCATGCTCAAACTCATCAATTATAATTTTTATGGGAGTAGCAAGCAGAGATCTAAGCTTCTAGAACTAAATATTCCACCCAGCAGCCTGGATGAGTTGTAGTAATGTAGGGTAGAGTGTGTAACTCACCAGAAGTACCATAGTCTCTGGATGGACAAGGCTCGCACACAGCAGCGAGTCCCACAGCAGTCTTCATAGGAGCGGCATCTGCAACAACAATACAATATATTATGATATATACACAAGTGCATCTAAATAAATCTGTGTCTGCGGCTCTCACGCACAACCGTTATTTATTTCTGAAGGGGAAAACACATTGTATTGATTATTTAAACTGCTAAGTTATTTTTGAAAACAGCATGCTATTGTAGGCCTACAAGATTAAATAGTTGAATTTTCAATGCTGCTTTATTTCATATGTTTTAAATTGAGAAATACATATTCCAAATCGATCAATAACCTCTGTCTTTAAAAAAAGAAAAAAAAAGCAAGTAGAAAATAGCCATTAATCTATTATAGGCTATCGCGTCACAATAATCGCCCTTTTGCGTTTACACCTTCCATTCCTTCTTTAGGTTTGACAAAAAAAATCACAAGTTTGACTCAAATAAAGGGCCAGTTTAAAGCAACAGTTGAGTCTGGTTTAAAGCTGCTCCACACCCAATAATCAATAATCATGCATTTTAATACTTCTAATACACTGAGAAGCCTTCAACCGGAGACCACCACCCATACATCACTTACTGTCAGTGAACTGTTTCCACATCCATATCCTAAATGGGATTTAACCTAACTTAATCACATCATACAGACAAAGAGCTCATTTGTCAAATACAGTATCATGTAAATGCAGTATACAGTAAGCAAGAGACGGATGGCAGCAATAGTATAGTATAATCACATCTCTGGAACAGGTTGAAATATCAAAGTGTTAAAGTAGATAAAGTCGTAAAAATAAACTCCAGCCATCCAGCTCTTAATGTTCAAAGTGATAAAATGTTCTGCCCTAAGGCCACTCACTGCAAGGGGAAAGGGGGAAAACATGTTTCTTTATAATAATATGATGGTGAAACTTTGCCAGTTGATCATTAAAGTCAGTAAAGTTAAGTCTTCATTTTTGTCAATTAACACACATGCAAGGTCTGTCACAAACGGTAATCGAAATGAAGTTTTTGCTCACTCCTCCTACATCTCTAACACACATGCAGTTGTACAGATGGTGGGGTTATTGCACAGGGTCTGACAGCCACAGTTTGGAGTTAGTGCCTTGCTCAAGGAGGCAATGGTAGAGATGGTGGGGCACAGTAGATGTAATACCAGGCATCACTGGTTTAACAAATAAATAATCCTAAATAATCCTGCTGGGGGTGGGACCAGAGACCTCATGATTACCGGTTGGCCACTCCTTCCTCTAGGCCATCCTACCACCCCATAGTAACATAAGAAATACCTATACTTGATCAAATTATTTTATTAGGATAACCCCTTGAGAAGAAACCATCTGGATTTTGAGGGGGTCCTTGCAAACAAAATACAATGAAAATATATTTTTAACATATATATATATATATATATATATATATATATATATATATATATATATATAACAAAAATACATAACATTATTACACACACACACACACACACACACACATAATTAGTGCTTGACATCAATCTTGCATAGTAGTTTTCAGAAAAAATAAAAAGATACATGGTAAACTTAGACTATAGTTAGTGTTATCATTATTCAGACAGTTAACAAAATATAAACATATAACAACCTGTAACAACCTTCAGAATAGTGCTTTAGATGTTGAGTAAAGTATTGAAAAAAAGAATGTTGAGATAATGGTCGTTATGATGGTTGTATAGCAGAAATAAACAGACAAACAACTACATGTACATTTCGGACCTTTGACTTGTATGAAAGAAGACTTTTAATGGAAGTAAAATAGACCATAAATCTTGATTAAAAAAAGCAATGTTTTCTCCTGCAGTGTCAGAGGGCAGGATAGCAGCTCTCAGGTTGCACTCTATAAACTGTTTTACTCACTACAGCACACTGACATTTCCTCCTCTTTAACACGCCTGGAGGCAACACACACGGGTGCATTTTAATGTTGCCATTTATCCCGTTTTTTTTTCCGCCACATAAACAAAACTTTCAAAAGTTAGCTTTTTTTAAAAGGCAGGCCCAGCAGCAGCCGAGCCAAGTGTTCACAACAGGGGCCAACTGTGATTGATCAGTACACAGAAACCTGCATTAATACAGCCACAACAATAACAGGGCCAGCGTGTGTGTATGTGTGTTTCTGTTTGGTGTGCGTGTGCATGTGTGCGTGTTCTCGTACAGGCCTCTTTGTGAGGACCAATTTAAGCTTTTGACCATCGGATTGAGGACATTTCTGGAAAGTGAGGACAAAGGGCTGTTTGAGGGTTTCAGCATTCACAACAATAAATATGCAGAATATCAAAGCTGTGAATGATTCCAGCATTCACACCAATAATAATGAATACGTAGAATATCAATGCTGTGAATAATGTGTGTGTGTGTGTGTGTGTATGTGCGTGCGTGCATGTGTGTGTTAAATAGCCAGAATGACAGTGCATACCTCAGACTCTGTCTCAGAGAGGTGAAGAGCCAGTGACCCAGGCGTCCTTAGGGGTCAGCAGTATGCACAGTGTCTGACCTGTGTCACACAGATGACAACTCTCTGCCATGCTCCCTGCCTCTTTGCATACAGAAATATTCTTTGTAGTGGAGCATGGGGGAGAATGTAGAATACATTAAGTAAAGTCTGATTGGGAGGTGCTCGTGGTGTAGTGGTTAGAGCCCCCCCTCCCCCCCCCCCGCCCTAAAGGTGGAAACCAGTCTGAGTATGTTTCAATCGAACCAAAAATGGCAGGTATAAAAGCGCATTAAGAAAATTCTTGTGGTGCAGCTGAAAGGCATTACAACACTGAAAGGAATAGACACCCAAAATGATCTAAAAGGTGGCATCAAGCTTCGGTTGCATAGATAGCCGCTGTGGACTGTTTCTCTTTAGACAGGTTCCATTGTGTTGTACTGAGTCACATTTAATTACCTACTTCAAAAATGCTGCACTCTAAAAAAATATTTTTTTTTTCATCTTGAGAGTGGAATGAAGGATATTTTTAGTTGTTTTTCATTAGCAAGTTTCTCTCTCTCTCTCTCTCTCTCTCTCTCATCACTTTTGCTGAGGCCAGCAGCTAGAGAGTAAGAATAAATGAATGGAATTTGGACCTGTGTCAGTAAAAGAAACACTGCTTTCCAAAGAGGTGAGCGTCAGAGCTAAAAAGCCCCCAGTAAGCATCAGTTTACAGATAGCAAAGAGGAGTGAGGAGTGTGATTAATGAGACAGTGGGTAGCACATGCTGATGAACCAGCTTACATTCAAGACCTTATGCAGTTTAGATCTCTATAATATGTAGAGCAGATATTATATAGATTACGTACAGTATATACTGTACAGGGCACATATTACCAGAATCTCCAGAAAAATCAGCACAAAAAAAAGTGATTCAATTTCAATGCCTGTTGTTTCCTTTCAGATAAGAAAAATTGACAAAAAACCTGGTACATTTTGAGATGTTGTCTATTTTGCCTCCTTCTTCCTTCATAAATAAAAAGGTTTTTAGACAAAACATTGTCGTTTGCATTTGCATATTTCTCACGGCCATTATCTCAACATTAGTTTTTTTCAAAACTCTGAACCAGCAGTCTCTTAACTTTCCATAGTCACTCGTAGCACTATTCCAAAGGTTCTTAAAGAAGGATGTGTTCATAATGTTATGAACTGTCTGATTTATTATACATTTTTCTTCTTTAAAAACATGCAGAAAATGCATTTTTACAAAAGTTATCAACTGGTAAATTTCATGATATCTATAAGTTAAAAATGTCACCCTATTCCCCTGCAGTGTCTGGACCTAAAGTCTCCCCTGATTGGTTCACAGTGATCTCCTGCTGAGTTGAAGTGTTGCACTCAGACACTGCTGATTGTCTCAGCTCTGGTCGGGTGAGACAGTGGAGCGTGGCTGCTTTATGGCCCGGAGAACACACTGAAAACACTGGGCTCTCAGTGTGCACACACACACACACACACACACACACACACACACACACACACACACACACACACACACACACACACACACACACACACACTGGACGTTTCACTTGATGGAATGCAGCTTTCTCTTGGATGAATAGTGCTGTCAGTTCTTCACTTCCCACTGAGCTGTGCAGCCCAGCGGTGTTTAGTACAGTATCAGATCTTTATGACAAACAAGTCAAGTTTTTTCATTGTGTTTTTGTGACTTTCCCAGTTCATTGGTTTTATAAGTTGTAGAAATGGTACTTACATGAAGTAGATGGGGTATCCACCTTCAAAATACCAGCAGTACTTTTTGGCTTCGACACACTGTAAAAAGAGAAAAAAGGTGGACAAAGGGAATGGTTTAAAAACTGAGAGCATACAGACAATGCATGTTTAGTCGCATTATGCATTGGGGCAGAAAGCAGAACAAAATTCAACTATGGAGGTAAGTGCTGTAAAATATGATCAAACATATTTTCTACTGAGATAAGGATCAAAACAGCAGCTTTTATCTAACCACTGACTACTCTCACCACCAAGGGTTCCTAAAACATGGAGAAACCATCTCCTATAGGGTCTACCACCCTTCCCTTTAAGCTACAGTGTGTACTATCGGAGTATTTAGGGGCATCTAGTGGTGAGATTGTAGCTGTAAATGCTCCCTTGCTAACCCCCTCCCTTATGGGAGAATTTACAGAAGCTACGGTGGCCTTCCAGGACAAGAAGCTATAGTTACTAAAGATGGCATCATCCACCACTGCATTTCCCTAAGACGCCCATTATGTGTAAAAACACGAAAGGTCGTTAAGTTTGTCCATTTTGTGCTCCTGTAGAAACATGGCGGCGCAACAAGCAATTTTACACTAACTGAAACATACTTTTATATTTCATGTCAAGAAATTGTACACATGGAACCTTTAAAGTTCATCTTTACCAGGCTCCGATTCATTAATCATATTTCTGCTACTGTCATGATACAACATGCACACATAGATTTTGTTGATTTACAATCAAGAAGACTCATATCACAGTGACTTCAGTAAAGCGCTCATCAGCTTCAAGTAGCGTACACTTTAGATTCTGGAGGGATGAAGAAGCATAAATTGCTTGTGTTGTTTTCTTGTGTCCTAGACTTTGCACGCACCTCAAACACCACACCCAAACTAAATATTAAAAGTGGGGTAAGCGATTCTGGAGAATGTGTGTTGATGAATCACTGTTTCGTCAATATAAGCGGTTTACGTTCCCTTTGTTTACAAATCAGTTTACAGAGCCTAGGCTGTGTATTAACACCAGATTTGTTTTCAGCGCGCACACACAGTACAGACAGGTAACAGACCGTGAGGAGATATTCACTGATTTTGACCGAAAAAGAGATTTGTCAATAACAAGCGTTCTCCAGAATCGCTGTCTCCAGCTTTAAGGGGACAGTCCAACACATAGGAAAACATTGTCTTCTAACATTCAGAGCAGTTACATTGAGGATCCCCAATGCATCCTTTGTGCATGAACACTTTCATTTTTCCATTAGCGGCTTTAGCTCATGAATAAACAAAGCAGTGACACCGGCTGGCTGGAGAGGGCTCTTTAATTAACTGTCTTTGATGATCTCCCTGTGTGAAAAATACAGCCGGCTTTGTAGTGGCATAGAGGGGAATCTCTCCTTCTGCAAAGAAATGCTATGGGATAATAGGCTAAGAGAAAAGGAGCTGGTTGGAGAGTGTGCTAAATGAAGTGAATGGTAGTGCAGTGACATGCCTTGCCTCAGGGTGGCAGGCTGTATACAAAACATCACTTTCCATTAGAGTGAACTGGAGTCTATACTGTACATCCAGATGCAAGCACCCAGTTATTGGATAGTACGGGTTTGAAATTGATCTGACATTTGCTCAAATAGTTTTCAATCACGAATCAACCCTATTAAAGGTCAGCTATTCCGGAGAATGCTTATCGTCAAAATAAGTGAATATCTCATACATTTTTTAGTTGAAACACAGACTCGGCTCTGTAAATGTTGCCAGCTGCTGTGGGCCCCCCTTGTTTACAAACCTGGCGTTTACAGAGCTTAGGCATTGAATTAACACCAGCTTTTCTCCCAGTAAATATCAATCAATAATCCATATTTGCTGACTCCACCTTTTACTCCGGTGAGAACAAAACAAAAACTCTGTGAAATGAAAAGTAGCGCAGTGCTGTGAAAAGTTCAGCTAGCAGCAGGACGACAGTTTCATCATGAGCGGCTTATTGGCCTTGTCTGTGGGCGTGTTTCCACAGACAATTTCCCCCTCAAAAAGTAAGAAAGACAACCCTATTCTCCCCAAAAGTGAGACCTAAAAAAAACAATAAAGCCAAGTAAATATTGTCAAGCAATACAGAATGCCTGATTAAGACATGTCCACCATAAATAAATAAATACAGAAGGCACAAGTAAGTGCATAGAAAATTCACCAGAATGGTATGTTTGAAGCACATTTTTGAAGCAACATTTTGTTTCGGGGGGAGTACCCCCCAGACCCCCATTTATAATGTCTGTGTGTGTGTGTCCCCTTCCCAATGTAGATTATGTATAATGGCAGGCTAGAAAGACAATGATTGGATAATTGGAAGGAATAGTAAACAAGAGGGTATTGTCATAGTATTAGACATTTGTGAAGACACAATAATTCCCCCTGTAAGCCATCTTCTTCATCTAGCTTCAGATGTTAATGTAGTAACTACACCCCCCCCCCCCCATTTTTAGAAGTATAATCATCATTTAAGAAAAATGATTAGCTGTAATTGAGGACAAAGGAGGCGATAAAATTAATTTCTATAAGAAATCTGCTGATCCTAGCTCATTACAGATATACATTTCTGCTAGTAGGCAACAAGCCATTGCATTACATCAGGTTTATTGAATGTTTGAGGTCTTACAGAAACAGAGCCTCCATTACAAGATCATTTTCCCACTGTAAAATGGACTTGTCCGTATACCTCATACCTCATAGTTATTCTTTAAAAGACACATTTGTTAGGTAATTTAGGCTTAATACAGTCCCGAATCAGGCTGAGCAATAAAACACACTATGAATCAGCTTCCCTCCTATACTGCAAAGCATAGGAGTAAGGTGTACAGTAAGAGCAGCCATGGAATGATTGTATGATTCTCAGAGCAGCAATATCAAACCAGGATTCACCTTGTAATATTGTCTTTACTATTTCTTTTAAAAAGTACATTTAACGCAGCCATATGTTTTATTTTGCAATTATATTCTATTGAAATTGTAATGGATAAGTGTGAAATCCGTCATATCACCACAAAGAATTCACACGTGAAAGTTACAAACGACAACGCATAAATATAACCCACATTTAAAAAAAATAGGTTAAAATCCTATTAAATGTTCGGATCAAATGCAAATAATCTGCTAAAACGACTCTATTCTCATTCGCATAATCATGCAGTACAAATTCACCTTGACCAAAAGTGATCTAGAGTACGAAATATAGATTATACTCTGTCATTTCAGAGACCTTTGAGAGACTGTTTGTAAGCTGGGAGGAATGAAATGTATTTCTTTCTCTAGTAGGATAAAGCTATAAGTGAAGGATTTTTAATGTATTTTTCAATTAAGTCTAAAAAAATCTGTTTTGCAGCTGGTTGGTTTCATAAATAGAAGCCCGGAAGGAAACAACAATAAATATCCTAGTGCATCTCTGTGATGTGTGTAGAGAGCAGAGCTGTAGGGTGGCTCACAAACATGGCAACACAATAGGTTATTTGTCAGGCTACTGGTGGACGAGGGGGGGGGGGGGGGGGGGCTTACAGGAACACACACACACACACACACACACACAGAAAGATGGCAGAGTGGATGTTAACGAAGTAGAGCCCATCCCCTCGCACTGGGAGAGACAATGGACACCCACTCCATTTGTTTGGTTGACTGTGGTTGGTCACCGGTGGGAAATCTTCTCCACACAGGAAGTGAGTAATCAAATATTTGAGTGAGACAAACTGCCATAAGGATGGAGAGCCACTCCACACCATGTCTACTGTATTATCAGCGTTTCTAATAGCTTTGGAGTTATAGTCTGACCTGGTGGTGTCATTAGGATTCATCTTCTTGAGACTTTCCAAATCTCAAACTCTTTCTTTATTCTATTCTACATACTACAGTTGACCATGAAAATATACCTAGCATGCAGTAGGCATACAATTGGGACATACGTTTACTTACTTATTTCATCATAACATTGCACCTTGATCTTGCCTCTATATAATATATATATATATATATATATATATATATATATATATATATATATATATATTATATCCCTCACATCGGCAGTTGTTTTCATATGGAGGGCTCCGTTGAAGTACGTCTTTTCCGGTGCACACAGGATTGTGGGTCAGAATCGGCCGAATATTATCCTGATTTCAACACTAAAATTCTCGACGGGATGTGGTAGACACCTGGGTATTTTTAATCATTCTAAATCTGACCACAATAATTGGAACGCAGGGCATGAAAGTAATGCTTGACATCAGCCAGAGCTATTGAAAAATCACAAGTGCACTAAGGCTTGAGAGAGGAAGCGCCATTAACTTCATGCAAGTATCAGCCATTTATCTGCCTTCCTCTGCAGTGAAATGTTGCTGCTGGCCTCAGAGCATATGAAGATCCCAGGCTTTCATACCAACACCCTTGATCCTCCCTCTCATTCCTCCTCAGGAGCTCATGGCTTTTGGTCTCTCAGCTCACGATATTCAGGCCTAGATTAGCCTCTATGTGGCAGGAAGGATATGAGTGTAGGCCAGAGAGATGAGGACTATTTCATTGATGTACAGTACATAAAAAGAAACTGCACAACTCATATGCTGTATGATATAAAAATGGATTTCTGTTAAAGCAATAGGTAAGAACAACACAGCTTTTGATTTACCGATCCTTGACTTTGTTGCTATCCATTTACATTAGTATGGACCTAATTGTTCTGTTCCCCAACTCTGTGCCAGCGATGGTCACCATCCAGCTCTGTTCATTGTCTTTTTCTAATTGGAGCTCAGTGAAAAGCGCTGACAGCGGCAGGAAAATGTCCCTCTGTGTTCCCGTGGGACAAAAATGACCGTTACGCAACCCGGAGAATGTGTTTCCCTGCTTTAAAAAGCAGCTCAGATGGGTTTTTGGCTGCAGGACATTTGTGGGGATGAATAGTTCAAAAGGTTCTATACTGGACATTAGAGCATTACCAGCAGAGGGGGGTGTGTGTGTGTGTGTATGTGTGTGTGTGTGTGTGTGTGTGTGTGTGTGTGTGTGTGTGTGTGTGTGTGTGTGTGTGTGTGTGTGTGTGTGTGTGTGTGTGTGTGTGTGTTTGAGAGGGAGAGAGATCAGGATGTTTGTCTTTGATGTTGCAGGATGCTGTAAAAGGGATGGGGGTCAATAAAGAAGTGTAGAATCAAACATTACTGAGCACTGCTGCTACAAGGTCTTCTTGCCAATTCATTAGGATTCTCCTAGCTTGCAGTGTGGTGTACGTACTAGCATTTCTAATGGGACATTGTGCTGGTATTGCACACAAAGCACACTCAAAATGTTTTCTTATTACCCTGAATTCCAGGGCAGTTTAGACTCTCGTTATGCTCTAAATGGTGTTCCACTCGAAGAAACCCTCAATCTTTGTGATTTTGTAATACAAGCACTTTGCTGACTTGGAACTATCAGGAAACATCGTTGCACGAAAATGGTCCACAAATGTATTTTTAATACTACATCACTATTGAGCTTGAAACCCCCTAATGGCCGCATATATCTCCCTACATTTCTTCAAAATCTCATTTTATGCTTGATTCTGCCCTCTTCCACTCCTCTATTCTACAGTATACTCCATCCATCTCTTCTTTCCACCCATTCCCCATCCATCCAACTCTCCCCCTGTTTCCGGTCTGTATTGATCCGTGCTGACCACACACACATGCCTCTACCATTAGCCCCAAGCAACAGGCCAACAAGCAGCATATCATTGTCAGTGTGATCGTCGAGACAATATGGAGGAAGCTTGCACCTTTCGTCTCATATCCAACAAGTACGTTTGTTAATCTACTACATCTGTATCAGTATCGAAAACTTTTGAATGATACCAAGACCTACCTGTGAGTGTAGGTCGCACTGAATCTTAATATACCATGTCTGTGGGCTCAGAGTGGACTGAGTTAAGACCCGGCAAAGTGTTGACATTTCTGACACAAATTGTTGCAGTCAGGTGCTAGGGGATTTCAGCTAGCTCTTCTCACCTCCATGAGCGGTGTGTCAGACCCAATGCTGCAGTTTGGAATGCTGAGCAGATTTATGAACAGGCTAAACTACAGTAACAAACTGTTCTTTTTTCAGAGCACCAACACACACCTTTCCCTTTAACAAATGCTGTATCTGCCTGTAGCCTGGACATTTCTCTCTAACTCTTAACTTTGTAATGCTTCCTGTCTCCTTTACAATTTGATGTTTGACATACTGTATCTAACACATGATGAATTGTGTCTGAATACAATGCAAGGACTATAGTAGATTTAAGCTTTGTTGAATTTTGAAATAATTCCGCAGGCCTTCCACTTCTGTACTGTAGAGGTCGAACCAAAGTGATTTGTCAGTGGTATTTTCAGAGCAACTTTCACTCTAGTGTTTCACACATTCATGTAGACAACCTTCTTCTGCCAGAGGGGGAGAGCGGCAAGTGAAATGTTTATCTCCCAAATATCGGTGCTTTACTGGCACTGAAAGTTTGACCTTGCCACCACAGTATAGGGTTGGGCGATATGTACCAGACTGGCTTGGACAATGTCCGCCATTAATCATTGTGTTGGACGATGCTATCATCAGGTGTGAGGGGAGTAGGGGGGGGGGGGGTGATAATATTACTGTGTGAATAATGGTAATAATGAAATAATTAGACTTATTTTGACTCACTGTCAGGGACTCACGGGAGCCATATGGACTGTGGTCAAGCCAGATGTCTCTAGTTTATCCTTGGTCAAACCAGCCTCTCCTTTAATACAAGTATTGCAAGCTTTACGGTAAATGCACAGAAACGGCTCGGGACAGGCCAAAAGGCACAGCTGAACGTTTTATGATACGAAAAAGACTTGCCCTTGATTTGTGATTTGACGCCACTCAGGTTAATACATTATGTTTACGTTTACCTGCAAAAAACACAATAAGCTATTTTATTTTGAAGGAAGCCACCATTCAGGCGCAAAATTTTAACTAAAATACTAAATAACTCTGGAACAAAACTCTACTCGATCTGGCAGGGCAGGGCCTTTAAAAATCAGGATGTGCCGATAGTCAGGGATCCATTGTCAGCGCTGATCAGCCCAACCTTGCACTACATTAGTATCAGTGTTACTGGACAGTGCTATACATAAATCAGCTTCCATTCTGGGTCCCTCTAACTCTGTGTAAACCCTCATCCACTGTTTTCCCGTCAAACAAGTATTAGGCCGTTAACGAATTTACAGCCACCATTAACTTAGAGGCCATTGTGTTTCTCCCTGGTCCACGTATCCTCCCATGCCTCGGTCCTGACCTCTCAGTCCAATCTCAAAGCTCTCTATACTCTACTGTTTGTCAAGGTGGTACCGTTCAAATGGAAGAGATGGAAACACTATCATTTGCATTTATTAAAATATGTTAAAGTGAGTTTGAATTGTCTTACTTCCGGAAACAAAACTAACCCAGATATCTTGTTTTTACTACAGCTCTCTCTTCAATGGGATTTGAACAAAAAATCCAATCTTCGTCAGAGAATCTCATAGGCTATAATTGAATTTGAAAGAAAATGACTCTTTTGAATCTAGAACAGAGTAGACAAACAGCATAGAACAAAACCTTTGTAACCCATGTAGCTGCGTTCTAATGCAATCCTGGTCTAATCATAGGCACAGAGAAACGACATCCTTCCAAAGACTGGAAAGTGACCGTTTATTAACCGGATGACTGCTCCACAGCGAGCGTGCTCTATAAAAAGAGGAGGCCTACGGTGGCCTGAAGAGGTCAAATCAAGATCACAGCTTACGCTTCTCTGTTTGTCTTGGAAGACTAAAAGAGGAATTGCAGTAAACAGAATCATAAAAAGAGGCTATTGAACCAGGATGGGACAGAGGTGCATAAGATTATTCATGGCGCTTTGATATGGGAAGTCTTGAAAAAGGCAGGAATCCCAATAAGATCCAGCTGCCTACTGCATGAACGGAATGTTGCGGACTGTGGATCCAATCACTCTACGGACCCTCTTTCAAAGCCAGAAAAAAACTAAAGACAACTGCCCCACTTATTGTTTTAGCTTTGGCAGGCCTTTCAACATGGGGATTGCAATTATTTAGATGCAGCAGACTGGCATACGAAAATCGTCTGAATCTGAAACATTTCTCATGGTAAAAGTGTAAACGTAGCCATGCTGCTAATGTGATACTATGCATGTTTTATTTAGTGACTCATGTCTCCCAAGTACTCAGACTTATCTTCTAGGCTTTTTCCCTTTCTGCAACAACAACAACAACAACAGCTCAAGCTCAGCTGCCTGTCAATAAAACAGTCTAAACATAGGCTAAAAACATTTTGGATTATTGTACCATAAACTTCAAAACTAGTAGATCCGCAGAAGCCAATCGGCAAAAGGGGTTGTCAACGTCCCCAAAAGACCTGAGAAACATGGCTCCTGCTGCCTTACTGCGTAGTTCAGTTGGGTGGGATTTATGTAACATGATTCAAAACCATCCGGCCAACTGTTAGACAACATGGAAAAGGGCATTCTAAAGCTTCTAAATCAATCCAACATCTGTCGGAAATGAGGTTTTATACAACACATGGAAACAGTCTCATAATCTTCTAACACTGTCCAAATGACCTTCAGATGGGTGCTGGCTAGGGAATGAAATCCAAATGTGCAAAAATGATTCTAACAAATCCAAAGTGTCTTCGGAAGCACATTCATCTCTGTATTGCAAGGGGTCTGCCAGTCAGCAATAGGCTAATTTATGTTTTATTCAGTTGACATTAATATTAATTTTCCAGTTGTGACTAACACACAATGTCTTCTTAAAACCCAGAGGTTTGACGTCCATCATCAGAGGAAGACTTACATTGATGTTTAAAGGTGCACTATGAAGTTTCAGAGGATGGGGGGGGGGGGTGTTTAGATTTCCAGAGACCCCAGTTAGTTTACAAACGGTATTTTCTCTATTAATTCTTAGTATTGAATAATTCTATCATCATACAGAATATCAAAACTTAATTTTTTGAGGATCCTGGAACCATACACAAGACTAGAATATGTTTGTTAATAAAACTGTGGGCCCTGCTGTTTTAAACAACAACAGTAACTTTTCGGATAGCTTTCTAACAAACAGTGCCTCATTTTCCTGTGAGGAAGGTTTGTTTATTTAGTTAAGGAGAATATATCATGGAACATTTTCACTTCTCTGCCACGCCCAGAATAACATAATGCACCTTTAACATGAACATTATTTAGTCCATATACTATGTCTGTCATACAAATGAACTTCTACGTCTACTTTACCTTAGTTGTATCGTTTTTTTGTTATAAAGATGCAATTTAGGCTTTATGGACACGTAATTTGTTTTTTAGGGTCTTGGCAGGAGTTATAGTTTTAATTATTTAATAGCAGTAGGAGGTGCAGGGTCAGTGGCCACTGATTTCACCAGAAATGTAATGAGACTGTTCACTCATCTTACTCGAAACGTTGCATTCTCTGTCCTTATGGCCGTCATCCAAGCTGCAATACACTGATGCATCGCCGACTTCTTCCAAGAAAATGGGTGAAGAAAGAACCAATAAAACACCTGGATTTATGAGTGATCAGCTAATAGGCCACTGAAAAGCCAAGACGAGTAACAGAGAGCTCTTTATTCCTCGGTTTAAAGAAACAAAGTCTATTATTAGGTCTCGTGTTTAGTGTAATCAGCATGACTTTATTCTGCTTCTTCCTGTCCACATATAGTATGGTATTGTATGGTTAGCGATGTAGGACACACATAGTCATTACCACTGCAGTTCACAACATATGAAAAAAAGAGAGTACAATAGAGGGGAGCATGGAGGGCTACTCTTGATATCTGCACTACATATTGCATTGTTGTTATTATGCAGTAGGTCAAGCATAGAGCAAAAGAGCACAATAGGACAACCTAGTCAGGACTATATTTTATTATGTTTATGAAAAATGCCCATGCTTTCTGCTATTTAGTATTACAGAAAAAGTCCACAAATGTCCACATTGTTGTGGTCAGATTAAGCATGCTTAAAAACACCCGGGTGCCCTTCTACATTCTGTCCAGATTTTTAGTGTTGAAATCCACATGCTATTAGGGCGAATCTGACCCACAAGCCACAATCCAGTGCGCACCGGAAATGACGTCACATCGACTGAGCCTCCGCATGAAAGCGACCAGTTGGATATTTATAAGCAACTGGAAAGATCAAGGCACAAAGTTATGATAACAAAAATAAGTAAAAGTATGTTGATAATTTTTTCATGATCAGCTGTAGTACATAGAATAGAAAAAATAAAGAGTATGAGATTTGGAATGAGTAGGGGAACGTTTACAAAAATATCTAACCGTGTACACGACGGAATTTTTTCCTTGTACACGGTTAACCGTGACGTCATTGTCCTTGTGCGCCCACCGTCTTGTAGGCGCGCGCAGACACACACACACACACACACATACGCGTTTGTTCGCCTGTAAACACACAGTTGACATGAACTACGCTCGTTTACAAACACACCTCTTATAATACGTCCATGGTACACACACACGTCATTATCGCCCTTCATAAATTTCCTGATTAATATAGGCTAGTCTATCGCAAAGTTCTACATGTCCACGTGTATGTAGGTTGAACAGGTGTTATAAAGTTCGGACTACTTACAAGCGTAGTTCATGTCAACCGGGTAACTTTAATCTTTAGGTTATCTTTCATCACTCGTCCGTGGCTTTGACTCGAGCCCGAGCACGGCGACTCCCCGTGTGTGTGTGCGTGTATGTGTGTGCGCCGATACACTCACACACACACGCCGAGGGACAGACTGATTCGGCAGACTAGCTTTTATCCTCCCCAATTAGTTTATTAGTGATGTAAAATCAATAAATGCGTGTTTCCAGAACATATTTAAAAACTTTGAAAAAAAATATATATATTAAAAAAAAAAAAAATCCCTAAACGGTTATGATTTACTAAACGGTTACACGTGTACACGTGCACAGCACACCTATAGTGCAGAGTGTGTTTGCTTCACTGATTCAACTGTAGAGAAAATATAGCAGTATTTTACAGCTGGAGTCCAAGCTAGTGCACCAAGCTAGGCAACACTATGGTTAGTGTGGTTACTCTGACTCTAGTCTCCATCTGCAGCAACTCACTTAGTATGTGATAAATCAATATTGTCCCAAGGGCTTCACTGGCTCCAGCCTTGTATAAACAAGGCTTTACAGACTATGCTTGGTATCATCTCACAGAGTCTCTCAACGTGCAAAGATCCAGAGCCGATTGAGTAAGAATTATAACACAAATTGTTCCAAATTACTTTCAGGATTTTTCAATATGGCTATGTTCAACAATATCACTGAGTTTATACAGTGCAAATCACAGAGGCAATGCAATTGAAAACAGAAGCTTCTCAGGCTAGCTGTCGATATAAGTTTTTTTGAGTATCTGTTTCAGCAATGTAAATTGTTCTTTACACTCGTCAGATTACTGAATTTGAGATGATTAAACTTACAACTGCTTGGAATGAGTTTGGACATCTGTGTGGTCAATACAGAACACAACCCGTAAACTGATACAGTGAAGTGTAGTCATTTAACCATGAAAAGAGTGTAGCATGCACTGCTGTGAAGTCATACTGCAAAAGACATTGGATATATCTCCTCTTTTCAGCCTCTGTCTGAAACGCTCAGTTAAAAAAAGCCCAGTCTGCTCTAGGGCTGCTCGATCATGGCAAAAATGATAATCACAATTATTTTGATTGATATTGTAATCACGATTATTAGACGATTATTCACTGTAGGGATGCCGCAAAATGAGAATTCTGTAAATTATTTCAACATTGCATGAATTAAACTCCCAAATGTGCTCCTCAAACATAGCCTACAACTAAAAAGCCACCATGAATAAATAAACAGTGAAACCTTCCAATCTAAGAGTAACATTTATATTTTACAAGGGATGTGATTGTGAACAGCTCATTTATTTGCACATTGAGGAGGTATGAATCTACAAAAAGATCAACTCATTGCCTTTTTTTTTAAAGTGCAGGTTGAGTTGCTGAAAAAAAACTGCACAGCAGCTGCCAACGTAATATTCAGACTTCAGAATTTACATCAAAGCCCTAATGATCATAAAACAAGACGCTTTATTTAAACGATGTCCGTGGTGGTTATTGTAATTTGTTTGGCTGTAGACTGAAACTAACGGAGGGAGGCGGATCACTGTATATTTTCTCTAGTCGCGCTGTCAGTTTTGCGACATGGCTCTGTGTATCCAGGCTCAAGAAATGCAATCCGATCGCGGAAGCCTTCCACATCAACAACGTTAACGGGCAGGATATCCCTGGTTCATTTTAGCCGTAAAGCCACAGGGCTTTTCTGTGCGGCGGCACCCACTGGCGAGGTGTCACTGTGAATGACACCGTTACCCACCGCCACGGAGTTTCAACTGGCAACTCGCTATTTCGCTCGCGCAAGGCGTTTGTGTTTCGATTTAACATCAGTCTTAACTTTATGCTGAATAAACCATTGCACTGCAATCGCTGAAAGTGAAAGTGTTCGGGCGGGGGCGGGGCAGAGCGCACACAGAAGGGGTCGCTGCATTTACCACACAAGACACGGCGTGGTGCGACACAATAATCGTTTTATTACGATTATCTTGTTTTCATGATCGAGGGAAGCCAAAATCGTAATCGAAATTGAATTTCAATTAATCGCCCAGCCCTAGTCTGCTCTGATTGGCCCTGAATCTACCCAAGGGTATATGGGGGTGTGGTCTATTGCAGGTGGAGGTATTGCTTAACTTTGGTTGGTAATGAGGGGGGGGGGCATGGCCTCTCATCTTATGACGTGATAAGGGGAGACAACTCTGACTGGGACTTTTTGAACACAGGTTTTCAGAAAGGTTGAGGTGGAGAAAAAGAAAGGGTTGTTTTTACTTTACTTTGGGTGAGTCTCTAGAGAGAATGTTGTATAATAGGTGACCTTTAACTAAAAGAGGTTGCTTGTCAGCGCTAGCCCTTCTGTTGACCTGCTGCTGACAGACACTGTAATGCCAGATACATTACATTCTTCACAAGCTAAACTCTGTGTAGGCACAGAAGAAATATTGGTTTTGTCCAAATGTTTAAAGCCATGGTGAAGCATTATCGTGTTTCACTGTATTAAGACTATCCACAGGTATAGCTATAGCTTTAATCCTCTTGTCCCTTCTGCACCATTCGTTTGACCTGAGAATACAATATTACACTATATCCAGGCGCTCTGCCAGAATGTGACTGTCAGCTCTGCACTGAGATCCTCCTCTCACATTACCACAAACAGAAGATCAAGCCACTGATGAAAACATTCACCCGTCTCTTATTAGCGTTCATTATTTTTTATTCTGGAAGTGCATAATAAAAAAATGAAGAAACATACTCTTATATATTTTTTTCTCTACCCAGGCCCAAATACCCTTCGAATGGATCACAACAAAGCTGGATTTTATAAATGTTCTACGTAGGGCCCGACCGATATATCGGCCGATTATAGCACATCTCCGAAAAATCGGCATCGGCAAAATGGCCGGCTTTGCCGTTTTTTTTTTTTTTTTTTTAGCAAAAATTCCTGCAATCATGTTGAGTGAGATGCATTGCTGCCCTGGAGGTAGCCTTATAGCATATTAACAGCAGCAGCAGGTGTGTTGTAATACATTGGATTAATTCAAACTTGACAGTTCCCCCTGACACCAATAGCAGAGTCATTGGTCATCTCTTGACTGTTAATAGTAGTTGATATTACTATAGTTATTATATAGAATTTATATAGTGCTTTATTGGAGGTCATTCAAAGACACTGTACATCAAACATATAGAAAATCATATTTATAGAAAAAGAAAACAAAATACAGACAAATTAAAGATAAGGTTTGGAGTGGAGTCCGGTGTAATTATGCTTTCTTAAAGAGGTGAGTTGAGTTGACTTTTGAATGAGTTTATTTAGTCTGAGATGCTGATGTTTGGAGGGAGGGAGTTCCAGAGGGTTGACAGTAACAAGTATTTATATATATTTAAGGGTTCAAAAAAGTAAAATTTTTCAATATATATTTATGGGATTACATTTTTTTTTAAACTGCCAATCTAATCGTTATCATAATTTTTCGCAGAAAATAATCGGCATCGGCACCCAAAAATCCATATCGGTTGGGCCCTAGTTCTACGGTCCCTCATATCACATTCTACTGTTCAGCCATCAGTGGTATTTTGCCCTTAACCCAAAAGTGTTGTGTGGCACATAGACCATCTCTGAGTCCAGTAGAACAGTTTTGTCATTCACTGTTTAAAATAATCCGTATTCTCCAAAATGAGAAAAAAATTCAAACGTGTGGACTAAATTTGATTATATGAATTTAAAGCTGCCAGACCTGTATATTAGACATACTCTTCAATGGGACATGATGTGTACGGTGGCCTGGAAGTGCTAAAACAAAACAGAAAATGACCTTAACATGACAGAAATTCACAAAAGTGCTGTTGTGTTGTGTCAATTGCTTTTGTGTTTTTGCACTTCCGGGCCAGCGGTTGTGAATGTTCCAACCTGCATTTCCACTTTGAGTAACTTAATTAAAAATAATACATTTAAAGAAATTGCCTTAACTCTTCATAAATCATAATTATCTGTCTGAATTAGGGGTGTAACGGTACACGTATTTGTACCGTACCGTGACGGTACAGGCACGTATTTGGTGTTACAGAGGTGGACCGCGGTCCGTATGTGGAGTACATAGCGTTAATATATGGCGAATGTACTGGCTTGTTTTGCGGTGTGGAACTTAAAACTTGTGGTCGGAGTTCCCCCCGGACCATTTAGCCTGCGGCTCGGCTCGCACGTGCGCAGTAGCAGCCAGCAGCGATTGAGAGCTGATTGAGAGTCTATTATCTACATGGTGAGCATGAGGGTCAGGCAGTGTTGGCAACTTAGCCGCTATATTCAGCGACTTTTCAGACCGCTCTGGCGACTCTTTTTTTTAGCCACCAGCGACCAATCTAGCTACTTTTTCTGGTGTTATTGGTGACTTTTGGAGACCCTGTGCTGTCGCTAAAGCATGTATCGCTCTTAACACTTCTAAACGAGCAGCGGCCAGCGGGTGCTCAACGGCCACTCCCCCCGGTCCCACAGCACTGACAGGCGGCCGAGTCCTCACGCAGCAGTCCCTCCCAGCTGCGGTCAGAGCAGGAGATACACACCTCTCCGCTCTAGTGTTCCGTTTGCATCACTATTAGCAGTTGTAGTAGCAGCGTTCCCCCCCTCTTTTACAGTCTATGAGTAGTGCAAATCAAAATGTTATACAGTGCTTTCGAACAGAGAGCGAATTGCATGGCGAAAGACAACAGGAAACCGGAGCTTGCAGGCGTCCCCCTGTCATTCAAATCCCGTTTGAGGGATAATTTCGGATTCCAGGTGAATCATGAAAACAGTGATAGACGTGTGGAACAATGTCGGCACACAGGTTATTGTTTCACCGCGATCGCTTATGTAGGAGGCAACACGTCGAACATGTACGCATTTGAAAAGGCACCATCAGGTGTTTGGCTACTCTCACCATTACTGTGAAGAAAGACGAGCTGGGCAAAACCCAGACATTATTTTCTTTTTTATACTGAATAAACAAGCTGTCATTTAATTAATGCTGCAGTAGCACTTTTATTTGATAATTTTTATATTTATAAGAGCACTTTAGAGTTTAAGAGAGCTGCAGCAATATTTTATTTTTTTCAAAAAGACCCTTAAAGAAGACATACCCTTTGTTTACACCAGCTTACAGAGCCTGCTGAGCATTAACACTATATTTTTTCATTGCAATTTTAGTTTATGCTGCACATTCACTAGTATTTAATAAGTATTTTATTTATTGGAGAATTGCAGCAGTATTTTTATATTTGTTATGCATTTTATTTATATCAATCAATCAAACTTTATTTATATAGCACTTTTCATAGAATCAAATGTAACACAAAGTGCTTAATACAACTCCCCCCCACACCCCCCACCCCCCACCCAGAGATATACATACATGCAAACACATTCCCCCTCCCACCCATCTATACCCCAAAATAAGAAATTCATTAAAAACAGGAAGGAAACTGCGCTGAGGAAACGCCATCATCAGAGAGAAAACACTAGAGACTGTAAAACTAAAACAATTCAAAATAAATATATGTTACTGTCTAGCTAGTTACTGACAGCTAAAGATGTTCATTCTCCGTTAACTATGAACTGTACCGTACTGTACCGTACCGTGACTTCAAAACCGAGGTACGTACCGAACCGTGACTTTAGTGTACCGTTACACCCCTAGTCTGAATGTGTGTTTTTCAGAGAAGTAGCAAAGAAGACTGATCATAACATAAGAGATAAGGGGAGCAGTCTCAATCCAAACGTTGTCAGAAGCAGCTCTTATCAAAGCAGACACAGCAGCACCAATGCATGGTCCATGCCCTGCTCCCATTCAAAATGGATGTGCCCACAAAGCCAGCCCAAGGAAATAAAATAATAATGATGGGAGTTAATAATACATGAATAGACACAAGTGTCAGAGGTAGTGGCAGGAAGAGTGGGGATCCTGTTCACATTGTGCTGCTACCATTGTGCCCCTTCATTCTCCTTCACTCCCCCATGACATGAAGAATATTCTTAAGGTGAGAAATTACATTCACTTTGATAATATAAGTCAAGAGTGCATGTGTAACAAGCTAAAGAGAAGCACTGTGGCAGTGCGGTGGCAAAAAGGGATTTCAGTCCACGGGCGCAGTCTGTTAAAGCTGTATTTCCCCAGGCATAGAGCTTTTAATACACCCTATACTAGCAAAGTTGTGTCTTTTTAACATTTAAATGGCGGTTGCAATTTTATAACAGGTATTTAACAAAGGGTATGTAAACAAAGGGGGCTAGCAATATGCCCGTTTACAGAGCCTAGGATGTATATAATCATTAGATTTGTTTTTCAGTGCCTGAACAGCATGGACAGAGAGGATCGTGACTCGTGAGGAGGTAGTCACTGATTTTGACAAAGTCATTTTGACAACAAAGCTTTCTCCAGGATCGCAGATAAAAGCATCAAATATAGGCCCAGTTCATATTGATAGGGGACAGATTAGAGCCCAACCATTCCCTTTATCTGCTGAAATACATGTTTATTTGACTGAAATCACTTTTTGGCATCGGAGCGTAACACAAATGCCTCAAGGTGAGAAAAATCTGGATTCATGCTTTGTGTGTGTGTGTATGTGTTTGTGTTTGTGTTTGTGTTTGTGTGTGTGTGTGTGTGTGTGTGTGTGTGTGTGTGTGTGTGTGTGTGTGTGTGTGTGTGTGTGTGTGTGTGTGTGTGTGTCCTACAGGCCCAGTAACCCATTGAATGGTAGGCTAGTAATAGGGGTCTATGCACAAGGACAAAGGATGACATATCCCAGGTACAGTGTACTGGGAACAGTAGGACGGTCTCTCTCTTTGTTTGCACGGAGCATCTCACCAAACAATTTAATCTGTTTTTTTTTATCGCTATCGCACTCTCCTCTTTAGCGCTTAAATCCTTGCAGCCAGCATCAATTTGTTGTGCGCTTTACAGAGATGGTGATGGGGAACCGCGTCAAACCATCTAAAAAAAGTTCAGATTTTGTTGATATTTAGCGTTTCTTGGTGGCTCACTCGCATGCCGAAGTTACCAGAAGATGCCGTTTGTCTCATAACAACCACAATTTGCCCTCTAAACATGTGTTTGGTTCGGCCGTTAAGCGACGGAATTTTGAACAATGTGAGTTTTGAATTGAATTTGGCGAACGACGCTCTCTTTCTCTCTCAAAAACAATTAAGCCAAGCGGGGAGCTACATCAAAGATAACATAACGACTTATTGTTTCTCTCTATATCATAACACACACTCAATAGGGCAACACTGTCTCTGTCCTGTCAGCAACACGCGCCTGTCTGTCAATAGCTCCACTAATAGGCACAGGATAATAACGAGGCAGGCAGGCAGGCATCGCTCACCTCTAGAAATAGCCAGAATGTCAGGGCTGGTATGGCCGGTAGTGCGTTCCTCATGACTCCGCCGGTAGAGGAGAGGCAACGAGCAGAGAAAAGCGATGCGGAGGAGGAGAGGCTCCCTGCGGCTCACTGGCTCGCGTTCATCCCGGTACTGCTGGAGGCTCGGGGTTCAGCCCCTATGGTCCAGCCCGCTTCCGACACGGTGTCCTTCGGGGGGTTGACAAAACTGGATGGACGCTAAAGCAAAACACCTGGCAGTGGCTGCCGGTCAGACGGTCCACCACACACGGACGGAGATTAATGACATAGAGGGGAGCCGCATTAAAGCCTGTGATGTTGCTGCCTTTCGGATTCCACGCCCCTTTTTTACCCAACCCGTCCCACGCGCGCACACACGCACGCGCCCAGGTTTATTTTGAATATTAGGCTTATTACTGAATTAAAGACTAGCCTACTTGCAATTCATATTAATTTTTATTTGTGTACTAGCTACAAAATAGACACTGAGAACAGATTTCTAGCACATTTCTTACAAGTTATCCGGTTGTAGCGGACTTGTGAAAGTTGTGATTTTAGCCTACATTGGAATAATTATTTTTATAGAATGAAGTAGCAATCATAGGCCTATATTTTTTTTCTCAACTTATATGCCATTATATAGAATAATATATGCTATTATATAGAATAATATATGCTATTATATAGAATAATATATGCTATTATATAGAATTATGCTTATACTGTTAAGAGGTTGTTTGTATTAAAAAAGCAATATTTTATCACCGATCTAGAAAGAAAAATAATGATTAAGCTATTTTACACAACCTACACAGTTTCACCTCTCAATTGGTGGTCAAAGGAACAGAGCTAAAAGGAGCGTGAATATTGAACTACAAAAATCATTAAACGGGATAACCAACAATGGAATGTTCCATAAAATAGCATCCAGCCTATACTCTTTATGAATGCCAGCTATAGACAGAAATAAAAGCAACAGACAGCTTGTCAGACAGTTAGATATGGTTTTAGCTGTTAAGACAGATGGATATATATATATGTTTTAATATATACAAATACAGCTCTGGAAAAAAATAAGAGACCATTCCAAATGTTCAGTTTGAGTAGAATGAACATTTTCGTTTTATAATATACACTACTGACAACACTTTTACCAAATTTCAAAAATACAATTGTCATCAAGAGGATTTTATGCAAGTTATGTAGAGATGAAGATTTAAGAAAAATCCAAAATGGTCTCTTATATAGTTCCACATAGGGGAGAACGGGGTAATCTGAGCCACTTTTTACATTTGCTCCCCTCTAAGCGAGCTAAAATTATTTATCACTCAAATTTGCACATTTCCCATTCATTCAGGATGTTTGCTAGAAATGGGCATTAGCAGAATTTTTTCAAGACAAAGGGCAGTGAAAATATGATTGTTTTAAAAAAAAGTTGTCATGTGGCTCATTTACCCCAGCTGTGGGGTAAACTGATCCACTTACTTTTTCCACTCTGAAACTACCATAAAACACATATTGTAACAGTAAGAATCCTGAAAGCTAGCCACACATTCCAGAACTAATGTCGGACTAGTAAAAGAATGATGGGGTTTGGTCAATTAAGCAAAGCAAATTTTCTTTCAAAGGTTTTTTTATTAAATGTTAGTAACAACGGAATTGTAGCACAATGAGTACAAAATGTTTTCCCCTTTTTTCCCCCTTTTTTTCCCGAACATACCCCACCCACATCCCACCCTCACACCCAACAACACGAAACACACACCACAAGAAACAAAAACAAACAATCAATATGAAAAAAATAAATAAATAAAAAAACATAAAGAAATAAAATTAAATCAAATAAAAGAGGGGAGGGGGGTAGCTACTCTTCTATAGTTATTGTTGTTTTTTTTAAATAATTTAGGAAGGGGCGCCAAATTCTGTCAAATGTATTCTCGGATCCCTGGGTAGTGTAACGTATTTTCTCTAAATTCATACATGCCATAATGTCTCTAATCCAATGTGAGTGGGAAGGAGGAGCAGGATCTTTCCACTTGAGTAAGATAACCCTACGAGCAAGTAATGAAGTAAAGGCCAGTACCTTCAGCTTCACTTTAGGCAAGCCCGGATTTGGAGCAATGCCAAAAATTGCAGTGAAAGGGTTCGGCTCAATTTGATGCTGAAGTACTTCAGAAATTGTTTGAAAAACTGATGTCCAGAACTCAGTCAAGGTGGGACACAACCAGTACATGTGAAAGAGTGATGCCGGTGCGCTCTTACAGCTATCACAGGTCGGGTCTACATCGGGGAACATACGAGCTAATTTAGTTTTAGATATGTGGATACGATGTACTACTTTAAATTGCACAAGAGCATGTCGGGCGCACATGGAGGTAGAGTGTATCCGATCCAGGACTGAATCCCACATGTGATCTGTGAAGGCAGAGCCTAGGTCCTGCTCCCACAGGGTTCTTATAGCTGCTAATGAGGGGCTATGCAACTTTGAAATAAGGTTGAAAAACACAGAAATTGAGCCTTTTAATGTGGGGTCTACAGAAAGAAACAAATCGACATGATTGGCTGGCGGTTTATAAGGGAATTGGGGAATTAACTTCTGCGTAAAATGCCTGATTTGCAGAAATCGGAAAAAATTAGTCTTTTCGATACCAAAATGTTTTGTCAATTGAGAAAAACTAGCAAATACATCATTAATAAATAAATCACCGATGCATTTTAAGCCTTTTTCATGCCAGATCTTGAATGCACCATCCACCGTTGAGGGAATAAATAAATGATTAGCTGCAATTGGGCCAAAATTCTTCCTAAATTGGGTCCAGATTCGAAGGGAGTGCTTAATCACGGGATTACTGTTGGGAATAGCCGAAGAGAGTGGAAGTGCGGCGCTTAAGAGGGCAGATAGAGACAATGGGCTAACAGCGCTGGACTCCATTGTTACCCAGACTGGGGCTGAGTCGTCAAGGTGAAAATGCACACAATACACTAAAGAACGGATATTAGCAGCCCAGTAATAGTATTGGAAATTAGGGAGGGCCATTCCGCCTGTTTGTTTTGGTCTTTGAAGAAATGCTTTCCGTAACCGAGGGTGTTTACCATTCCAAATATAATTTATCATTAAAGAGTCAAGGGCCTGAAAAAAGGATTTGGGGAGAAAGATGGGGAGACATTGGAATAGATATAGGAACTTTGGGAGTAATGTCATTTTAATTGAATTTATTCTACCTATGAGAGAGAAAGCCAGAGGAGACCACTTCGATAATATTTGCTTCGCCTGATCCAATAATTTGAGGAAGTTCGATTTAAATAGGTTTTTAAAATTTCTGGTAAAACATACCCCAAGGTAACTCAACTGATCTGTCACCACTTTGAGTGGGAGAGCTGTATAATCAAGTTTAAGAGCTTCTTTATTAATCGGAAAGAGTTCGCTCTTGCTCAAGTTAAGTTTATAGCCAGAAAACTGACTAAAGACCTCCAACACAGAAAGTGCCTCCGGTAAAGAGGTGGCTGGCTTGGCGACAAACGTAAGTCATCGGCGTATAATGATACCTTATGTTCAATTCCTCCTCTCCATATCCCCTGAATCTGTGTGTTACCGCGAATGGCAATCGCAAGTGGTTTGATTGCAATAGCAAAAAGGAGCGGGCTCAAAGGACAACCCTGCCGGGTCCCACGGTGCAGATCAAAACTACTTGAGTAACGGCTGTTTGTTAATACTGAGGCAGAAGGGCATGCATATAATAATTTAACCCAAGAAGTGAAAACAGGACCCAAACTGAATTTTTCAAGGGTGAAAAAGAAATAATTCCATTCTACTCTATCAAATGCTTTTTCAGCATCTATAGAAGCGAGACATTCTGATACAATATTTCTGGGGGAATATAAAATGTTCATTAGTCGGCGGATATTATAAAATGATTGGCGTCCCTTTATAAACCCAGTTTGGTCAGGAGATATGATAGAGGGGAGAACAACCTCCAATCTGTGGGCGAGAATTTTAGCAAGTATCTTCACATCTGTATTTAATAGTGAAATTGGTCGGTATGATGCACAATCTAGAGGATCTTTATCCTTTTTTACAACAGGGAAATACAGGCCTGGTAGAACGAAGGCGGGAGTTTACCTGAGTCAAATGAGTCTGAGAGTACTGAACATAAAAAAGGCGATAATTCGGCTGAAAATTTCTTAAAAAAGTCAGATGGAAATCCGTCTGGACCAGGAGATTTGCCTGATTGCATAGATATTATTGCTGCAAAAATTTCTTTCTGAGTAATAGGTGCCTCAAGGCTATGTCTCAGGTCCTGAGAAAGGGAAGGCATGTTCAGGCCACTAAAAAAGGTTTCCATCACCGTTGCGTCTACTGTACAATCAGAACTATACAAATTTCAATAGAATGTTTTGAACTTTTCGTTTATCAATTTCTGATCTGATGTTGTACACCCACTTTCTGTCCGTATTCCAGGGATGAGTTGCTTCGCTCTAAATCCGCGCAGTTGATTGGCCAGGAGTTTGCCAATCTTGTCACCATGCTCGTAAAAAGTACTTCTGCTCCTAAGCAACTGGTCAGCAACCTGACGAGAGGAAAGAAGGTTGAATTCTGTCTGAAGTTTTAAACGTTCTTTGTAAAGTTCAGATGAAGGTGAATTAGCATATTGTCTGTCTATGTTCCGAATCTGATTGGCTATTTCAGTTTGTTTCTGTTTTGTACACTTATTTTTGTATGCTGCAAATGATATAATGTCACCTCTCAAATAGGCTTTCAGGGCTTCCCAAATTGTTGCATTGGACACATCTGGTGTTTTATTTACACTCAAAAAAGTTTTAATATGTGTAGAGATGTGTGAAAGAAAACTCTCATCTGTGAGCAACAATGGATCCAGTCTCCACTGCCTTCTTGTATACTCAACGTCAGAGAAAGCCAGTTGAAGGAGCAGAGGAGCGTGATCAGAGATCACAATACTTTCATAACTGCATGACTTTAGGTCTGACATCAATGAATTATCAACAAAAAAATAATCAATTCGGGTGTAAGTGTGGTGGACATGTGAAAAGAATGAATATTCTCTTCCTGTGGGGTATAAAAACCTGTATGGATCAGAGAAGCTATAATCAGCAAGAAATGATTTGATATAACCTGCAGATCTGCTAAGAGTGGCAGGTTTGGGGGAAGAGCGATCTAAGACTGGATCTAGATAACAATTAAAATCCCCACCAAGAATAAGAGAATGGGAATTGAGATCGGGGAGTTGAGAAAAAAATCTCTAAAAGAATTCTACATCATCGACGTTAGGCGCGTAGACGTTAGCCAAGATGACTGACTTATTGATTTAGTCCCTTGACATTCCAACTAATTAAATTAAGATTGCCCTTCATCTAGCTCAGTTATAGTGAGAATAAAAAGAGTTGCTCCGATAAGAAAAAGAGTAGCAAAATACAGAGGAAAAGAAAAACACACAAAAAAAAAGAAAACACAGATAGCTGAAAACACAGCAGGTGATGACTTATCAGCTAAACCCCCAGTTAACACCACCCCATCCCACCCAGAACCCACCCCATATATTGCTCTAACCAGCAAACCCCAAAAGACCCTTACTAGTCTTACAACAAACATTGCAAAGCAAATTTTCTAAACACTTGAAAGTAACTCTGAACAAAATCAAATACAACATATTATAATTCAAAAGGTTTTAATAAGATTCAAATGAAAGATAGAACCAGTTAGATTAGAACACAGTCTGGGGGTCAGAACACAGGACCCTTAGAGCCAGCTACTGTCTGGGGGTCAAAGCATAGGAAAATCAGAACCAGCGAGAACAGCCTGGGACTCAGAACACAGGAAAAGACCCAACTGGATTATAACATCAGCCTGTCGTACTCTACAACTAGGCCTACTCTACATTCCAGCCCTGAAGGTTACAGGGAAAGATGAGAAGGTACTCTTTCCGTGTGGTTGCCCCAGGTCGTCTTCCTGGTGTATTTCCTTGGCATGATGGCTTTTCCACAATGTGTATGACATTAAAATAAAACATATGACTAAATTAACACTAAACTTAACTTGTGCCTCATGGTGGGGGAAAGTGAGACAGTGGCTCACTTTCCCCCACAGCATTTGGCTCACTTTCCCCCACCACCACAATTTGAGAAAAAACTACCTCCCTCAGCATTTCAGGCTAATCTTCAGTTATCAGAATCACATGGTTTCATATGTTGGTAGTTCATCAACACGTATGATAGAAGTTTTTCTACGTGAATACATTTGCTTTGGCACAACAGTTGATTAAGTTGACAGCAAGAAAATTTACTTTTACATGCAAAATATCTATTTTGGCGAAAAAAAAACATGCTTACCACAGCACCATGAGGTCCTCTCTTTCAGGGCCATGGGGAAATGAGAGGGCCTTGAAAACATATATCTCACATGACCACAAATGTTTTCCGTTGCCTAGATACAGGGGGTGGCTCACATTACCCGATGCCTCAGATTCCCCCGTTCTCCCCTATGTCATTTCTCTTCCCATACAATCTTTGCATGAGGGCAGTTAGTTAAAGTCTGTCTGCTTTAGCCAATAACAGTCATTGTTTTGTCATAAATATATTTTGTGTCAGTTGTTTTCTTTTTTCTTTTCAGCACCCTGGACAGCGCCTGAGACAGCTGGACAGGTACTGACAGCAGACACAGGATCTGCAGCAGAAAGTCTTTTTGATTGGTTGTTCAAGCAGAGCAGGACACAGGCTGTCTGGATGTTCTATTCAACAAGTTGGTTGAGTATTTTATATACTTGGCACTTGGTTTATTTGAGTAGAGCCCATGCACTGCAGTCATCGAATAAGACATTGGAAATACATCTACTGTCCAGTTTAATTAAAGTTGCACTATGCAGTTTATAGGGAGGGGGGATTTGTTTACATTGTGTGTGGGTGGAGGAAAGTTGTGGAGATTGTATAGGCTACAAGTGGGATTTGCGCACTACGACTTTAAAGTAATTTCCTGTATTTAACAATCGACCATACAACGCCAGGTCACCACGACACCAGGGCCTAAATAAATTAAATATATATATATACATAAGCTGCCATATGTTTAACTACATTTAATAGACTGGCTGTTACAATGTTCGCTCCACATAAGACCATGAAAATAACCTGCTGATGCTCCATGATGTAGGCTGTACTAGAAATGAAGAGGGATTCGCATTTTCACCCACCTTACTTTCTGATCACTAAATGAACAGCATTTCATTGCACGTGAATTTGGTTTACAATCTAGTCCATTTGAGTTTTGCCTTTGTGAACGCGAACCCAACCATCTGAAAAGCAAAACATCCAACTTACATCTAATGCCCACCAAGGAAGTGGACTATCAGGTGTGAGCACAACCTAAGTCTAAGTAAAGAATTGCTGTCATGTATAAAGGGGCATAAGGGGGAGATGCTCACCCCTGTCTCTGTTCAAAGATGGTGTTTAGTTTTGATTGTGTATGTCCTCCTTGATCTTTCTCCAGCTGGATTTGACCCTCTTGTCAGTCAATGCTGTGACACCTGCTGCTTTCATGTGAATGTAGTAGAAGGTCTGTTATTGTGCAATGTCATGTAGCCTGAGCAAATTCTATTTTAGGAGTCAAGGTTAAATAGGAAACACTATCAACATAAACTGTAGCATCATAAATCCAGTGGGCCCCCTCTGGAAGGCTACCTAACAGATTGACTCAGCCTTATAGCTACACTTCCTCTGCTTAAGCTAACCTACACTTGCTGCCACTATTGAATTGATAGATGGTTTGGTCAGAACAGCCATGGTCAGCTGAGTTTTTACAACCTGCATCACAGTAGTATATCTGCTTCCACAGCCAATGGCCACGAGGTAGTAAAGGCCTGTTTCCAGCATTCTAGAACAACCCCACTATTTACCTGTACCTACACACTCGCACACATATCCCTCTGTAGCAGGATTAGGGTTGCAAAATTCTGGGAATTAATGGGAATTTACTAAATTCAAGGTTGGCCAAATGCACTAAATCCTTCTAACTATGTTGTTTCAGTCCTGACAAACGTTCTAGACTGTGAAAAGCAGTTTTTTAAACTATTAAACATTAATACATTTAAACATTTAATTTCAATCATATTTTTTCAAAAGCTTATTGAGACAAGATATCAAGTTGGTTGTCTCAATATGTTTTATTATTTTAGACCAGGTTTACAGAGGCTTAAACAGTTATTTTGAATATAGTTAGGGAAAATATATTTTAGCATAATCTTGACTTAAACAACCTGATTTCATGCAAGTACACTTGGTTAATTGAACGTAGCGCACTGCTCACTGCAGTATAATTCCCAATTTTGAATATTCCCAAAATTCCCGAGCGAAAGTTCCCATGGAAAGTTTCTGGAAATTTGCCGGAAACTTTCCACCCCTTTGCCATCTAAGCAGGATATATTACCTTTGGTTTGCTACATCAATACCTGCCATCATCAACCAACAGCATGCTAGCTAATAGCAACCAGCTAATTTCATGACAAGCTATCTAGCAAGTTGCGACTGTGGCTCAGTTGGTAGAGCGGGTCGGCCGATGATTAAAGGGTTGGAGGTTCGATCCCCGCCCTGCCATCTGTGTCATAGTTGTTGTGTCCTTGGGCAAGACACTTCACCCACCTTGCCTCATGTGAATGTCGATAGTTAGCCTGCTATCGGTGTATGAATGTGTGTGTGAATGGTAACGTGTAAATGGGAACAGGTCTCCCTTGTAAAAGAGTCTTCGGACTCAATGGGATATACCTGTATAAATAAAGGTTAAAAAAAAAAAAAAAAGTTGCTATCACTGTTGCCTTCAACTGATTCTTCCCTGCTTCAATCTCTCTTCTGCTCTGTGCTGAAATGAACCTCCATGTAGTTATTACTGGATGGAAACACACTAATCCCTATGGCAGAGGTTTGCAGCCCAAGTCAGGGACACTAGTCAGCCTTTTACTTCTGTAATTCACTGAGTTGGAAACACTTACACATCCCATGAACAAAAGGTGACGAAAACACACAGGTAACTAAACTGAAAACTGATAAGAGCAGCATAGAGGAGTATGAGTCTTCATGTAAAACTGCAGTAGTGATTTATGGTGCTGGCGTGTGGACGGAGGCAAGCGGCAGCAGGCTGATGGATGAATGTGACCCTGAAGATGATTTTGTCACTTAAACCATCCAGGCTCTTTGTCATAACCGCCATGTTGATATTTGATGTATACCTCTCTGTCTGGGGCCGTGGAGTTTGTTGTTCCCACACCAGGAACAGTGAGCACTGAGCACACACAGAATAACTGCTGATTACAGCAACACTGTCTAACCTACTAACTTTTGAAGCGTATTCCGTTCTGTGCACATGACCAAAATGTTGACAGGATTCAATTTGGATTCATATCATTATTAGCCGGGTCCTACCAGACCATCGTATTTCATTTCATTTTGTACAGAATCGCTCAGTTGACAGTTGTCCTCGCTGAAACCTTTGTCCGCTGTGTAAACCCAGTAAAACAGTTAACTGAGCTCATAAGGGGAGGTAAGTCAGACCAAGGGATTTTACAGTTTTGCCTTTGAAACCTAATTATGCTTCCTGTACACCTCAGCACACATTGTAGTAAAGAGAGGTAAATCTTGCTATACAGACAGACAGCATATCTGTGCAGCATCCTTGTGCATGCACACACACACACACACACCAGAGCACACATAGGCTACACACACACACATACACATGTATACCAGAGCAGCACACACATTTCTGCAACGCACACACATCTGGGTGTATACAACTGTGTGCTATCCTGTCTAAGGGTTAGCCAATTTCTGTACCACTTGTTGATGCGTGGAATTGATTCCATAGCTGGCGTGTAAAGATCTACTGACTTTGAAACCGCCTGATTCCGATTCTTTATTGTAACTCTTGTGTTTTAATAAATGAGCTATTATTCCTTTTGCAGAGATATTCTATACTCACATTAAACATCTATTGTTAAACCAACGTGGCACACTGGTGTTTTACAAGTTTAAGGGATGAGTCATGGATTTATTTTGAATTATTAACGCATCCACTGTGTCATTACACACGATTTGGTGCACAGGTCTTAAAGGCTCTGCAGCCGTGAAACAGCAGCTTCTTTTACAAGCTCATACTGTGTGTGTGTGTGTGTGTGTGTGTGTGTGCACACCTGCGTACGCACCTAATTGGTGTCAGTTTTTTTGCTGAATTAGCAACACTATAGACATGCATGTAACCACACTTACTGTCAGTATCCGTGTTTGATTTCATTGGTGTCTCCACACCTGCCTAGCAACATCACACCTGGGCAGTAGGCACATATCGCACATAGGTCTCCCACTACCAGAGAAGGTACAGACACACACACACACACACACACACACACACACACACACACACACACACACACACACACACACACACACACACACACACACACACAGGTGAAATCCTGTTGAGAGCAGCTGGAGAAAGTGTTGTTATTGAAGGCTGGTGAGTCACATCCTCTGGTCCACAAAGAGATGCTGCAGAGGGACCGCTGAGCAACACCACTCAGTCGCTAACAACAGCTCTGCAGTAGCTCAGAGCACCTCACACAGTTACCACTGTACAGCTCTGTTGGGTTACAATCAACTACAAGGTCCAGATGAAAAGACAAAAATAGGAATCATTGTTTAAATATTTGTTATTGTGTAGGCGATGGCTCACGGGAAAACAGACAGGAAAAACTGTAGTTGACATTTTGAAATCTTTTGAAATCGCCACATTTAACGATTAATATAATAGTAGTACTAGTAATATACTATTATTTATTATATATATATATATATATATATATATATATATATATATATATATATATATATAGGGGAGAACGGGGGAATCTGAGGCATAGGGTAATGTGAGCCACCCCCTGTATCTAGGCAACGGAAAACATTTGTGGTCATGTGAGATATATGTTTTCAAGACCCTCTCATTTCCCCATGGCCCTGAAAGAAAAGACTTCATGGTGCTGTGGTAAGCATGTTTTTTTCACCAAAATAGGTATTTTGCATGTAAAAGTAAATTTTCTTGCTGTCAACGTAATCAACTGTTGTGCCAAAGCAAATGTATTCACGTAGAAAAACTTCTATCATAGGTGTTGATGAACTACCAACATATGAAACCATGTGATGCTGATAACTGAAGATTAGCCTGAAATGCTAAGAGAGGTAGTTTTTTCTCAAATTGTGGTGGTGGGGGAAAGTGAGCAAAATGCTGTGGGGGAAAGTGAGCCACTGTCTCACTTTCCCCCACCATGAGGCACAAGTTAAGTTTAGTCTTAAACATATTTTAATGTAATATTACATGACATATGTTTTATTTTAATGTCATACACATTGTAGAAAAGCCATCATGCCAAGGAAATACACCAGGAAGACGACCTGGGGCAACCACACGGAAAGAGCACCTTCTCATCTTTCCCTGTAACCTTCAGGGCTGGAATGTAGAGTAGGCCTATAGTTGTAGAGTATGACAGGCTGATGTTATAATCCAGTTAGGTCTTCTCCTGTGTTCTGAGTCCCAGGCTGTTCTCGCTGGTTCTGATTTTCCTATGCTTTGACCCCCAGACAGTAGCTGGCTCTAAGGGTCCTGTGTTCTGACCCCCAGACTGTGTTCTAATCTAACTGGTTCTATCTTTCATTTGAATCTTATCAAAACCCTTTGAATTATAATATGTTGTATTTGATTTTGTTCAGAGTTACTTTCAAGTGTTGAAAGTAAAATTTGCTTTGCTTAATTGACCAAACCCCATCATTCTTTTACTAGTCCGACATTAGTTCTGGAATGTGTGGCTAGCTTTCAGGATTCGTACTGTTACAATATGTGTTTTATGGTAGTTTCAGAGTGGAAAAAGTAAGTGGATCAGTTTACCCCACAGCTGGGGTAAAGTGAGCCACATGACAACTTTTTTTTAAAACAATCATATTTTCACTGCCCTTTGTCTTGAAAAAATTCTGCTAATGCCCATTTCTAGGAAACATCCTGAATTAATGGGACATGTGTACATTTGAGTGATAAATCATTTTAGCTCCCTTAGAGGGGAGCAAATGTAGTAGGTAACACTTTAAAATAAGGTACACAAAAAAGAGTAGTTACCCTTTTAAAAGGAGTAGTTTACCTTTTAAAAAGGGTAGTTAACCTTCCAAAAAAGGGTAGTTAACCTTCCAAAAAAGAGTAGTTAACCTTTTAAAAAGAGTAGTTACCCTTTTAAAAAGGGTAATTAACCTTCCAAAAAAGAGTAGTTACTCTTCCAAAAAAGAGTAGTTACCCTTTTAAAAAGGGTAGTTAACCTTCCAAAAAAGAGTAGTTACCCTTCCAAAAAAGAGTAGTTACTCTTTTAAAAAGAGTAGTTAACCTTTTAAAAGGGGTAGTTAACCTTCCAAAAAAGAGTAGTTAACCTTTTAAAAGGGGTAGTTAACCTTTTAAAAGGGGTAGTTAACCTTTTAAAAGGGGTAGTTAACCTTTTAAAAGGGGTAGTTAACCTTCCAAAAAAGAGTAGTTAACCTTTTAAAAGGGGTAGTTAACCTTCCAAAAAAGAGTAGTTAACCTTTTAAAGAGTAGTTTACCTTTTAAAAAGAGTAGTTACCCCTTTAAAAAGAGTAGTTTACCTTTTAAAAAGAGTAGTTAACCTTTTAAAAAGGGTAGTTAACCTTCCAAAAAATAGTAGTTATTCTTCCAAAAAAGAGTAGTTACTCTTTTTTTGTGTACCTTATTGTAAAGTGTTACCAATATTAGGTAAAGGTAGCACACTAAAGTCATTTTGAAAAACACAAAATGTCTTAAAATGCCGAAATTTAACACATTGAAAAAAACGTCAACATTAACACTAGCATTTATGTGTTCCTTCACAACAACGTAATTTAATTCAGATTATTTCTAAAAAACAAGTGTAAGTGTTCAGGCTCAGCAAAAGGCTTGTTATTGTCTGAAAAGAAAACTCAAAACCTTGTTTTATCATGACAGACAAAAAGTCAGTTTAAAATACAAATTTATGAGAAAGGGATGTACAAAAAAATTGGCCTCAGATACTATTCAAATCTGGACTCTGTTGTACAGTTAAAAGCAGGTCTGCTGGTGCCAGGCTGTCAAGACTGATGGGTTGCCTTTGAAAAGAGAAAAACCATTAAACAGTTAATAATCAAAAACATTAAAAAAATAATAATAATTAGACATGTTTAAAGCTGGGGTATGTGTTTGGTCAAAGTTAACATGAGCCGTACACTTTGACCAATCAGAGGCTCCAATTATCTGTTCTTATTGGCTGTTGGGACTGTCCATGTCAGGGAGGGACCATAGGGGAGGGACCAAAGAGAACAAGTGGAGCGGTTGAGGTATTTGGATTCGAATCTCTATCCCAACTGCCATTTTCCGCCCAAATCCTCCACCCCAGCTTTAATATGGTTTCTTTTCACCTCACCTGTCTAGCTGACTCCAGCAGGGCTGCTGCCTCCGCCGGGCCCATCTGTTGCACCATCTTCGGGCGCACTCACACTAGGCAAGTTTGCCTGTTCCGTGCTCCAGTACGATTGACCCCCCTCCCCCGTGGTCACACTGCCCCCAAGGAACAATGGAGAACAACAGTAGTTGCGAATTGCCCCAAACACCTACGAATTTTGTGGGTTTTATCCAGCTATACTGTCGCCGGCCCAAATTTCTAGCAAACTCTCCACTTCGCAATCCCACCGGAACCCACTCGTGAAACTCTTACCGCCATTGTTTACAATTATTGTGGGGAAAAAGGATCGCGCATGGACTACGTCATCCAGCTCAGGTTGCGTATCCGTGCGTGTCATCTCATTAGCATCTGTGCCGTTATCTCTGGCACACCTCTCCCAAGTGTGCCGTGGCCAAGGGGCTGTTCCGTGCTGGAATACAGATGGCGTGATCACACTAGCCAAACGTTCTATACTTTAGTATGCAAATCAGCTCGGGCACGGAACAGCGGCCCTAGTGTGAGTGCACCCTTATAGAGAGCACCATCTTTGTTTTGCAGCAGGGCGAAGGGACTGTCTAACTCCTGGATGGTACCGCTGTCCAGCACCTTAAAGCAAGACAAAGGCCAACGACGTCGTTAAAATCCCTCTTTGTCACAATCGGTGAATATCTCCTCATGATCAGCTACCTGTCCTGTCTGTACTGTGTCCTGAAAATAAATGCTGACTCCACCTTTAACATACAGTAGCTATATCAACTACTAGGGACGAACAGACGAGTAGTTTGAGAGCATAGCTTTAGAGGAGTTAGAAGTTTCACCACCTATTTGGATGATAAAAAAACATGTAAATAGATGTATTGAATTCAAAAAGGGATCCGTAAAATATTTTTTTCAATGATAATTAATCTACTGTTCTATAAATGTTAAAACATTGAGACAATTATAATTAGTCATCGATCCAAAATGAGATGTTTTATAAAACCATATGCATGAAGCCATTTGATATGAAATATTGAGAAAAATACAACAACCAAGTGAACACATCAGCTCCATTAATTTTTATTTTATTTCCAACAATATCAAACCGTGCATGACATTTTGCAAGCACTGAGTAGCCAAGAAGCAGGTTAAGGACGACAATGAAAATATCTTACTTTGTCACAATTGATGCTGTAACTGAAGCCCAGTTCAATTGAACATAAACCATTATACACACCAACACACACTCATATCTTGACACCAATTAGACTGAGACAAAATTAACTCCACCCACATGGACAGCAGTCACGTACAACTGGATACACTCTTGACACATGGACACACAAAGACATGCAAACACATTAATGACATCGCTGTTAAGAGAAGGAGGCATTTATGTGCATTCATGTGCTGTCAGGAATGACTGGCAATACTCAAACTTAACACTTGCACCAGCAGGTGACAGACCATAATGGACTGAGCCATGTCACCTGCCTCAACACATTTTTCTAAGATTGAAAACATTTTTGGCATCGAACACTGTGTGCGAACTTAGATAGATAGAGGATTTGGTAGATGAGACTGCTCATGGAACCTGTGACAATTTCTTTTCATTGAGGTAGGACACTTTTTGTCGTTATGTTACATAGGCCTAAACAGCAATTTGTGTAACAGCCTTTTATGAACTTACTTGTACATTAATCTGTGTTGTTTGTTCAGCAGTGAGGAAGTAGCACACTTGTAGTTCTATGAAAATGTCATTGAATTATTACTTGAAATGCCTTTTTAGGCGCCATTGTTCGAGTAGCTTCTATATCTTTTAGTTATGATATATATATAATAACCCGCACTTTGTGAACACAACACATCCCATATAGTGACAATATACTATCCATGCGGAAGTGAAGGCTAACATGTGGATAGTGAGACAGGATCAGCTTATCATTAGTTGTTTAGTTGATGTGATGTCTTAAACACAGACGTATTCACAAGTGACCTGCCATAGCATTCAACAAGCATTTAGAAACCATGTCATGTTCAGTACTGGGCCTGATGGTTAGTGGACCTAGTGATATCAACACTCCTTGTTTTTAGATGGCAGAGAAAAACAGTGGAATTGTGCTGGTAATGCCGACATCCCTCCAGATAGTGCTCACAGAAAAATACTCCAAATGGGCCATTTGGTTCAAATGCAATGTGTAGTAGTAGGCTGTGCAGTGCTCACCTCAGGCAACAGGTAAGCCCCTGCCAATCTGTAGCCTATACCCAATGACACTGATCAAGTAATGAATGCACACAGGACAGATGTCAGTTTTCACAGCCATTCAGTACATCAAATAAGTAGGAAGTTAAGGGGAAGTGAGGAACCAAAGATGTATAGCTGGGAATTATACATGTAACGGTGGGAGAGGTTTAAGGCCAGTAGCAAACAAAAGGAGAAATGATCCAAAAACACATTTGACGCCTTTTCCCCTTTAAAACATTTGCCACATCATAAAGTTTAACAAAAGGCTAGATGCAAGCTAAAAAGCGAGCATGGACGGCTTTCAGAAGAAAGGCTATCAGTGCAACGTACAGTTTTTTTTATAGTAGCTTGTAGTAAGCTACTACATAAAAAACCTTCTCAGCACAGCATTTCAACATTTACTTCCATTCATTGGACACTTGTCATGTTGTGGGGAAAATATCCTGTCAGCCAGCGTAAAAATGCTGCCACTTTAACAGCATTTTAATATGCAATCAAACTAGCCAAGCTAACTTCCTAGCTTAAAAGCTATCTAGCTTTTGGATAGAGGAATAGAGCTTGGCACTGTTGCCGTTTTTCTTTGTCCTTTAGGGGCGCACTGATAGCTGCTGCTTTATTAAGCCTCAGCTATGACTCCAGCGGTCCCTATCTGACGTTGTATGTTTGTATTTTCACACAAAAGGTAAAGAGACATCACATTAAAGTGTTCCCTTACAGCTGGTATGCCTGCTAGCTAGCAATGGGCTTCTTTTGATTACTTAATGAAATGAAAGACTGAAACGTTCCCCCACTATGTGACAAACACCTGGAGCACAGCGTCAAATACAGCAAGAGGAAAGCAGTACGATAAGGTATGAAGCACCATGAGCCAATTACAGTGAGCATGCAGAGGCATAGAAATACCAAACACACACACACACACACACACACACACACACACACACACACACACACACACACACACACACACACACAAACCCTCTTCCTTGGCCAAGGGGGCATTGATATTAAAGGCTGAGGGCATAGAGTGTGTCTTCTGTGCCAGTCGGCAATACATTACAATGGTCCATGTCTTCATCCCAACACTGTGCAGGGACAGGGGGATCTCACAGGTTTCACCAGTGTTCCTGTGGTAAGAGTCCATCTTCTAGAGGAGGAACATCTAGAACTTTGTCCCCTTCAGTCCACATGATGCCTTTGATTGGCACTGGAACCACCGTCAACTTGTAGTAATAAACCAAATCATATGATTACTCCAAACAAGCAATCAATAGCACTCACTCTGTACACAGTTCTGGTGTGATCTTTGTTTTCAGTGATTGGCTCACTGCCTGGGACCAAATGTGATGGCTGTATCACTAATACATCCTGAAGAGTTTGTCCCCCTCCCCCCCCCCGCCCTTCATCATCCTCCGTCCCCTCAGTGGACAGGTCAAAGTTCAAAGGCAGGGAAACAGGCAGCTTCAGGCTTTTCTATCTCTGACAGGAAGTAGATGGCCCCAGCCATACCTGAGAGGAGGAAGACATGCATTAATGATGGCTACACATTGAATTATGCAGCAGGGAAAACGTATTCTAATCCAAAAAGGACTACCGTAATAGAGCGAATAGACGTGCATCAAAATCCAAGCAGCTTCAGGGACACTGTGTCAGAGCTACTTATTCTGAAAGGCATATTTCTCAATGTATGCAGAAATGACACAGTCACACCTGCATGTACAAAAGCTTGGCAGTAAAGTGAAATATATGGCCTAGCTTTACTTTGATTTTCTGTATAGATTTTGAACTGCTCTGTAAAGCACTTGGTAACTGAGTTCAGAAAAGTGCTATACAATACACTGAGCAGCTCATTCATTTATTCATTGAGGGGTGCATGCAGACATTAACTGTTAAGGACGGGGGCATTTAGCAGAGGACAACATCTACGTCAAACTACAGCTCCATGAAATGTACATTCTGGATATCTTTGTTGATGTATAACTTGTGCCTATGGAGGAGAAGTAGCCTGGCACCGCTCGCCTACCTACTTTCGCTCAATTTTAATTTCCCTTCAGCAGTAAGTTAGCCTGCTCCAACCAGACCATCGTACTTCATTTCCTTTGTACAGAAGGTCTGGAAGTGCTGTAATTCACTCACTTGGAGGCGGGTATCTGTCGAAGTTTAAAACTATTGGATCTGCCCAGTGCCACTCTGGATCAGCCAACCAATCGCATCACGTTTGGTCGTCATGAGCCGGCTTCTGACGGTGCGTTCCAGTTGGACAGGGAACTCGGAAATTTCCGACTTCACTACATATTGTAGTCTATGAATCTACCGGTACCTGGCAACAGTAACTTGTTAGAGCCTAACGTTTAGTTATTTGGACGAGAAAGGTTTTAGGCGTCCATACTTTCGCGAGCAGATGCACTGGAACACAGACAGGTCGGAACTCGGAACTACCAAGTCGGAAATCTCCTTCTTCCGAGTATAAAGGAACGCAGCATTCAACTGAAACTGGAGCGTTCTCAGCCACTGTTCGCTGATTGGACGATTGTAGATTCTCCGGAGAATCTGGGAAATGCGCTGTACACCCAGACTGACTACTGAAGGGAAAATGAAATTTGTCCGGAAGTAGGCGGGCGGGCGGAGCCAGGCTAGCAGTAAGTCTGGGTCCGCGGAATATTTGCGGGTTTTCTCAGCCAGACGTTTTTTGCTGACCAATCAGCGAACAGAGAGAGTGGCATAGAACACTGACGTTGAGGTCGTGCGCCAGTCTCAGTTAAAATCAGAAGCCGGTGCATGACATGCATCACAACCAACCGTTATGCGATTGGTTGGCAGATCCAGAGTGGCACTGGGCAGATCCAATAGTTTTAAACTTTCAACAGACATCCGACGTCAAGTGAGTTAATGTTTGTCAATTGAGCGATTCCAGACCTTCTGTACAAATGAAATGAAGTACGATGGTCTGGTAGGACCAGGCTAGAGTGCAAGAGTCTGTGTACGGTAATATGAGAGTGGGTCACCCTAGAATTCAGTAAAAGAAGAGAAAGATTTGGTTATTCTGAAAACAATCAAAAAAGACAAATCTCCTAAGCCCCTTAAATGGACTCTCAGAGTTTAAAAGCTGTGATTAGACTGGTGCGTGATGCTGTGCTGCCTGTGGTTCATTTGTCCTTAAAGAAGCCTCTCTGTTGTGTTGTGCTGTCAGCCCTGTCCTTAATTCTTTCATTACAGCTGAGGGAAAAAGGCCACTTCACTATTAATTACACAGGATGCTCTTTAAACTGCCCTTTGATGGAACAACAGGTAGCACCAGACTTAATGCTCACAACACAAAATTACCGGCCTGCTGTCACATCCATTGTGAAATAATTAGTCCTCGCAAAGAAGATATTACGGGTGGGATTAAATAAGAACTTCTTTCCACTCCTTTTCGGACGTAGTAATCCTAACCATCAAGCATTTGTCATTTGTGTATTTCGTTCTACTTTGTGAAATATCAGATTTTTTTCTGTATGACAATTTCTGTTTTCTTTTACATACAATACATACAAAAATAAATAGCAATGAATGAATGAATGAATGTCAAAGTAGTTCTTAGGGGATATGGTGGACAAGCTGAACAATAAAGAAGGATCACCTTCAAACAGCGAGTAGGGTCTGTCTGGGATGCGACAGCCGTGGGTCCCGCAGGCCAGACACCACTCAGCAAACTGCAGGAAAAACAATTACACACTGAATACATCAAATCATTCATTTATTAAAGCACTGCTGCCAACAACACAGTCAGTGAATTTGTGAACAGACTTTATTTCTCTTTTTAATTCCAAACATTCTTCTTCATTGGGCAGCAGCCACAGAGTCAGGGAAGCGGAAGCACGCACACACACACACACACACACACACACACACACACACACACACACACACACACACACACACACACACACACACACACACACACACACACACACACACACACACACACATACTCGTTTAACCTACACCGTGGGGTCAGTGGACAAAACGGTGTCTCCTGGGGACCACCCTTTCTAAAGGAGATACAGACATGGTTTCAAGTCCCAATTTTTTTATTTTATTTTAGATTTCCATTTATGACTTGAAATTTAAATTTTTCTAATTTCTAATTTTTCAATCATTTCATAAGAAATTTACCATCACGATGGGGACCTGAGGGTTGGTGCCGGGCTGTAGCGTGTTACTCAGCAGTAACTTGTTACATTAGGACTTTAAATAAAATACAAATATAAATAGATTAGAATGGGCTCAGTATTTGGGATGTGTGGAAATATATATTCGCATTTAAATTGTTGAGGAGACATTTCCTTCACCAGGAAGCTGCCTCCACATATTCTGGATGAGCAACAAGCAGAATAGAATATATCTAATATATAGATGTATTTTAACGTGGTCTAATGTTTATATTTAAAAAAACTAAAAAAAACGTCATAAATATTATGGAGAACAACAAGGATGAAAAAACACTGGAGCTGCTTAAAATCGAACAGTTGCAACAGATGAGATGCAAACTAGCTTTAGCAGCTCAGCACAGCCACCCACTCCAGGACAGAGCACCAGCTGGGCCTCCACACATCAACAGTCCATTAGCCCGACCTCTGCCCGTGCTGGAACCACCAGGGCCACCGGTTAGAGTATACATTAGAATTTCAACTAATATAGTGGGAAAATTTTGATTTTGCAAGATGACATTTTTCTGAGCCATTCATTGAGGAAATAATGTAATTTGCTGTGAGAAAGGAACATGATTTGGAATTAGAGGTTACAAAAACAACCTCTGCTTACTTTGTTAAATTCTGTAGTACAGTGTAAACAGCTACTATTAGTAGTTCACACGCAACTAAACTATCCAGTATAAAAACACCATAGGCTGAGTTATAGACTTAGTTATACAAACCAGCTATCCAAATGTTTAATGAAAAGTCTGTCACACATTTGTTTTTGCCTGCATGAAAATATTTAATATAAAAATGGTCAGTTTAACAAGCTTTTTAAAACTTTTTTTTTGTTCATGTATAAAATAAATTAAATAAAATAAAGTGCAAAGTTGGGATACAACTGCCGTTACAAAAAAAAAAAAAAGATTGCATACAATTGCTACAATTCACACAGGCTCACCGGCTTACAGCAGTTCAATTTCTTGTTAACACATATAACTAATCACAGTCAATCACATGGCAGCAACTCAATGCATTTAGGCATGTAGACCCGGACAGGACAACTCTTTTAAGTCTATACCCAGGGGCAGGGCTGTACAGTGCGACAGTTTTGATCGCATTTGCTACTGAAATTGATCACGTGCGATGATGAATACAATTCCACTAGCACTAGTGCGACAGCTTGCTAATGAGCAGATGATGTCTGTCTGAGACACAGAGGAGTGCTGCACAACACTGCTTACAGGGCTCTACATTAACACTCTCCAAATTCGGGTAAATGTAGACTTTGGCAAGTAAGTTATTGAGTCCACCCTCCACTTTGGCTGGTGAAAGATGTGTGCTCGGGACCTGTGCTTTTGCGGCGATTAATACACTTCACCAACGGTAATTACCGGAAGGAGACGGCACACAGTTAAGTTAGTGCGTGTGCAAACAGAACATTTCCTGTGCGCCTTCACATTAAAAGCCTGTTACTAGCCAAACGTGAGTTGACTTTTATTTTGAAGCCGGTAAGAACAAGAAGTTAGCGCTTCACAGCCCTGCAGTGCGCTAGCTTGAAAATCAACTGCTTCAGCTGCAGAGAGCAGTAAACAGTAGTCTTTTTAAACAACGTTTGAAATAACTGATAAGCCACTGAAGAACTACTCCCAACACATTCACAAAAACCTATTTAACTTATTCCAAATTTTACCAATATGTATAGGCCTATTTATTTATTTAATAGGCTATGTTTAATGTTTTAAAGTTTGGTTTTAATTAACAGAAGGACATTTAACAAAAAAAAATATTATTATGAATATAATAATGATATGTATATATACAGAAAATATATAGATATTAATTTTATGGGGAGAAATAATTCTGAATCAGCAAAAAATTACAATTGGCAGGTTAGATTTTTTTGTCTAAATCGCAATCAGTGCACCCCTATTAATTTTTCTACAATTATTACTGCACGCACTAGGATATGATTAATTGAGAATTTCAAATGAGACCAAGATGACAGGCTAAAAGGTAATTAGAGCGAAATGCATGGGTTAAGGTTATGCAAGTTTTCGATCATACTTTGTGTGCTACTGAATTTATTTTTGTACTACTGATTTTTTTGCTTGCTAGCACCAGTGCTACCACCTAAAACAATAAGCGTACAGCCCTGCCCAGGGGGCAAAGTGATTTTATGGACATGGAGCGTTGTAAAAGGTTGTTCACCAAAAATGACATCTAGGACCTTCCACGATCACAACCTGGTTGGACAACCTTGTCAACAAGCTGCTGGAAAGCTACAGCGGGCCGACATAGCAAATCAGAACCACTGTTTAAGAGAATGGGGGTGAATGGCGATGGGCTAATGGGGATTTTTTTTAACTTATAGAACATTATGAAACTTTGCCAGTTGATTACTGACATTAAAACAAAAACTTTTTGTATTACAGTATTTTCCAAAATGTTTAAATAAATATGAAAAATCATCAATATCTTACTAATGATGCGTAAATTTGCATATCTGCAAAGCCCCAAAATCTAGATGTTGGAAGAAAACAAAGTCAATTTGTTTTTAAATTTTGAAAACAAAACAAAAGTGTCCAACTGCCTGAAGCCTTTCCTAATCACAGTTCAAATTTGATCAATAACCCATAGAAAAAACATTTTTTAAACAGTTACATTTCATGTGTCATGGACCAAAAGTGTCCTTTTGGAGTCTCCAGCTGCTATTTTAGGAAACGGCTAGACATTCCCTTGGAAAAAACAGTGTAAAAAATAAATTTTCTATGGGTTATTGATCAAATTTGAACTGTGATTAGAAAAAGCTTCAGGCAGTTGGACACTTGTTTTGTTTTCAAAATTTAAAAACAAATTTACTTTGTTTTCTTCCAACATCTAGATTTTGGGGCTTTGCAGATATGCAAATTTACGCATCATTAGTAAGATATTGATGATTTTTCATATTTATTCAAACTTTTTGTCGGCCCCCTGTAGCTTTCCAGCAGCTTGTTGACCAGGTTGTCCACCCAGGTTGGGATCCTGGAAGGTCCTGGATATAATTTCTGGTGAACAACCTTTTACAACGCTCCATGTCTATTTTTCAAAAAAAGGGGTTTTGCCCCCTAGGTACTAAACCTTTTAAACAACAGAATAAGGAAGAAATGAGTGACTTTGAACATGGCATGTTGGAAAGGCAACAGTAACTCAAATAACCACTCGTTACAACCAGGGTATGCAGAATACCATCTCTGAACGCAAAACATCCAACTTTGAAGCAGATGGGCTACAGCAGCAGAAGACCCCACCGGGTGCCACTCCTGTCAGCTAAAAACAGGAAAATGAGGCTACAATTCACACAGGCTTTCCAAATTGGACAGTAGAAGATTGGAAAAATCTTGCCTTAAAACAACTTGCAGTTAAAATGTACTTGTAGCCCGCCGCTTCCAAGTGTATATACGGTTTTTCACGTAGTACTTCACAGCTTCCCAGGTCCTACCTTTAAGTGCCTCTGGAAATGCATGGATACATTCAAGACACTGTGCTTTACCAGGAACCTTGCCAGTCTTAATGCAGAAAAATCAGCTTCTGTTCAACAGCTGGTACTTCTTCCTTGCTCCACATCTTCCTCTTCCTGCTTGATGCATCTATAACAAATAATTAAAAATGTTTAAACAAACATGGAGAGGAGGAGAGGGTGACACAACGATATAAGAGGCTTTTACTCGAAGATGAATATAGAGATGGTTACGACCCATTTGAAGACAGGTAAGAATATATGTATGAATGGTAAAATGTCAAAGCTTTGTGTGTCGTGCACGTTTGTCAATTCTATATTAACAGGACTTATTTCTCAGTTTGGACTTTGATCACAATTGAAAAGTGTGACAAAGTGCCTTTTACTTTATTATTATTATAACTATTGCTATTTAATGGCAAAATATGTTTATTCTGTGTTTCCTTGTGCAAGGGTTTCTTGTGTAAAAGTAAACTATTTACAAATAACAGAATGGATTTTTGCATCAACTTTTATCACATTTGAGTGTTTCCTTTTTTATTACAATTATTATAATAATAATAATAATAATAATAATAATAATAATAATAATAATAATAATAATAAGGGTCCCTTGTTACTGTGTAAAAGGAATTGAAAGAAACATTGTTGTTCAGCTTCTCCCCTCCCCACACACACCTGAAAGGTGTAACCAGTTTATAATAATAAAAATAATAATAATTCCTTTTTGTTCACAGACAGGACTCAGAGCTGCTTGTGTCCACTGTGGTGGAGATGGTCGCCAACCACAGGTACCTTAGTGTGCAACTCGACAGTGAGCTGGACTGGAAAAGCCACATGGAGGCGGTGTACAAGAAGGGACAAAGTCGACTCTTTTTCTTGAGGAGACTAAGGTCATTCAACATCTGCCAACCCCTACTGTGCACTGTCTACCACTCAGTGGTGGCCAGTGCACACTCACTGTGGCATGTTGGGGAGAAGGTGCTCGCACAGCGGACAAAAACAGGCTGGACAAGCTGATCAAGAAGGCCAGCTCAGTGGTCGGGGCTGAGCAGCTCAAGGTCCAGCAGGTGGCAGAGGCCAGAATCCTCAACAAACTGCATACAATAATGACCAACCCCACTCACCCACTCCACGCCCTGAAGGTGATCAAGAACAGCACCTTCAGTCACAGACTAATTGCACCAATGTGCAAAACGGAGCGCTACAGGAAGTCCTGTATACCAGCTGCCATACGGTTTTATTATGCACAACAATAACTTTGCACTTTCTTTGTAGTATTTATTATTGTATTTATTGTTTTTAATCTTTTTTTTTTGGTATTTTAGCTATATGAGGGAATGTGTGTTTGTTATGTCTGTCCATACACTGCTGTGACACTGTCATTTCCTTTAAAGGATTATTAAAGAATCTATCTATCTATCTCTATCATGAATCATTATATGTGTCTAATTTTCTCATGTTTTGAGACGGTAGAGTTGAAGACAAATTCTTCCAAAAAGCAGCTGGACCAAATGTCCTATCATTCATGTATTGTGCAATTCCCTAAATTTTTCGAGAGAATAATACTATTTAATAAAGGTTCTTCTTTCAAATACATTTCCAGGTTTTTCAATAATCGAAATATATTCTTTTGGGATTTAAGCCAATGTTTCTCGACACAGTGGTCTAGGACATAAGTAGACCTCAGAAAACAGGTAAGTGGTGAAATACCTTTGCTCAGCTGTGATGAGGTTCCAGACTCATCGTCCCCCTCTGTGCGTGTCCTCTGTGTGAGTTTCCTCTTCTTCACATGTCTTGACGCTCCTTGAAAACAAAGAGATATAATGGTAGAAAGGTTCACTTAAAGCACTATATCAAATACATTTTCATTCAAGTTTTTTCTCCTGGTATGATAAGGATATTGATTTGTGTATCTTGCATTGAATAAGAATGTGTCATTTTATATAAAAACATAATAAAATTATAGAAACTGTCCCTGGAGCAGACATTGAAGAAAGCCTAGTTAAATAGACAAATTAAAGCAGAGCTTAGAAAACAATGAATGACAGTAAAAGTACTCTGATATTGGAAGAAGATTATAATTAATAATTGTGTTTTAAAGCAGCTAAGAGTAACTTTTAAATATCTTTTAAGCAGCCTCATGTTTCCTCTGATAATCATAAATTACCTTTGACAGCAAACGAGACCATCAGTACAAAGAAATAAGTATTTATATCGTTTTTATTACTGCGTTTGGTCTGGTCGCACACCCAGTCCGATTTTCGGTTTGCGCGTGCAGGCTATATGGTCACATTTTCGTTTTGGTTGCAGATTTCAGTGTATCGCAGCAACGCGATTTGAGAAGCCTATCCCTCCAGGTGAGGGAAGGGGAGCGGGAGCCTTGTTTGAGACAGTTGTTTGTCGTCATAATGACTGCTAACGGGGCTGAACCATCAAAGAAAAAAAAGAGAATGCAATGAAGAAAAGCTAAAAGGGAGAGGGATATACGGGCGGGAAGGCGTTGCCAAGCAATGTGTATACAATTTCACAGGAGCGAACTAGACTGCAGTGTTTACTGAATGAGCGGTAGCCTACTAAAACAAAGTTTACTTTGCTTCACCATCATCAGATGACGATTATTCATCTGAAATAGTCCTTATTTACAACAACATAAACACATTACCTCATCGTGATCCATACTAACTGCCGTCTCTCGTTCATTCGCTTTCTGTGAGGACACGTAATCTTTCAGCTCTGTGCGAGTGGTTAGTGAACCTGCATCAACTCATTGCAATCAGGTGTGTGTAGCACTGACTGGCATTAGTTGATGCAGTGTCACTAACCACTCCCACGGAGCCGATAAGTGTCCGTGCCCTCACACTTTCAACACACGGACATGCAATATAATGTGTCCTAATCATTTGACACTTGCACGGCTGGCACGCGCTACAAAACAGCTTTACGACAGCGGGCGTCGTAAAAATACTACCGCTTTTGTCCAACGGGGCCGCCAACCGACAAAGTTACTCGTAGCCACTTTAACTGGATTGTTACACCCTCTGGAACAGGTAAGTGGTGAAATACCTTTGCTCGGCTGTGATGAGGTTCCAGACTCATCGTCCCCCTCTGTGCGTGTCCTCTGTGTGAGTTTCCTCTTCTTCACATGTCTTGACGCTCCTTGAAAACAAAGAGATATAATGGTAGAAAGGTTCACTTAAAGCACTATATCAAATACATTTTCATTCAAGTTTTTTCTCCTGGTATGATAAGGATATTGATTTGTGTATCTTGCATTGAATAAGAAATTACAGAAACTGTCCCTGGAGCAGACATTGAAGAAAGCCTAGTTAAATAGACAAATTAAAGCAGAGCTTAGAAAACAATGAATGACAGTAAAAGTACTCTGATATTGGAAGAAGATTATAATTAATAATTATGAATTGTGTATTAACTGGATTGTTACACCCTCTGGAACAGGTAAGTGGTGAAATACCTTTGCTCGGCTGTAATGAGGTTGAAGACTCATCGTCCTCCTCCTCCTCAGGGTTGTAACCTATGGATGAAAAATGACATAACAAAAACAAATATATAAAATAATACATGTAGAAATATGGAATTCAACTTTTTCAAGACTAAAACATATTTTAAGTTATGTAATTTTTGGTCCTTAATAGATACCCCACCCAAGGGCCCCAAAACTGACACAAATTAGACCCCCATTAGATAAAAGCTTTAGATGTTTAACATACATGAAGTTTATAAAACACATGACAATAGTTGTGTAGTAGTGTGTTATGGTGTAAACAAGTGAAATCAAATTATTCCCTTTCATGCTGGGAACACCCAGGAAGCCCTGTGAGTGCCCAGACCCCACCTCCAGAACCACTGGTTCAGTGAATGTACCTGATGAGTTAGAGGATAGACTCAACATCTCCTCTTCTCCAGATAGAGAGCTGTCTTCAGGTACTTCCTCTAAATAAACACAGCAAAAAATGTTGTCAACAAGCACAACAAACCCATGACATTTAAACCATCACAAATTAAAATGATAAAAATAGTGTGTGCAAGGTGAGGTTATACCAATTGGTTCAATGTTGATCTCGTCCAATGTCATCCCTTTAAAATGTGATAGCTCTCCTCTCCCACAGGCCATCAGCAGCTTTGCAACTTTGGCAACTTTTAATGTCCCTTCAGGGAGCCGATAATATTGTCTATGGACCTTGATGTTGATGTGACCCATAAAACCAGTGAGGCAGTCCTCATTGTCTTTCAAGTTCAAAACTTGTGACATTGTTGCCATTTGTTTCCTTAATCTTGTCGATGTCAATGTTTGCGGGTCCTTCGCTCCGCATTCACATGCGATAGCGCGGATGGCATCAGATCCTTTGAGGTGACTTTCTGCCTCAGGTCTACCAAACAAATAAACATTCTCATCCGGCACATCACATCGTCGTCGGTAATTCACCAGCATCTGTATGGAGGACACCATGTCTGGGCTGAGTAAGACAGGGACCTTTTTGTCCCGCTTACCTTTGATTTCCACACACTCAAAGTATTTGCAGAGCTTCTTTTCCACGTCGGTCAAGGCAAGGTCAAGATCTGGATGACTGGCAAAGGTGTTTCTCAACATGAAGTCATTCAGGGACATCTTTGAAACTTCTCCCTCTCTCCTACGATTGAAGACGATGACTTCACAGAGCGTTAGTCTAGCAAGACTTAACCAGTTCCTCTTATTTGGTGCAGTTTCAAGATTGAGTCGATACTTGGGCCTTTCTGCATCGATATGGTTGTGCAGTCTCACAACATCTTCACAGTATTCTGAACGGGAAGAGGACTCAGAAGTAGTTTGAAAGGTTGTGTCAAGCCGGTTAAATGCAGACAATCTCCGTCTGCATTTTTTCAAGCGTAGAACCGAGTTCTTAGTTGAAGTGTAGTTTTTTCTTTCTTCCTCCGAAACGTCCGTTTCTGATGATGATGTGCGAGGCTCATCCTCACTGCTTGTGATTGATTGATCTTCAGAGATCCTAAGCATTTTTTTTGTAAGCTAGAAGAGAAAATCAGATGGGACTCAATTACGTTTAAATTAAGAATATTTCCCACTTAATTTTTCAAATTATGCCTTTCCCATCAACAATAATATACAGTGCCTTGCAAAAGTATTCATACCCCTTGAACTTTTCCACATTGTCACATTACAACCACACACTTACATTTATTTTATTGGGATTGTATGTGATAGACCAACACAAAGTGGCGCATAGCTGAAGTGGAATGACAATTATACATGGTTTTACATTTTTTATATATAGGGGAGAGTGGGGCAAGTTGTGCATTTTGGAAGTTGTGCCACCCCTTGTTTCTCGAAAACCATAGAAGAAATTGGAAATGTGACCACATATTTAAGAAGAGCCATCCATTTAACTCATCCTGTAAAGAAGGGAGAAACATGGAATAACATGTATTTATAAAAGCACATTTATGACAGTGTGCACTGTACAAAGTGCTGGCCCACTTTGACAAATGAGGCCCCAGATATCACGTGGTATTTATCAAATGGTCGTATCTCGGCAGATCAGCAAGATTTGATAAATGCGACGACTGAAAAAAAAAAAAGTAATTTGAAATCACGCCCCTATATTTTCTCAGTTTAGAGGCCTCGCCGAGAGGTTTGAAGACATGGATATGCGCATTACGTTAAAAGAAGAGGAACTTCTCTGAAGTATAAATTGACAGCATAACAGCGAAAGTAGAAAAAAAATAATAATTTCGGAACATTAAAACAAAGAACGTCAGAAGGCAGCAGTGTGGAAGGAAATAACTGCTGCGGTCAACAGCGATGTCCAGCTGATTTTGGTGTATTTTAGGTTTACATCAGTGTTATCGCTCATATGATATGAAGTAGCATATACAATTTTATGTCACAATTTCTTTACATAGGCTAGGTGAAGAAAAAGTGGTCCGACTTAAAAATCACCACTAAAAAAAAGTGTGTTGCTGCTCTGAAATGCAACACCAACTGGAGGTGCAGGCATAAGTGGTGGAGGAGAAACAGACGTACCAACTGTCCGATAAGGGAAAATATTAAACCTTTAAAGGCCCTGGCAACCCTCACAAATAAATAAATGACATTGATGTTGGGTTTCTCAATAAGCTGTTTACAATTATCTGATAAAAAATAGATTTTCATAAATATAATGAAATGTAGTCTTTTTTGCTGTCGAGAACATTTTGCAGGGCGGTGTGGGCGTGGCCAATAACGTTCTGTAAGGGAACGTTCTCTCAGTCACGGTGCTGAGCAGGTTAAGCCCAGTTCAGACCAAAGATTCACCACACAACGAGACGCAAACTTGAAAATGCTGCACATGCTCACAACGAGCCTGACTGGCAGTTCACACTGCTGCACCGGGCTGCACGGTGGCTGGTATCCTTAGCAACGGTGAATGCTCTGGCACAGCTGAGAGCAGCAGCTCAACATCACTTGCAGAAAGTAGCCTAACTTATTATTATTAGGCCTATATAGGTTTGCAATTAGTTATAGGCAATTTTTTCCCACCACAACCTATTTAATTGAAACAGGTGTCAGTGTCACGATGAAAATATATAAAAATATCTCTGTCTCATATTTATTGTTATCTCTTATTATTAGTTTATTTCCCATTTAGGCATTTAATCTATTTTAGGCATATGCATTTTTAAAATCAAATTTTTTCTGAGGATAGGAGTGGGAATAGAGAGAGAAAAAAAATTATGTTGAGTCGGATTATGTTTCTCATCACGTGAGCTGATGCGATATGCGGTTTGAATTAAGAGCACAAGGAGTAGGCCTAAACTCGTAATATGTAAAAAAAAAAAAAATCAATCGGAACGTGAAAGCCTGCCCCCTCTACAACGTTAACGTGCAAGAATCCCCGGTTATCATTTAGTCTTAAACCACATCGTTTTTCTGCGCGGCGGCTCGGCGAGGTCTCACTGTGAATTTCACCATCACAGTGTTTCACCGGGGTGCACGCTGCTTCACTCAGACGGGGCTTTGAGTGTAGGCTCAGGCGCAAAGAGACAGTCTGTATCTCTTGCGCGGCACAAGAGAGAACGTGTGACGTGCCAAGCAAAAGATGTAAGCCAAAGTTCGAATCAGAAATTTTCTAATGGCCGTCTCAATGCATTTTATAACGGAGATCCTTCCTGTGACGTCCCAAGCCTTAGCTCTAAGGCAACATTCGAATCAGGATTATTCAAATGGTCGACCAACTGACATGACAGTATGTTTGCGGGGGGCTAACAGATATTCCTAAAACCTTTCATATACATATTAGCACTGATTTTACCCCCCAAATAACATAGTTACAAGGATTTAGTGGATTTGGGTTGCCAGGGCCTTTAATAACGCCGGTCTTGTTTTTTTTTCCAATGAAAGAAATACACATCTAAAAATAACATTTTGTGTTTTACTGTGTGACAGATGTGCTTGGCACGAGTGGTCAGCCGTCAGTGGCACAAAACGGTCCGTATTAACCTCCACAGGGCCAGGCAACCACCAGCTGTGAGAGCGCCCATGGTCCAGTTCCACCAGCGTGACCGTGGACCATTACTGCCGAGGTCCCGGGTCAGAAAAACAAGCCGAAAGGTGCCAGTTAATGGTGGAAATAAATCGCTCGCTTTAGCGATCAATGACACATTAAAATAGAAACTAAAATCTCAAAAGTGCGTCAAATAAATAAAATGTAAGGCTAAATGTTGTGCATTGTCTTTTTATAATAAAGAGCAGCGTACTACTCTACATATTTAAAACTAAACATGTTAGAAGCGATGAATGAATGCAGCTCCCGTGCTGCAGAGTCCCCCCAGCTGCTCCAAGACGGAGATAACTGCCCTTACGCAGTCCCATGCAGCGCTCCTAAGTGGCCGGTGTGCGCACTATTGAATCAGCGTCTTACTGTGTTGCACCCCATAAGCTGCCCATTTTTAAGTGATTAATATGTTTATTTCGTTCTGAACAAAAAATCCCAATAAAATAAATGTACGTGTGGTTGTTACGTGACAAAATGTGGAACGTTTACGAGGTATGGATACTTTTGCAAGGCACTGTAGTTCTTATTTTTGTCATCACAACTGATTTCAAGATACACACAGGTGTGTCTGTAAACTTACAAAGACACTCTCTGTTCTGCTCAGTGGAGGGACATCTGGGTCTGAGGGGCATTCCATTTCCTGAAAGGGCTACAGAAAAAAAAAAAAAAACACTCAAATACAATTAGCAATTGCAGAATAATACATTTTTACATTGTGTTGAACCTGCAGTGTGTAGAATTTTGGGTTTTATTTCCTAGCAGATTTTGTAGAAAGCAATTATAATATCCATAAGTACATTTCATTTAGTGCATAATAGCTGAACAAAATGTTTTGAATTATTATTTTTTCCCTTAAAAAGGGTCTCATATGTCCATATTTCTGCATATTTTGGACCAAAGCCTAGTGCCGCCATCTTGAAAGTGTCATAGTTGGAATGTCATCAGGTGCATTGTTTAAAATTTAGAATTGTTCTTGTCCTTGAAGGCCACTGTAGCTTCTGTTATTATTCGAAAGGGGTGGGGTTACCCAGGGAGCATTGCATTCTAGAACTTTCTTGATGATGTCATATTACACACTGCACCTTTAAGATAGATCTAAAGCAGGGGTCTCCAACAGATTTTTTTTTTTAAGTTAAAAAAATCTGACAAAGGTAAATGCACCTCTTTCCATGGTCAAAACTTTGCGAAGGGCCGCGATTTGCGGTAAATTAATGTGCACGCGTCTCAAAGGGTTCCTCTATCAGCTGGTGTGTGTGTGTGTCTGTGTTTGTGTGCGGCTCTGTATGCGGCCATGTGTGACTACGGCATGCAAGCGGGAGAGTAAACGAGCAGAAGCAAGCCGTCACTGAACTGGTGGCGAAAATAAATGCAGCTGAACAGAAAGAAGTGCTCTGTAAAGCTAGAACAGTTTAAGACTCCACATCACCGTGGCAACACAACCTATCTATCAGCTCAGACAGCGCAGAGAAAAGTTTGAGGAATGCATGAGAGTGATGGCCCAGGCAAGTTTCAGTAATGCCTCGTTTCCACCGAGTAGAGCGGGTCGGATCGGAGCGGTTCGGTCCGGATAGTTTGGCTTTTCATTTGCCAAGTTGGGTAGGGTACGGTTTAAGCGCACCTAACAGCTCTGAGCCGCTCCCAATCTCAGTACTCCTCCGTAGGGGTACTAGCCGCCTGAAAGCGGGCCGAAAATGTGGAGCTACACACCCCCGTCATTTGATTGGTCGAAAGAATCATTTCCGCCATGTGTAGTCATCTCGGCAAGAGTGAAGAGAGTCTTGTGTTTTGACGAAAATGTGAGCACAGCACTGTTTATTGTGTGGTGTTTTTCCTCGTCAATAAATTAATCAGTTGGTTACACTGTGTCCCACTGCTAGTCACGTAGCTGCCGCAGCCAGCACTGTTCGCTCATGAGTTGCACCGAGCCGTTTCTGTGTGTTTTCGCCATAGATAGTAGGCTAGTAAATACACGTTCACAACAACACGGGGGGAATAAAGAAGCGGCTGGTTTGACCAAGCAAAAACGAGAGACCGCTGGTTTGACCACAGTTGGTAGAAATAATCATGAAGAGAGTCTTGTGTGTTGGCGAAAATGTGAGCGCAGCACTGTTTATTGTGTGGTGTTTTTCCTCGTCATTAACTTAACCAGTTGGCTACACTGTGTCCCACTGCTACGATGTCACGTAGCTGCCGCAGCCAGCACTGTTCGCTCACTGTATATCAGTTGCACCGAGCCGTCTGTGTGCTCACAACAACACGGGGGGAATAAATAGCCTAAAGAAGCGGCTGGTTTGACCAAGCAAAAACAAGAGACCGCTGGCTTGACCACAGCTGTTCCACAGCCCGATAGTTTAACCCACATTCTGGCGGCGGCTATCGCAGTCCAGCCTAAACCCCGCCCCACCAGTAAGGGTAGGGTCGGCGGTGGAAACAACACCGAGATTCTTAAAAGTGAGCTGTCCCGCTCTGAGCCGCTCTGACCCGACCCGCTCTACTCGGTGGAAACGAGGCATAAGTGTTTATAGAAGTACCACACTCAGTGCGTTTCCATGGCACAACTAGATTAGATTATCACATATATCGAACTAGACACTCGAACGGACCGTGTCACTTGTCTGAGTTTACATGGCCTTTCAGATATCGGATAAATGTCCAATGCATGGCTGTCTCCACTATGCTAGGTGGCGCTGTAGCCCTTTCAACCATGCTTTCAACAAGTGTTGAAAGAGCCACGTCCGGTTCTCTTCCGTCAATAACCCATGGTGTAGCCTATCACGCGCAGGCACACAAGCACAGAACGAGAAGTCCGATAAGCGATGTCCGATCCCTGTATACATGCAGAGAGAATGCCGACAACGAACGACTTATCTAGGTGTTCTTATCCGACATCTCTTGTCCGTTATTGTGCCGATTTGTGTGCGAAGTAGATCGGATAAAGGTGTTTACATGCAGTTTAAAAGTCCTGTTGAAGTCTTATTCGTTTAGTTACCCGATTATGAGTCTGCATGTAAACGCACTGACTGTTACTGTCTTTGACCTTTGGAGAAATGTATTTAGTCATTTTAAGGAGAAAACACATTGTATTTATTATTTCAACTATTGAGTTATTTGTAGAACAGCATGCTAGTGTAGCCATACAAGATTGATTTTCTGAATTTTCAATGCTGCTTTATTTTTATGTTTTAAATTGGGAAATACATGTTCCAAAACGACCAATAACCTCTGTATTTAAAAAAAAATTAAGCAAGTAGGCTAATAATAACCATTAATGAATTATAGGCTATCGCATCACAGTAGGCCTAATTGTCCACAATAATCTCACAACAGCCCCTATCTAAAAAGGAACTTTAAAAAGGTTTAAGCCTATTATAAACAATAACATTATTAGTCAGTTAATATCTAAGGGTTGTTCATTGTGATTTAAGAGTCAGTGAGCTCCATGGTAACACAGTGATTGACAGGCTGACTGCTCTTTAGCTGGACAGAAACTGCCCTTTTTTAACCCCAAAACCCTCTTTAAATACACAAACGTTTTGCCTTTACTGTTGCACAGTCACGACCCAAAAAAAGTCGGTCACGTACTGACCCCCCATAGGCCCTTTCTGAGCCAGGAAAAACCCTGGACTTACCTCTAGCTCGTCAGTCTTCTCTCCCTCCTCCTCGCCGCCTGTCTTCTCTCCCTCTAGCTCGGTCTTCTCTCCCTCTAGCTCGGTCTTCTCTCCCTCTAGCTCGGTCTTCTCTCCCTCTAGCTCGGTCTTCTCTCCCTCCTCCTCCTCCTCGCCGCCTGTCTTCTCTCCCTCTAGCTCGTCAGTCTTCTCTCCCTCCTCCTCCTCCTCGCCGCCTGTCTTCTCTCCCTCTAGCTCGGTCTTCTCTCCCTCTAGCTCGGTCTTCTCTCCCTCTAGCTCGGTCTTCTCTCCCTCTAGCTCGGTCTTCTCTCCCTCTAGCTCGGTCTTCTCTCCCTCTAGCTCGGTCTTCTCTCCCTCTAGCTCGGTCTTCTCTCCCTCTAGCTCGGTCTTCTCTCCCTCTAGCTCGGTCTTCTCTCCCTCTAGCTCGGTCTTCTCTCCCTCTAGCTCGGTCTTCTCTCCCTCCTCCTCCTCCTCGCCGCCTGTCTTCTCTCCCTCTAGCTCGGTCTTCTCTCCCTCCTCCTCCTCCTCGCCGCCTGTCTTCTCTCCCTCTAGCTCGGTCTTCTCTCCCTCCTCCTCCTCCTCGCCGCCTGTCTTCTCTCCCTCTAGCTCGGTCTTCTCTCCCTCCTCTAGCTCTTCAGTCTGATCCTCTTTTTTCTCATGTTGGGTCTGGCCCTGCAAAGGAGGTCAGCACAGTAAGGAGAAACGTCATAACAAAGCCACCACAAAGGTTAGTCTGGAGGCAGGGCTCCAGACTAACCTTTTCTATTAGGAGCATTTTTTTCCCAACACATTTAGGGGGGGCAAGCAGAAATTTTAGTGGCACACCTTAAAGGCCTACTTCACCGGTTTGAATATGAAGGTGTATTGAATTCTGAGATCCTATGTAGTATAAATGTGAAAAAAAAATTAAATCGGTTCATCCTAGCCTGAGAAAAGGCAGAAAGAGTGTTTTTTTTTTAACCCTATATTTCTCTTTCTCGTGACATCACAGAAAGAGAAATATAGGGTTAAAAAAAAACGTACTTTGTAAATATTACTGTGATGTCACAGTAAAAGACATCACAGTAATATTTACAACGTAAATTTTTTATTATACTACATAGGATCTCAGAATTCAATACACCTTCATATTCAAACCGGTGAAGTAGGCCTTTAAAAATATATATATTATATATATTCACATTTTTCCCAATTTTACTAATTAGGCCCACTAATATTGTATTGCCATCATGTTTTGGACCACACTGACAAATGATATAGTTCTTTGTCTTTTTGATAATAACACCTAATTGCCATGTGAAATCCTTCAGACATTTCTTTAGGAAAGGAACCCATTTTCACCACAGCCCCTTCTACATCTGAGCCCTCTGATTATTATCTCTGCTGAATCCTCTGTAAGCAAAATAGTTACAGGACCAAAATAAAATAGTAGTAGCTAGATGACAACATCAACTAGAAAATGCTGACAATTCTGAAAGAGGCACAATTAATAGAAAATGTTGACCAAGTAATTTACAAATTAACTAGGCCTATTTACATACACAAACTCACTTTCCAAACTTTTTGGGTTGCCATTTAACCACAATGTTAGCTTTTTTATGGATATGCAGTGGCCTATTGAATGTGGACCTATAAAATAATTTTCGTGTTCACAAACGTCACCTGACACACGGTGCTGTCTGTCTGCTGCAGGTGGGAGGGGGGGCTGCTCAGACTGCCCGTGTGAGTGAGTGCTGTCAGCGGTGAGGAGCGCGGTAAAAAAAAAGTTGCAAGATGTGTCGCTGGTCTTTAACTAGCCTTAGCGCTATGGCGGAGAGTCGGCAGGTATAGCGGAAAAAGTCGCCAGTTGGCAACATATTAAAGACGTGACGATAGCGGGACACAGAGGACAGTAGGTCACGTGATCCGCGCAGTTGATCGTTTCATTGATCACTCACGGACTGTCCCTTCTCTCTCTCTCTCTCTCTCTCTCTCAATGAAAACAAATCTCGGCAAATTTTCCGGTCGCGCCCCTAGATTTAAAAAGTACTCGCATTGTCTCAAAATGTTACAAAATGCGAGCATTTGGTCGCAGTCTAGAGCCCTGTATCAGACAAGCTGAGGCTGTCAGCGGCAAGGAGGAGGAGAGGAGGAGGAGGAGAAGAGACGGCATGCGCTGCTGCTCTGCTCTAGTGAACGCGGTTTAAAAAAAAAGTTGCAAGATGTGTCTCTGGTCTTTAGCAGCCTTATTGCTATGGCGGAAACGTGAAAGACATGACGACAGCTTGACACTACGATGAAAATAGATCACGTGATCCGCCCAGTTGATCATTTCACTAATAACTCGCGGACTCTCCCTTCTTTTTCTCACACACAAAACACTAATAATGGCAGTAATAATAATAAATGGAAACATAAGTCCGACGGTGAATGTTCCGGTCGCGCAAGTGCTTAGTAGTAAAAAGTACTTGCACTGTCTCAAACAATGGTCCCAAAATGCAGTCTGGAGCCCTGAATTTAAAATGGTGAAAACACTGTAAAATATAGGGATGGGTATCGTTTGAGTTTTGACCAATTCCGGTTCCAATTCCGATTCTGACTATCGATTCCGGTTCTTAACGGTTCCCAATTCCAATAAGATAAAAGAAAGGGGTCAAATGTTTATGTAAAAAACATTTATTTATCGTTTTTTCTCTCTCAATCTTGTTCTTATAAACAGGCTACATAAAATAAATGAAACCCAATATCACAACTCCTTTCAGAGCTTTTGGAAACCTAACCAATGGGAAATATTGTCTTTAAACAGGCTCTTTAATAAGTCACATTTTAGATAATCAGAAGGGGAATCTCTGATATATTCCACCTGAAATCAACATTTTCTTTTCTTCTTTCTATTATCTATATTCACGTAGCCTGCTATATTTACAAACTGAGGCAGCTCACGAGGCAGTGATCACGGTGCGTTCTGTCTGCTGTCTGCAGCAGCAGGCTGGGGGCTGCTACTGGCCGTGTGAGAGTAGCCTACTCCCGACAGCACCAGCCGCGATACAGACGTTGCTTGTACTTTATATAGCCTAGTCTATGGGCCGGTGTAGAAAGTCGCGTTGCTGTGCCGCTGTGCACTGCTTCGGTTATGAGCCCTGCAGCTCTAGTGTGAGGAGGAAGAGCAGCGCTCGCTACTCGGCTCTCAGGCGCTCGGTTGTAATGCGACGGCGCGACCTGATGTGCGAGATGCTTTTGCGGAGCTTCTTTAAAACAGTTATTCCTCTAATGACCAGTAAAAGTAGCAAGATTTATCCCTGGTCGCCTGCTTTGACCATTTAATTCGCTCAGGTTACAGCAATCTTTCTGAATAGGTCCATGACAGCAATGCTGTTGTATGCTAACCGTTAGCTCTAATCAAAACACAGACATGCCTGCAAGGTGACGTCGCATGACGTGAGTACGTCATTTTGCGCATGCGCAGGAATCGATCAAAAATAATCGAAATTTTCATATAACAATTCTAAATTTAGCACCGGTTCCGATGCCCATCCCCAGTCACTAGGCTTGACGAACGTTTGTCTTTTTACGGCCAAGCTGGTGCAACCAGCCCCTGTAGTGTACTGTATTAGCCAACAGCAGCGCGAGCCGCTAAGCTAGTTAGCATTAGCGGCATGCTTCAGTGTTCATCACAACATATCAATTAAAAACCACAGATGCATGCAACCATAATTATCTTAAATTCTTACCTGCTGCTGGTGTCGTGCTGCGCATTGCTCGTGATGAGCCCGTAATAATTTGATCCGTCTTTTAAATCTCTCTGTCGCTGCTGCCATGTTCACTGCTGCCATCACGCCATCCAGAAGACGACTATGGCTATGGCTGTGGCTCTGGGTGGGAGATGGGGGATGGGCAGTGCGCAGTGCGCATGTGCAATACGCGCGCGAGCCGCGGTGTCCTTTGAAGCAGATGGCCCATCAATTAACACTCTGCAGAGGACCACACAATATTCACCACTTCTCAATTGTGACTCAGTGTAGTTTTAAAGGCTAGTAAAACTCCAGTAAACTGCACAGTAGAAAATTGTTAGCTCTTTCTACTTGACCAAAGTTTCACTATACAAGTGGTGGACACTAACTAAGTACTTTTACTTTAGTTTTAAGTATTTTTAACCAATTATACTAGTATTTCCATTCAATGCGACTTTTGTCATTTTAATTTTACATGTTATGCTTTTAACACTTATACTCTATTTAGTACACTTTTATATGTTTATTAACTTAATATTCTTGAGCTTTGTCACCATATTAAGAGCGCACTATGAACACCATGCATAGAGAGTAGCACATATTTAGCTTATCACTTGGTTTACATAATGGTCAGGCAACTTTTGAGAACTCTGCCTGCACCATAGCAACTCCTTAGCAACGAAACTTCTCAAGTTATACCTGCCATCAGAAACCAGCTTGGAAAGGTGTCAGGGGCAAGACACAGCCAGCCTCCAACACACAGTCAAACAATCAGAAATAATGTATTTGTTTCCATATAACACTTATGTCCCACCATTTTAACTTCAGTCTTACTGGGGACGCTTTTTGAGAGCTCCATGTAGGCCTACATGTTTCTGCTCACTCAATTTAGATAATTAACCTTTAAGCTTTGAAATAAATCTTCTACTTGTTTTTCCTTCTAGACCTCTGGTTAAAAGAACACAAAAATATTTTTCCTAACACTTTATACTTACAATCCTCTACATTTTAGAGGGAAATACTGTAGGCTACTTTCTAAACCTTTGCTCTTTATTGACATAGGCCTAAATCATCTAGATGCAGTGTAGTTAGTTTGGCTGTACTAAATATTTGATAGATTCAATAGATTGAATCTAATAAATAGTACCCTCAAGTTGTTGACTAAATTAGCCTATGTATTAATGTTTCCATTCATGGACACAAGCAAGCCCAGGCCTAGATTCAGAGAGCACCTTGGAAGCCCATTATATAAAATGAAGCTATTTGTTTTTAGTGGTAATAGTGACCAAAATGAGTCAACATCACACAGTAGTGCTGACAACCATAGGGCACATGCTTGTCAAATCCTTTATTGTAGAGATTGGGTGTTAAAGGGTAAGGCATAACTATGTCAGTCTGTGTAACCTGTTGTGTCTCTGGAGGAGTCAAGCTCATAACAGGCATTTGATGTGCTGAGGACTGAGATTGAATTGGGAATCTAACTTATTTTATGAAGCATTGGCAATCGGTAAAAAAACATTCAGCCCTCTTTACTGCTTTTTCTGCCTGCTGTAGTGTTGTTTTGGCAAGATCTACACTTATTTCTGCTTGTTTCATAAATGCAGAGAAATCAGTTGTCTTTGGTGGAGAGCTATCATAACTTGCGAACATGCCTTTTCCTGCATAACAGCTGACCAATCTATGAACCTGTCTAATCATTTCTTTACCTTGCCTTTTAGGTACTTTTGTTTGCCATCTCTGAAATGTTCCTGCTAATACCAGCCCAAGGGAACATGATTTACAGTCCTTTCATCCATCCAGAATTTTATGCAACATATTTAATACAATCTTTTCTAACGACCATGCACATAGAAAATTGTGAACATGACATATACATTGCCCTTATGACACTTTAAACTACAATAGCAAAGTTGTTGTGATTATACTGTTACAAGAAAAAAGTATAAAAAATATGCATATTTGACATTATCGTCGGGTAAATGGTAATGTATAATTGCATATTATGACTTTGATCGAGAAAAAAAGCAACCGCATAGGTATTAACTGGGCTATTGTAGTGTTTTAACCCGTATTCACACCAAAGATATTAGCAGGCATCTTCACATGCTGCTTTATTCACATACTTCCGGTAAGCCTACAACCACGCATGACCTTGGACAATCTCTCATGGAAACTTAAAACTCTTTTCGACAAAACTTGAGTCTGTGAATTTTGAGTGTGGCTGATATGACTCTGTCCTCTGACTGCAGTGTCTCTCAGCTGTCTGTCCCTGCTCTGAACACCCTAAAAGGAAAAAAAGTCACAATGCCACATGCCACTTACTACAAGCAAGCGATCCCATTTTTCCAATTTTTTTGTGAAATCTTGTGAAACATCTACTGTTATATTTTGCTTTACCTTACTGAATCTATTGGTCTATTCCTGTCTCTCCCTCTCTTTGTTGTAACAGACAACGTTACATGAGGCCTAATGTACAATATCAGCATTTAACTTACCCATTACAAAAGCGAAAAAAATATATGTTATTTTATCATACAGAATGAAGACTTTTAACAACTGACTTGCAGATATGCTCATCATGCACTGTCAACTCATACTCTAACCCAAACCCTTTATACATTTTAAAACCTCTCATCTTGTCTCTGCTGTGCTGCTGCATTGCTGCTCTAAAACATACAAAATGGCTTCAGTGATGCATCTAATGCCTCGTTTACACCTAGTAGAGCGGGTCGGGTCGGAGCGGCTCAGAGCGGGACAGCTCACTTTTAAGATTCTAGGTGGTGTTTAGGCTGAACTGCGATAGCCCCCGCCAGAATGTGGGTCAAACTATCGGGCTGTGGAACAATTGTGGTCAAGCCAGCAGTCTCTCGTTTTTTGCTCGGTCAAACCAGCCGCTTCTTTATTTATTCCCCCGTTTTGTGAGCGTATTATGACGATAGGCCTAAATGTACAGAGAAGGCCCGGTGCAACCAATAGTGACAGTGACCGAACAGCGCTGGCTGCGGCAGAAACGTGACATCGTAGAAGTTTTATATAGGCCTACTATCTATGAGTGAGACACAGTGTAGCCTTTATAGGTCTGTGAGTGTAGCCCACGGATTAATTTAACAACGAGGAAAAACACCACACAGTAAACAGTGCTGCGCTCACATTTTTCGCCAAAGCACAAGACTCTCTTCACTCTTACCGAGGTGACTACACTGTGGAAATTATTATTTCAACCAATAAACGCATTTGTACCTCCGCCTTGTCGGCACCCTTTCAGGCGGCCCTAATATCCGTACCCTACCCAACTTTTGGCAAATGGAAAGCCAAAATACACATACCAACCCACTCCGACCCGACCCGCTCTACTCGGTGGAAACGAGGCATAAGGTAGGCTAGGGCTCAGTATAAAGTTATAGTTACAGTATAAAGATTGCCTATTGTAGAATTAAACAGGAAAAAATCCACTTATTGGTCACTATGTATAGCATTTGTGCAGAACACTAGTGGGGTTTTCTAGTACAGCTGATAACCTAATCATAATTTGACCCAAACCTTATAGTACATTGGAAATAATTCAATTATAATTGAGAATGTATCTGCAAATCAACTGCTGTGCACCGTGTTCCCCCTTCACACTGTGATAATCAGAAACAACAGCAAGTGATGAGCTCAGAACTCAGGAAGACAGTGAAAAAAGTTAGGAATAACTTTGGTAATACTGTGTGAGCAAGACAGAGGGGCCTGTGTTCTCTGACTGTTTAAGGATGCTTGATTTGTTAACAGAAATGTGCAGCTGTTAGCTGATAATGTTAACCGTGAATTGTCAATAAAGAACTGCTAATTGTTAGCCGCTAACATTGACAATGACACACTGATTTAAAAAGACAAATGCGAGCCATTTTCCACTACAGTGATCACTGGCTCCAGTGTTGGTACAACGAAACGTGATTTGTGTAGCTAAATATATGGATTTAGCTGATGTATTTAAGTGTTTTGAAATGATGCTGTTTGCAGAGTCTGGCAACCTACAAATACATGAAATTACTTGCATGTGGTTACTTTTAACACAGTTGAACGGTCATAGTTAGGTTTTTGCCACCACTGAGTAATTTCTTACTAGAGATGGGATAAACAGTTCTCTTGACTGAAATGCAATCCTCGAATGCAACTTCATTGTCCAACAGTGCAACTGAATGCACCAAGAATGTTAGTTTGATCTTTTGATTGGTGCCATGCATTTGGTTTGGATTTGAAGAGAAGCTTTGAAACGTTTGCCGAAGGAGAAGACGAGCAGTATGCACCTTTGAGGTAAGAAGACTATATTAGTTTTGATATGCAATAAGTTTGGCTAACACCTTTGCAAACTACTGTTAAAATGTTCTTGCTTCCATTTGCATGGAAAATTTTGTGTGGTTTGAGGAATAAAGAGAACAAATTAGTCTGTCTTCCTACTATGAATTGTCTGAAGCATGAAGGCATGTTTTTCAAACTGAAAATGTGGTAATTAAAGCTAACTTCAGCTAATGAACATGTCTGTCTTTTCTTTAGCTAAGCCAGACGTACAGTAAAGTAAGGTTATCCATAATTAATAAATAATTAAATTAATAATATTACCCTTTGTGGTGTATTAACGATTATCAACATTTTCCGCTTAAACTCGCTTACAACACAGACTTTGATGAGCTACTGATGTGACACTAAGGTGTCATAGGCAGTGTTGGGAACTATACTTTAAAAAAGTAATTAGTTATAGTTACTTACTACTTTTTCCAAAAAGTAACTGAGTTAGTAACTGAATTACTTTATAATAGAAGTAACTAGTTACCAGGGAAAGTAACTATTTGCTTTAGCCTACTGTAAAAAAAAAAGTTGCTATAGGCCTATGTCAAAGAAAAAATATTTTTCTGAGCAGTTTTCACAAGTCAGTTGAAATGAGTTGAACAGACAGGTAGAGCTACTTGTAGGCTACATAACTTTCACTATTTATTGCACATCAACAGACAGCAAGAGGTTTATCCTGCACTTCAAGTATTTTGTTCTCAACAAAAGTAGTAGAGGAAACTGCTGAATGTACCTTGCTGATCTGCTATCACTGGATTCACTTCAGGTGTGTCGGCTAAAACACCACTTAAGGCCAAAAACATCAGACTATGAAGCATGAGACGATGAGAGGAGGAGTAAGGATTTATCCTATGTTTATTTCCTTCTTTAACATGCACAGCAGCATACAGATCCCAGGAAAAGAACAATAGCAATATTCGGCTTGTGATGACACGCTAAACAGCTGTTGCATCCGGCGAATTACGGCCGTTTAATAACGTGCATAAATTATAATTTATAGACGTCGAGAAACTCCATGCACTTACTCACAAGGGCGATGCAAACAAACTCAGGGAGAGCACGTTTCAACCGTGGATTGATAGGTGGTTACTGCGGCAACGTGCACGCTCACACAACAGAGAGAGAAAGAAAAATAAACTTCACTAAACAGGCGCTCCGGCTGACTGACGTGACGGCGCTAACTGACAGTTATAATGTCATCCACACTGAATAAAACACAACTTAAAACACTATAACAATCGCTTATCTCGTTGTTAACCTACCGTTCTCCTTACTAGCAGTGTGTGTAGTATGGAGCCAGGGGTGCGTTCGGATTAGTTCGGAGTCTTAACACAGTTCAAACAAAGCAGGGCATTCTCACCCTGGAACAGAGATAATATGTCAGTTATCATAGGAGATAAAGATACTGAGTCCAATTTAATCGGCCGATTATAGCACATCTCCGAAAAATCGGCAAAATGGCCGCCGATTTTTTGCCTTTTTTTATTATTTTTTTATTTAAGCAATCATGTTGAGTGAGATAGGTACCGGAGGTAGCATTATAGCCGCAGCAGGTGTGTTGTAATACATTGGATTCATTCACACTTGACAGTTCCCCCTGACACCAATAGCAGAGTCATTGGTCATCTCTTGACTGTTAATAGTAGTTGATATTACTATAGTTATTATATAGAATTTATATAGTGCTTTATTGGAGGTCATTCAAAGACACTTAACATCAAACATATAGAAAATCATACTTATAGAAAAAGAAAAGAAAATACAGACAAATTACAGATAAGGTTTGGAGTGGAGTCAGGTGTAATTATGCTTTCTTAAGGAGGTGAGTTTTGAGTTGACTTTTGAATGGGTTTATTTAATCTGAGATGCTGATCTTTGGAGGGAGGGAGTTCCAGAGGGTTGGGTGCAGTTCCATAAAGTGCTTAATGTCTGAGTTTAAAAATGCGTCATTTCACTTTAGACATATTTGTAACACTTTATTTTTCTTAAGATAATAATGATGCATATTTCAATAAATAAAAAGCTCCTGTACACCTATCAACAGTAACAAGTATTTATATACATTTAAGGGTTCAAACAAGTATTTTTTTAAATATATATTCATGGGATTTCTTAAAAAAAGAATCGGCATCGGCACCCAAAAATGCATATCGGTCGGGCCCTAGTAAAAATATGCAAAATATTTGATTATGTACAATAGTTATATCAGCTGCCTCCCCGAATGCTATTATTTATGTTGTGCAATAACAAAAAGAAAGGTTTTGGACTACATTAACAGAATGGAGTTTTCCTCCTTAAAGTCTGTCTTCATCACAAAGTAGAGAGTGCTTTATATATTTAAAGTACAATGCATTATTTTATGGATGTTTTTACATACACTAAGCCAGCATGTCAACTCTCATTCTTATTGTTTCCAAACAGGTTTAACAAGGACATTGAGTTCATGATTGGCCACAAGCCCAATATTTTCTGGCAGGTGACATGGAGGGTGATTATTCCACTCATTATGGTCTTCATCTCGATTTTCTACTTTGTCACCCAAATCTCCAAGAGTCTCTCCTACTTTGTGTGGGACCAGGACACGGTAAGTGTGCTCTTTGTAGTATTTTTTAGCCTGAAGACCATTTTAAATGTGGTGTTGGGATCATGACTGATGGAGAATCATTCCAGGACATAATTTGTGTTGTGCATTGTTGTGAATTGTAACGTTTTATTTGACTCTCACCATAGGAGAGCTTCCCTAAGGACGTCCATATCCTTCCTGGATTTTCATCATCATCTCTAGTCTGGGTGGAATTCCCTGTTCATCAATCCCAGGAAGGGCCCTCTTCAAGTATTTTTTCAGGAGAAGGGGTTTTATTGTTGTTAGTGTATTATGTGTATGTTCATCCAGGGAGTGGAAGGAACAAGGCTGGCCTTCATTGTGTTTACAGAAACCATCACCAAAATAAATGCCTGGTTCTCCAATCTGGTCTGTCGTCTTTTTAAAAAATGGCCCCATGTAGGACTAACTGGTAACCTGGAGTAATGACTGATGTGTTCAGCAATCAGGTGAAGGAGAAGGGAGTGTCTCCCGCACAGTGCCAACAGGTTCACGCTGCGCTTTGCATGACATACGTGTTTTTATTTTGCTTCCCATGTTAACACGACCGTCAATACAACCCCCGTGTCAGTATGGAGCTGAGCTGCGCCAAACTGACACTCAACTGACACACAGCTAAATCAGCTGTGTGTCAGCTTGAGCCTATTCTTCTTGTGAGCCGCACGTCCAGCAGCAAAAATACAGTAAAAAAATTATGTTTCACATCGTAGGCTAGCCTACATGCCACATTACGGTGCATTGACATAGGCTTACATATCATAACCATATGAAACAACAATAATTTGATGTTTTCTACTTCATTTAGGCTAGATGTAGGCCTATTTCTTTATAATTTTTAACTCCATATTATATTAATGATATATTTCGCAGTTTTCACTTTGTGCTTCCTGCTTCTCTCCACCCCAGAATGTCTGTCCAATGAATGAATGACCTCAGATCACGTGTGGTTTTGCTTCATAATGCTGGTTCACTTGCAAAAGGGGCAATATGAAAGTGGCCCACACCAAACAAAAAAAATCTCAATTATATTTGGTCTGGACCAAAGCAAGTGAACTTGCGGACTTTCCCAGTGTGAGTGCACCCTTAGGGCCTGTGTCCACCAAACACGCTTTTAAAAGGCGGAGCGCTCCGTGCGCTGCTTTCAGCGCGCCCTGTGTGTGCACCAATGGCTGGTTGAGCAGCACTTTTCTTCAAAAGTTCAACTGTTTTTAACAAAAAGTGCTCGGAGCGCTCCGCATAAAAGCGCAAGGCGCAGGGAGCGTTAAACCGCCGCGGGTGCTTTTTAAAAAGGCGCACTGCATGCGCGTCCTGCCATAGAGAATCCATTGCAAACAGGCACTCCGCCTTTTAAAAGCGTGTTTGGTGGACACAGGCCCTTAGACTGATAAGTATACGGAACCCTATGATGTTTATAGTATTCAGCTGAGCACTGGATGCTACAAGTACAGAATATTATTTTATATTTTACGTGTTAAAATGGTCAGTGAACATTCTAAGAAGTGGGAATTGACAGGGTTGTAAATAGTGCTATTCTTGCTTAATATACAATAAACGGATTCTAGTAGTTCACTAAAATCCGTCCATTAAAAAAATGCATTTACCGGCTCGTTCAGTGCTTAGCTGGAGCCCTGATATTCACAACATTGTCACATGTTTTATTAACTGGTGGGAAAATGTTAAAACTATGGCAAATCTATCTTTCTAAACTGGAAAACAGCACTAAATGATTCCATTAACATAAGATAACCACAAGATCTATAATTATATAAATGCACAAATGTTGAACTTTTTTCAAAGCACAAAGCTGAGAACTGTAATGAGCGTACAAAATGAAACAAATGCGAATTCTATTAAATTCTCATGAGATTAGAGGCCCAAAATGTAATAATTAGGTAACAACAATTCTATTAGAAGATAATAAACACATTCTTATGACAAAAATGGCACTCAGTCACATAGAAAAGTTCACACACTGAAAAACCAGTGCGGATGGGGACTTAGTTCATATACTGTAATACCAGGTTTGGCCACCAGGATTGCTCTAAACAACACACAGTTTCCAAAAAAACAGCCTGCTGGGGACTTTACCCACACACTGCAATACCAGGCCCAGCCTACGGGATTGCTGTAGAGCACACACAAAGTCTTAAAATCCTGCCCCCTGGGGTCCCTTCAGGAAACTTCACCAGCCATATCAGAAAGTCATTTCCTATCAAGTGGATGGGTTCGCACCGTGGGGACCACGTTTTTGTCCCCATGGTGTTTCATGGTCCCCATGGTGTTGGTGTGTATTCAGGTCAATGTCCCCACCGTGATAGATAAACGAAAGCACACACACACACACACACACACACACACACACACACACACACACACACACACACACACACACACACACACACACACACACTCTCTCTTTTCAAACTGGTAGTTTTCAGCCCCAACCGACGCTGATGTAAGTGACATGCCTTGAGGCCATTTATCAGACTTCAAACACACAGCTCCCTCTGGAGACTCTCAAAGCCGGGCTGCCTTTTATCACATGCAGTAATACTCCCCAACACCTGGAAACACACTTTGAAGTCTAAGATAGCTTGAGTCAATGCCAAAGTAAACGCAAATGACATTCTATTGCATGTTATACAGTTTCAGGAGGACAACTTGATGCCCACTGTGGACATAACAGACAGACACATAAGACAACAGGCTCTTATCTGTGTAATATTCATTTATTGAGGCGATCTTCTGCCTACCTGTCTCATCCTCATCTTCTCAGACATGTAAGAGTGACAGCACTGATATGCAGCACCTACTGTACATCACTGTCTCATTTGATATTACATTTTCATACGACCAAAACAGTGAAAAACAACACTTCTCTCCCACTCTGTTTCCTTTACCTTCCCTGTTTTCATTTCCTGGTTTCCTGGATCCTGACGCAAAACCTTGCCAGTGCGGTTTACATTCATACTCATACTCAGTCTGTACATTGTAATGCCCTTATATTCTACATTTCAATGTATTCAGCTTACTGCATATTGCACATGGTAAACGATGTTCACTCATATTACACATTTAAATTGATTAACTTTTCTTTTAATACCGTTTGGTTTTGCCTTACCTTTTGCACTATTTAGAAAATATTGATTGTATATATTACTTATTTCCTATCATTTTATCATTTTGTACTTATGTTGGAGAGAAATGTGATTTAGCTTCCTCTGTACGTCTGGCACATATTGCAGAAATTGACCCTTCCCACCTAGTTAGCTACTCGTTCGAAAGTGGGGTGAAAATGTCATATTTGAACCAAATTACGGGGTCATTTAAAATTTTCAAAACTAAATTTTTTGAAAGAGTGACAGCCCTAGGACCCTATAAAAGCAGTAAGACCTTACCTTACAGACGCGGTAGAGGTATTTCTTGTCCTGGGTGAGCTTGTAGAGGGACAGGAATGCGTAGGCGTTGCCGGCCGTGCCGTGGCAAAGACCGTAGCCTTTCCTCAGCAGACCGCGCTGCCAGATCACCTCACCACAGTCCACTGCCTCCTTCAGGTACTTCTCCTCTTTGAACACCTGGGCACACGCACACACACGCACAGATAGACACAGACACACACACAGAGACACACACACACACACAGAAAGTCATGGGTTAGTCAAAGAAGTGTGTTTACGTTTTTTAATGTTCATGCTGCACCTATGTGTAATAAAAAACCACACCATATCGCATATACATAATACTTTTTATTATATTTAACATTATTCTATTACATGTACAGTACATGTATCCTATTTCACTACAGTTATGATTTTATTTCCATGTACAGTATTCTATTTCGTCTCCATTTTACTTTTAACTTTATTTTCCATTCTACTTTATATGTATATGGTGCACCTTATCTCTACACTGTGTCCTTGCACTACTGTGTGTTTATTGTGTCTCAGGTGTTTCTCTTACATATTTTCTTCTTCTATATTGTATTGTTGAGAGAGGAGCCTGGGACTTAAGAATGTCATTGCCAATGACTGCTGCTGTAATTACTGTGCATTTGACAAATAAACCATTGTGAATCTTGAAGTGTGTGGTCAGATAGACCGGACATCCTTGAACTTCAAACCTGACAGACAAGAGCATTCTGAGAATTCCCTCATGTAGTGAACTACTGTGCAGGGACAATGAATCTAGTTTTTATCCGTGCGTGTAATGTTTACCAGTTTGAACTCATGCTACAACATTGCTTCATACTACTCTGAATGCCTCAGGGGAACAATAATCACTTGTCTGTTTTAGCATCACACTTGAAAATTCAAACGATGGCTACAATAACACATCAGTTTCAAGCCAAAACACGGAGAATGAACCATAATACTTTTCTCATTGAAAGCTGCACCAGTACAGAAAAGCCTCTTGCTGTCAGGCTGGTTGGTGCGTTGTATCTCTCCCATGAGTACAGATAAAGTCGAGCCCACATTAAAGAGTAAGCGTCCCCACATGCCCAGGCCTCATTAGTAGGTGATACATCTCAGTCAGAGTAGCTCCATGACACTCACTGCATCTCATAGCAGAGCTGATTTAGATGGCAGTATGAAAGTCAGGCTCCCTCAGCAGCAGTCCCACAAGGCTTCAAAACAGGAAACAGCCATTTTGGAGACTAGGGATAGCACGGTATGGGGACCGATATGGCTGTAATCTACTCTCTCAATGATTTCAACTATGAGAGACATTTCAATGTTAAGACTGTAGCTATGTGATATAGCACACATTTAAAATCATTTAGTAATAAAAAAAGTTGAGTTCTTCTGTATTCAAAACCATACAAAGCAGATAAGATAAATCTATAGGCATTTTCGCATCTGTTTGCTCTTTTCAATTAGAATTGCTTTGATGCTTAACCTTACACATAACATCACCACAAAAAAATAAAAATAATCAAATAATTATGATATTGGACAGTACTATCTGTATCGGCTGATAATGTCGTTCCATAAAGTCATTCACTCACACCTCTCTAACTGTGGCCATACTGGCCGTTCACTTATTTAAAACTTGTTGCAGAAAATCCCTTCATTACAAGTACAGACCTGCTTGTTAAACCTAGTGCTAGGTGTGTGGCTCCCAAACCAACAGTACACAATGAGTGAGTGCCCAAATCAGTCATCCTTTGAGTCTTTTATCAAGCACAGATGCCAAACATTTCATAGACAGTAATCCATGATGGAAATAATTGATAATTGTAGTTTTAATTAAGTGAATGATAGGGATGTCCTCCTGATCAAGGCTTAACATTGGGCATCTGCCAATACCAGTTCATACCGGTATACTGTATATGTATGTGACACAGTGAAATAACAGCTGTATCCACCCAGCTTATTTTCCACAAGCTAATTGATGTACATACTGGTGTATGAATGAGAGTTTAAGTGGAAGAATGCACCTCCTAAACTGATCAGCTTCACTTGGGTTCTGCCCTCCGTCCACTCGGCTGTGAGTATGACTTTATAAACAAGCTTTCTCATTACACAAACTCAACCAGCAATTTGGACAAAACAGCAGAAAAACAAGTCAAGGTTTCATTTTAGCCAATTCCGCTCCATTTGAATATTTCCAGTCAAATGAAGACGGCACTTTCTCCAACACTCTCCCGCTCTTGAACTAGACAATTTCAAAATGTGACTGCTGTGCTCTCGGCGGGAGTACTGACGCTGTCTAATCCTGGGCTTCAGAATCCTCCTTTTCATCTTCAAGTCGAATCACACAACCAACCTGTTCTATATAGTGGTGTATGAGTGTGTGTATGAATGGGTGAATGTGGTAAGAAATGTAAAGCGCTTTGGGGCTGAGAAAATCATCTAAAAAGCGCTGTACAAGTCCATTTACCATTTATGTATCTCTTATACAATATTATCCCCCTTCAGCCATTGCTATTGAGTAGCAGTGATGTTGGGGTGTTTGTATATTCTGGTTGGGAGCGGCAAACCAGCTACATATCAAACTACCAACAACCTATACATGCCTGAGTCCTCTAAGATCTCATCTGATTATATAGCCACATAGAGTAAATGGTTAGCAGACAGGATATTAAAAAGAAGCTAAGTAATGCTAACACGGTGTAGTGTTGGTTTGGCCCCAGATATCTTCATGTAGAATTCAGAACTCATATCAGTCAAATGTGCTGCGGCGTCATTTCCCCCTCAGTGAGGTTTCTATGGTTGCCATGGCAGCACAGCAGTCAGCTATGGCAGGTAAAGAGAAAGAAACAAAGTGCAGCTATAGACTTTGAGGCATGGAGACAGCTGGATGTTTGAAAGCATTTCTTTTAAGTTCCTACAATAGGGTTCCTGATAAAAACAATGCACCATCAGAGCTGAAGTGTTATGTAAAAGTCTAACCAGAGCGGGAAGAATGACTTAAAAACTGGAATTCTCACCCCACCCTTAAGCCCAGTTCAGACCAAAGATTTGCCTCGCAACGAGACGCAACTGCAACGGCTTGCAACAAGCTGGCCTGGATGTTCTAAAACTGGACCTGGTGATTTGACATGTTGAATCTTCTGTGACTCCTTGCAACACGCTGCAACGAGCAGTTCCCACTGCTGCGACTTCTCCCCGCCACGTTCTAAAACCATCTCGTTGCAAGTCGTTGCGAGGCGAATCTTTGGTCTGAACTGGGCTTTACACTCTCAATTCCTCAAAACTGGAACTGACTACGGCTGACCTTAGCAACTTCAATGTAATAATGTGTGAGCCTAAGGTATTGGCTGCTTATGTGTGCATTTTGGTTACGTTTGTAAAGATGGAAATAGGGTTTTGTATGCTATGGATCTAAATGTCCCCTCACTGAGCTGTTTCACCATTTGATGACATCTTTAAAAAGGTGAGCTTATTAATCATGTAGCCAACATACAGCTCTGGAAAAAAACTAAGAGACCAGTCTGGATTTTTCTTCAATCTTCATCTCTACATTACTTAATGGAAATGCTCTTAATTACAATACTTTTGGGGGGGTAATTCGGTAGAAATGTTGTCAATAAAACCAGAAGATAATTTTTCTCAAACATATACTGGTCATAAATAGTCAAACGAGAGAGACACTGAATATTTGGAGTGTAATCTTATTTCTTTATATATATTATATAGAACAGCTTTGGGCTGTGATAGGCCCTCCCTACAGCCGTCCACATCTCTCTGTGTTTGACTTTTGTATGGGGTAATTAAAAGGCCTTTGTACCGTTGCTCTATAACAACAGATCTCTTTACTATTAGAAACAATCATGGTATGACTATGCTCATATTCTCTGAAACAGATCATCGTTTGGTGGAGAACATGAATTACAACAGCTTTATTTAAATGGAACACAGCGTGCTCAAAATGCAGCCATTGAAATGTTTGTCCTCATGTGACAACAAAATGAAATATCTGTTGTTGTTGTGTGCAGTTAATAGCCAGACAGTGATAAGCCAATCGCGTCCCCCATTGTGCTTTGTTCTCTGTGGGGTGCCAAAGAGTCTCAGCATTAGAGAGAGACATTAAAATGCCAGAATAGCAGCGCATTAGCGACCGAAAAGTGGCTCCTTAATGGGCCAAGGAAAGACGAAATTAGCCCACAATGCATTACCGCAGAGTGTGTGTGTGTGTGTGTGTGTGTGTGTGTGTGTGTGTGTGTGTGTGTGTGTGTGTGTGTGTGTGTGCGTGTGTGTGTGTGTGTACGGCAGCTTGTGTCTCATAATCCTCTCACGGGTTCATCAGTCAAAACATAAAAGTCGGTAAATACAATAAAAGCTCTTTACAATTGTCACCATGTAAAATAGTAACACAATACACATTACAACACTATTGAACACAAAATAAACTGTCCATGCAGTGCAGAGCTATGCCACAAGGGGCCAGTGTTGTTCATGTGTTGGGAGACACACGGGGTAATTAACAAATGTCTGGTTATTATTTCCCATAGTGTTTGATGTTCTTGTGTTGAAGTTCTGGCAGCATCTGAAATCCTCCTGCATCCTCACTGTTCACTATTCATATTTGACTTTAGTATGACCATGTAAACATCTGGTCAATGATCCGACTCCTTTGGGATGTTCTCTACATTATGCCATCTATTGCATGATGTCCGTCCTGGGAGAGGGATCCCTTACTCTGTCAACCCTGAGGTTTCTCAATTTTGGAATCCCGCTAAAGTTTTTTTTTTTTACTTGGAGTTTTTTCTCAGCCGAGCTAAGGGTCTAAGGGAAAGGGTGTCATACTGTATGAAATGTGAATCCCACTAATGTCTATTTGTGATATTGGGCTTATACATATAAAAGTGATTTGATTTGATGGTTACCTTATGAGCCATGATGAGCACATGGATGACCCCGGGCGCCCCGTGGCACCAGTGGACTAGACGGTCACTCTCGTTGCTTAGCGACGAGGGGAAGTTCCCCGAGCGAAACCTCTTGTGACGCACGTAGTCAATGCTGGGACGCACCAACTCTGATAGAACGTCTACATGCACCTTTGATCCTGGCTGGAGAGGGAGAGGGAGAGGGAGAGGGGGAGGGAGGGAGAGAGGGAGAGGGAGAGGGAGAGAGGGAGAGGGAGGGAGAGAGAGAGGGAGAGGGAGAGGGAGAGGGAGAGGGAGAGGGAGAGGGAGAGGGAGAGGGAGAGGGAGAGGGAGAGGGAGAGGGAGAGGGAGAGGGAGAGGGAGAGGGAGGGAGAGAGAGAGGGGGAGGGAGAGAGAGAGAGAGAGGGAGAGGGAGAGGGAGGGAGGGAGAGAGGGAGAGGGAGAGGGAGAGGGAGAGGGAGAGGGAGAGGGAGAGGGAGAGGGAGAGGGAGAAGGAGAGGGAGAGGGAGAGGGAGGGAGAGAGAGAGAGAGAGGGAGGGAGAAGGAGGGAGAGGGAGGGAAAGAGGGGGAGAGAGAGAGGAAGAGAGAGAGGGAGGGAGGGAGGGAGAAAGTTAGAATTTGGGTTAAGAGCTTAGCAATACATAACGATTGCACAAAATAATCAAGGTTTATCCCCAGCTTTCTACTGCACTCCATCTTAAAAATGCAGAAAAAAACTGTTTGTAGCAGTGCTGGGTCTCAACCAAAACACACTCTCTGTCCTTGTCTGTGGCTAATTAAACAAGGAGAAAAACAAGAGGAAGAGGAGCAGGGCACTTCACTGATGCTCTTTTGTCGACATGATGCCTCTCAGTGGACAAACAAAACCTGTTCATTATCTGAACTCAAAGCGCTAGCTCCCAGGAGGAAAATGCTTTCTCCAAACTCAAAGGCAAAGGTTAAAACAGTATGTCAACACAATAATAAGGGTGTTTATTGATTTTAGTGTTTACATACTACTCTTTATCCCACACATCTTAAACTATAAAAAAATAATAATAAATCATTTATTAATATTGCTGTTATTATACAATCAGTATTTGACCGACTGAATGAGAGACCTACAATGCTAAGAGGCTTTAACCTTTGGCTGAACAAGACAAAACCAGCAGCCAGTATCAATGTTGTAACAGCCACTAGATTGGTCTACTCAGTAATCCTTTCCACAATCTGAGGTGAAATGACAGGATTGACTTTAGAACACATCCGGTGCTTCCAAATTAAGTTCCTTATGTCCAATCTGAATCTTTGAATCAATCAATTACCAAATAGCAATGTTATTCTTATTAAGCATGCTGAAGCGTTGTCAACACAAGCGTTGACATCCCTACAAACAAGTTTAGATGTGTCTGCACATATAAGGTTCTCAGACAGGTTTCATGGTCTGATTCAAATTGAGTTTTTTCAAGATTTGAATGATGTTCCTGACTGGGGTTCTTGAGGTCTTATCGATTCCTTGTTCTATTTCCCCATCATTAAATAAAAGAATGATTAACTTCTAAAATTAAATGTAATTGTGTTGACAACTAACTTTGTTTATATATATATAAATATATATTTTAAAGTAAGCTACCTTAAAAATAAACTGTCATAACAGGAAGCTCACGTGTGATATTTAAGTGATTGCCCCACCATTGAAACCCCATCAGAGCCAAACATGAGAATTTCCACCAATCCACATTATGCAGTCCTCTCTCTCTCGCGCTCTTCATACCTGCATGAGCATGTAGAAGATGCCAGCCAGGCCGTGGGCAGCTCCGATGTATTGTTTCTTGTGCCATTCATAGAGCAGAGGGCAGCGCTCTGTCTTCTTCTGCTCCGCTGACATGTTCTTCCCTGATTCCAAGATGGCCGTCACCACCTGAGGATCAGACAGGAGAGCTTTCAGAAGGTAAATAACTGACCCTATGTTACAGTCCCCCATACTTCCCTGCTATTCAGTATGATAGAAAAAAAGATTTAGGATGTCCCAATTCTTGTGGTCAGATTTAGCATGCTTAAAAATACCCGGATGGCTACTACATCCGGTCGAGATTTTTATTGTTGAAATCAGCATCCATTGGTGCAAATCTTCTGACCCACAATCCAGTGCGCACCCAAAGTTACATCAAATCGACGGAGCCTCCGTATGAAAACAACCAGGGATGAGATGGATATATACTCCGTATGAAAACAACCAGGGGTGAGATGGATATATACTCTGTATGAAAACAACCAGGGGTGAGATGGATATATACTCCGTATGAAAACAACCAGGGATGAGATGGATATATACTCCGTATGAAAACAACCAGGGATGAGATGGGTATATACTCCGTATGAAAACAACCAGGGATGAGATGGATATATACTCCGTATGAAAACAACCAGGGGTGAGATGGATATATACTCTGTATGAAAACAACCAGGGGTGAGATGGATATATACTCTGTATGAAAACAACCAGGGATGAGATGGATATATACTCTGTATGAAAACAACCAGGGATGAGATGGATATATACTCCGTATGAAAACAACCAGGGGTGAGATGGATATATACTCTGTATGAAAACAACCAGGGATGAGATGGATATATACTCTGTATGAAAACAACCAGGGATGAGATGGATATATAATCCGTATGAAAACAACCAGGGGTGAGATGGATATACTCCGTATGAAAACAACCAGGGGTGAGATGGATATATACTCCGTATGAAAACAACCAGGGATGAGATGGATATATACTCCGTATGAAAACAACCAGGGATGAGATGGATATATACTCCGTATGAAAACAACCAGGGATGAGATGGATATATACTCTGTATGAAAACAACCAGGGGTGAGATGGATATATACTCCGTATGAAAACAACCAGGGATGAGATGGATATATACTCCGTATGAAAACAACCAGGGATGAGATGGATATATACTCCGTATGAAAACAACCAGGGATGAGATGGATATATACTCCGTATGAAAACAACCAGGGGTGAGATGGATATATACTCCGTATGAAAACAACCAGGGATGAGATGGATATATACTCCGTATGAAAACAACCAGGGATGAGATGGATATATACTCCGTATGAAAACAACCAGGGATGAGATGGATATATACTCCGTATGAAAACAACCAGGGGTGAGATGGATATATACTCCGTATGAAAACAACCGGGGATGAGATGGATATATACTCTGTATGAAAACAACCAGGGATGAGATGGGTATATACTCTGTATGAAAACAACCAGGGATGAGATGGATATATACTCTGTATGAAAACAACCAGGGATGAGATGGATATATAAGGAAGAGGCAAGATCAAGGTGCACTCTTAAGATGAAGTAAATAAGTAGAAGTATTGTAAGTGTCCCAATTGTATGCCTGCTGCATGCTAACTACTGTAGATTACTTTTATGATAAGCTGTAGTATGTAGCATAGAAAAAAGAACTGAGCTCAGAATGCCTATCCTGATACCACTCAAAACCCTTCTCAAATCTACTTTGGTTTAGCTTTTAACACTGGTCAGTAACTAGAGTTAAAAAGCTAAAACTATAACGTTAGACGGCATCAAAAGTACAATCCTAAGTGGTAGTCTAAGGCAGCACAGATAGGAACAGGTAATGTGTGGGGGAGTGTGTCAAACAAAAAAGATCACCATCCAGACCTCAGCCAAGATTATGACTAGACATTTTTGTTCATCACTGCAATTATTCTCTTTTGCATAGCATATATCAATCTACCGATAGGCCATGGTAACACTTCACACAGCCAGCCAAAGATACACTTTTTGGAAGATGATCTTAACTGATTCCAGGGTGGTACTTTGAGATTCGATTGTTCTAAATAATCTTTTTTTTTTGCTCATACACCAGAAAGTAAAAATACTTAAGTTTCTCTTGATTCAGATTACTATACTGTACTTGTATTAATTAGAATTTCGAAATTTCTGTGTGTACGTGTGTGTGCAGATATGTAATGCCGACCATAAAAATAAAATGTGTTAATTAATGTTAAAGCAGCTACAAGTAACATTTAAATATCTTTTAAACAGCCTCATGTTTCCTCTCATAATCATAAATTACCTTTAACAGCAAACGAGACCATCAGTGCAAAGAAAGACGTTTTTATATAGTTTTTATTACTGCTTTTGGTCTGGTCGTACACCCAGTCAGATTTTCGGTTCGCGCATGCAGGCTCTGTGGTCACATATCCGTATTGGTCGCAGATTTCAGTGTGGCGCAGCAACGTGATTTGAGAAGCCTATCCCTCCAGGTGAGGGAAGGGGAGCGGGAGCCTTGTTTGAGACAGTTATTTGTTGTCATAATGACTGATAACGGGGCTGAACCATCAAAGAAAAAAAAGAAAATGCAATGAAGAAAAGCTAAAAGGGAGAGTGATATAGGCTACGGGCGGGACGAGGGCGTTGCCAAGCAACGTGTATACAATTTCACGGGAGCGAACTAGACTGCAGTGTTTACTCCTAAATGAATGAGCGGTTGGTACTAACACAAAGTTTACATTGCTTCACCATCATCAGATTACCATTATTCATCTGAAATAGTCATTATTAACAACAACATAAACACATTACCTCATTTTGATCCATTCTAACTGCCGTCTCTCGCTTTCTGTGAGGACACGTGGCACGCGTTAGAAAACAGCTTTACGTCAGCTGGCGTGGTAAAAATACTACCGCTTTTGTCCAAAGGGGCTGCCAATGGACAAAGTTACTCGTAGTGGCTTTAATCAATTGCACAGTCAAAAAGAGACTAACTTAAAAAGGCTTACTGTGGCCATGGTGTATTCCATTGACATTTGAAATGTGTTAGGAATTAGTGAAGCCCACACATGCATCACTGGCTCACATAATGAAAGAATGTGTGCAACAGAAGGACCACGTGAAGCCCTGAGAGGAGCAAATGGACTGAGAAGGTCAACAGCTGAATTCAATAGAGGGGCCAGAGATCAAATCATTGTCTCCATTGGGACAAAATGAACATGTGCTGTTATGCTAATTTGTTCAATTATATCCGCTACCTGTCAGGTACCTAGCCTGGTCCTACCAGACCATCGTACTTCATTTCATTTGTACAGAAGGTCTGGAATCGCTCAATTGACAAATGTTAACTCACTTGAAGGCAAGTGTCTGTTGAAGTTTAATACTATTGGATCAGCCCAGTGCCACTCTGGATCAACCAATCACATAACGTTTGGTCGTGCGCCAGCTTCTAAGCCACTCCTTCTGTTCGCTGATTGGACCGGCAGAGAAAACCCACTAATATACCGCACACCCAGACTGACTACTGAAGGGAAATTAAAATTAAGCGGAAGTATGTAGGTGGGCAGTGCCAGGCTATCAGGTACCAGGCTATCCGGTCAGCTTTCAGGCATTTTGTTGCGTTACACTTCATGGCCATGGCCAGGTTTAGTTATTAAATGACACTTTCACATGTTGTATATCAAGCAATGTTTCCTTTCTCTCTATATGACTGTGCAAGTCATTTGCGTCCATATATTCTGTGGGATGCAGCAACAGGGGGATAGTGTTGCCAACTTAGCCTGGCCAGGTAACATTTAGCAAGTTGAATAAAGCAAAATGAAATGTATTGCTTTGTTTGGTTTTTGGTTTTGCGTGGTTGTTGCTAAGTGGCGTTGCGTTACGGTGGGATGTTTTTAATAGCTATACTGTTGGCTTCTTAAGCCCCTACATTATATACAGTATTTGTGTGTGTGTGTGTGTGTGTGTGTGTGTGTGTGTGTGTGTGTGTGTGTGTGTGTGTGTGTGTGTGTGTGTGTGTGTGTGTTTGGGGGGACGGGGGGGGACTGGATGTTTTGAGTCAGCAGTTTATGCAGTCCCCCCAAGCAAGACAGAGAGAGTGTAAAAGAGAGGGAGAGAATTGTGCAGCAGCAACTTTGTCTCATGACAGAGCAGATTTTACAGCCAGTTTATTCATATATACATCCCCCCTCACTCCATACATCTATACTGCCATCTCTGCCTCAGATGCTCCTTTTCTCCACAGCTAAGTCTCATACAGTATGTACCACCTATGCTTCAGTGTGGATAAATGACTGTTCATTTTGAGGAAACACTTTCATTTAAAATATTCACCGACATGAATCTTCAAAATGCATTCAATTCTATTCTGATGTCAAGGCAGGCACCGACTAACATCAGGGCCGGCGGTAGCCAGGGGCCAGGGTGGGCCGTGCCCACCCAAATGTGGGCTGTGCCCACCCAATAAAAAAAAAAAAAAAAAAAAGTGGAAGTCCAGACCCACTATCGGACGGACCTGGGGCCGGTTTCCCAAAGCCTTCGTAGAGCCTTCTTAACGCTACGTCATTCGTAACCCCTACGTAGAGTTCCTACTTAACATTTCGCCTGTTTCCCGAAACGTTCTTTGCTACGAATCTCTTTCGTACGTCCTACGTTGGTAAGGTTGGTCTGGAGCGCCCGCAGAGCCTTCTTAGCTCTACCGTAGGGATGTTTCAGCTCTCATTTGTGTCATTTAACTAATAAATCTGACAGTATTTCATATCAAACGGACACAGCGATGACTGTATTAAATAACAAACTGTTAAAAACGATAACTGTATATAGCGTACATATCACATTTAAAGTAGCCTAAGCTATATATGTTAGCAGAATACCATTCACTCTGATTCACAAAGTGTTCAAACTATAAGTAGCCTACATAGTCATCTAACTGACTTGACAATCAGCATTAACTGATTGGATGCGATGTCCGTTAATATGAAAATAGGCTACTTTATACGTGATACACAACAGCCTACAGTCGGATCGTTTTTATCAGTTTGATATTTAATACAGTCATCGCTGTGTCCCTTTGATATGAAATACAGTCAGATTTATAAGTTTAATGACAAGTGAAGTCCCTGCGATCGCTGTGGCATCGCCAGAGATAGGCTTGGCTACTACAGACCCCCACATTTCCTTCCGTAAGCACCATGCGTAAAACGGACACGAGTGACATCCCTGTTGCGCATGGAACTGCCACAAGTCATTCATGAAGAAAATAATTGCTGGAAACAATCTTAATCTCCTCCGCTGTTTCTATATTTTTCTATAGCCTAGGCTACCTTTTTTAAATCAGTAGGCCTATAGGCTATGGTAATACGTTCGACCAAGGTTAACACTAGAACCATCGCATTGTGTTCCACACACTGCGGAGCTGTCAGCTGAGCCGGCTCAGCTGACAGCTCCGCAGTGTGCGTCGGATTCTCTGCCTCAAAACATGTAAACGTGTGAAAAAATTAATGAATAATCAATTAAAGCTTACCTTAAAATAAGTGTGCCATGTTACTGTTTATTGTATTTAGGATTTTAGCTCATTTGGACGCTGTTTGGGCCGTCTGTTTTTATTGATATAGGCCATTGGCGATATTCTACTTTCAGTTTTCTTACTGACCCACCACGAAACGTGATTATTGTTCTTAAAGATACTTAGATTATAAAGCAAGAGGTGTTAAATAAATGTTTCGGCTTAGAAGGATTTCTAGTAATCTTTTATTCGCAAAGACTTGTCATGCAGCTTCGCATGAAATAAGCAGGAAATGGAAAATCGAACTCTGAGCCATCGATTTCAGCACTGGACAGCGCTGTGTACGAGCCACGTAGGGACTGTTTCTTAAGAAGACTCCTAAGAGACCGTTCGGGAACCACGACTACAGAGGTAAACAACTTTGGTAAGTCATAACGTAGGAGTCTTCGTAGCGCGCTAAGAGATGACGTTATCGGGAAACCGGCCCCAGTTCATTCGCTGTCCAAGAAAATGTCAAATAAAATTCAGACAATTAATTAATACTAAAGAATATACCATTACCATGCATTGCTTCTAATTGTATTATTGGGTGGGCAGGACAGCCTGCCTCCAAGTTACCCACCCGCTTAAAGTGGTCACTGGTCAGCAGAGCCGGCCCGAGGCATAAGCGAAATGAGCGGTTGCTTAGGGTCCCGACTGCCAGGGGGGCCCCCCCAATTTATTTTTTTATTTAGTTTTTTTTTAGTTTGTGTGTTTGATATCAACATCATATTATGTAAATGTAAATTATCATACAATAAAAGGAATACAATGTTTTGGTAGATAGTTAATAGCTTAATAATTGAATCAGTTCATCTGGGAGGTAATCCGAGGTTAACTGATCACGTCACGTTCAAGTCCATGGCATGCACAGTTAGTAGGGGTGTAACGGTACATGTATTTGTACCGTACCGTGACGGTACAGGCACGTATTTGGTGTTACAGAGGTGGACCGCGGTCCGTTTGTGGCGTACATAGCGTTATATGGCGAATGTACAGGCTTGTTTTGCTGTGTGGAACTTAAAACTTGTCATCGGAGTTCCCCCCGGACCATTTAGCCTCCGGCTCAGCTCGCACGTGCGCAGTAGCAGCCAGCGATTGAGAGTCTCTTATCTCCATGGTGAGCATGAGGGTCAGGCAGTGTTGCTAACTTAGCAACTTTGTCACTATATTTAGCGACTTTTCAGACCCCTATGGCGACTCTTTTTTCAAAATAAGCGACCAATCTAGCCGCTTCTTCTGGTGTTATTGGCGACTTTTGGAGACCCTGGCTGTCGCTAAAGCATGTATCGCTCTTAACTTCTAAACGAGCAGCGGGTGACTCCGCGGCCACTCCCCCGTCCCAGAGCACTGACAGGCGGCCGAGTTCTCACGCAGCAGTCAGAGCAAGAGATAAACAGCTCTCCACTCTAGTGTTCCGTTTGCATCACTATTAGCAGTTATAGTAACCCTCGTTTACAGTCTATCAGTAGTGCAAATAAAGATGTTATACAGTGCTATCGAACAGAGAGCGAACTGCATGACGAAAGTCAATAGGAAACCGGAGCTTGCAGGCGCCCCCCTGTTATTCAAATCCCGTTTGAGAGATAATTTAAGATTCCAGGTGAATTATGAAAACAGTGATAGACGTTTGGAACAATGTCGGTTGTTTCACTGCGATCGCCTATGCGGCAACACGTCGAACATGCATTTTAGAAGGCACCAAAATAAATAAATAATAATAAAAAAATACAGGGCGATAGTGTATTACAGAACAGTTAGTGGCGTTCGGGGCGCAGAATCTAGGTCTACTATAGGCTACTGACGAAAATCACACAACACATTGCATCTATTTATTAACAATGTTTATGAATTTAGGCTATATTTTGCTGCTCCAACTCAAATTCAGCCCAGCCAGGCGATAGATAAGTTTCAGTTTCGTTTTCATCTCCGTGGTATACAGCCGTTTGGACCAGCTGATCGGCTCCCGACAGCAGGAGTCAGTCTGCGTTCCAGTTGTAGTGGGAAGTCGGATTTATGGTGCCAGTGATAACTGAACTAAATGATCAAATAAAGCGATCTTCTCCTTCCTATATCTGTCTATCTTTATCCCTCCACTGCACACTCAGTCACTACTATCCATGCTAAAAGGAAGCAGGATTATATAACCTCATTTAGCACATTATTTTTAAATATTTTATTTTATTTATTTATTTTCTCCCCCATCTAATTTTGACGATTTTTAGAAAGATGTGTTGGTGTGTAAGCGCTAAGGTAGCATGTTTAAATAAAACCTGTGAACCTTAACTTTTAAATGTATTTTATTTCATGTTTCTATGTGCTACGCAGGCTTAGATATTAAGGTTTTGGTAGACTTGACAATTCATACTATTTTTTCAGAAAACCCTCAGGCATTAAGGACATGCATCCTAGATTGCCATAGTCGTCAATGGGTTAAGAGAGCTGCATCAATATTTTCTTTTTTTAAAGTCAAAAAGACCCATTAATAGCCTACTGTATATTTTTTCATTGCAATTTTAGTTTATACTGAACCTACACTAGTATTTAATAAGTATTTTATTTATTGGAGAATTGCAGCAGTATTTTTATATTTGTTATGCATTTTATTTGTATGTTACATACTGTCAGCTAGTTACTGACAGCTAAAGCTGTTCATTCTCTCTTAACTATGAACCGTACCGTACTGTACCGTACCGTGACTTCAAAACCGAGGTACGTACCGAACCGTGACTTTAGTGTACCGTTACACCCCTAACAGTTAGTATTGAGTTTATTTAAAAATATTTGAAAATGGGGCTGCCCTCAGTTGCCCATGCACTGTGTATAGTCTATAGCCTATTTCAGCCTCGTCTGTGGAAAAAAAGATAACTGGACAACAGAGTTCTTCTGCTTCGTTCCTCTCACTGCATTTAAATGAATTCATTATATTACAGAAAAATATGTCCCGTAAAAGAAAAAGAGCACCAAGCCCATCCCAGAGGACCCTGCATAATATTTTTATATTATTTCAAATTTATATTTCTATGGAAAAATCCATGTGTCTTTCTTCAATAGCTTCTAATTCATCCGACCCAGTGTCTCCAAATTATTTGTTCACACTAAATTCCTCAGATTTAGTCTCTTAATTTTCCTCTCAAAGTGCACCAGATTCATGCATTTCACTTTAAAAAGGTAAAAAAAAATCTCCCGGGGGGGCATACCCCCGGACCACCCTAGCAGAGTTGTGACCTCGGCTGGCTACTATTTTCACCCAGCTGGACAATGGAGCCAATAGTGGAAATACTATATAACTATGTGTATAGTATATAGCTCTGGACTACCACCATCCAGGTTGCCCAGTCCCAAAGCTTTCTCTTCAATCAGCTCAGGCTGCCTACAGTTAATACTGCGATAAAAAAAAAAGATACATTATGTTGTATATAATGTATATTATATGTTATTCATAAACATTTTGGAGAAAAAAAAAACATGCAAGAATCAAATCTCCCACACAGCAACACTCAAAGTTTATTTGCATATTGTGTTCTACACAATTCACAGTAAATGTGCCAAAAATCAGACGCAGAGATCTTACAAGGGCAAAAAATTTCGTCTCGCACGCTCTGTGCGCGCTCGCATCTTCGGTCTCTCTGTGCCCACCTAAAATTTCTACAGGCCCACCCTAATCTGACTGTCTAGAACCGGGCCTGTCTAACATCCATCTCTCGCACACACACGCACCTCGACTCAATAAGCAATCAACTGTCTCTCTTGAAAGGAAAGGAAATGTAATGTAGGGGGAATTCATCTTTTTTTCCAGCATTAAAGAAAGCACTACCAACTAGGGATGCACCGATCCACTATTTTGAGTTCCGATCCGATTCCGATATATTGGTTTTGGATATCGGCCGATACCGATAGTACTGTCCGATACGATTTTGTTGGTGGTGATGTTAGGTGTAAGCCTAGGAAGGCTTAACCAATTCTAATTTAAAAGAGCAAGAAATATACACAAATGCATATAGGTTTATCTTAAAGGCAGACTATGCAATATTTTAATGAAAATATAAATTATAGAGTCACACATAAAATAATCCTTCTCAATGATCACTTCTGCCCCACTAGAATATGTGTTGGTGTGTTTGTCTGCATGGTCTTTCTCTCTCTGGCTGTATTTTACATAGTAGAATTTATCACAGTGCAGAAGCCTCTCCACTTCCTTGACTTGGATTAGCTGTGGTTAGCTCACTGGCTAACAAACTGATATGTACTGTTTGTCAAATTAGAAAGTGGTGTCCTCTCTCCCTCCACCGAACGTCGGTGCATGCTCGCGCGGCTCGTTCGCTCTAGTGTTAAAAAAATAATAATCGGAGCTGTCAGTCCGATATCCGATACACAGATTTCGGCCATATCGGACCCGATACCAATACTGGATCGGATCGACCCCATCCCTACTGCCAACAGACTGAATAATAGGGGATTGAGCACCGAGAGGATTGAACAAGCCAACTCTAAACATCTCTTAAAGGGTTAGGAACGTGACTGGCATACCACATCCACAACAAACTCATTCAAGTGTTCAACTTATTCATTTGCATGTGGAGTGGGAAGCAATGTGAAGACAAACTCTACAACTTAGTACAGGAACAACAAGCATACAGAGAGAGACTCAGAGTTAGCTGAAGGTATGCTACTCAATGCTGTCACTATATTGGAACATACAGTAGCACAGTCACTGCATAATGTGCGGGAGTCCATCCACTTTCATATCAATTCTCAGCTAAAGTAAAAAACTAAATTAAAATCAGATGGCAAAAATTAACGATTTGAAGGGATATTCAGTCTGATGACATGACTACGTGTTGTCAGTTGCACTGAACAAGCTGTGTCTGTGTGTCTCATACCTTTGTAATGGTGCCTTCATCCACGGTGTCAGGGCCCATCTCTTTGTTAACATAGAGCAGAGCATACAGGTAGCCCGCCCGGCCGTACAGCAGCTCATCTGGCATCTCAGAGTCTGCACTCAACACTGACCGCTGCAGCTGGAGGAGCCTGACACATACACACACACACACACACACACACACACACACACACACACACACACACACACACACACACACACACACACACACACACACACACACACACACACACACACACACACACACACACACACACACACACACACACACACACACACACACACACACACACACACACACACACACACACACACACACACACACAGGATCACTGAGGGTTTGAGGGTTGAGATAATCATTAAAAAACACAGTTCAAAATATCACAATTGGGTGTTCCCCACAAAAACTGCACAGGTGGAAGTCCAGAGCCCTGTTTCAGGTAGCTGGTTTTGAGGCAACCCAGAGTTTGTTCGCTCTGAGTTAGTGGAAACTCCCGGTTTTCCGTTTCAGGTAGCAGGTTCAGTGCAACCGAGAGTCAGTTACTGCAGCAACATACGCCGTGGGTCTAACCTGCTCGGGAGGTGGTTAGACCTACCCTGAGTTTGTTACGCTGCAGCTCCGACTGAAGAAAGAGTGTCACTGTCACAACGTGTCCCTGTACAGTTTAAAGCAAAATCAATCCATAGAAATCTCCATCGGGATGTTTTTATCATGTACTGATGATTTTACGTTTGATCGATCATTTATCTGATCAGCAGCCTCCTTGTTCTCAGCCCTCGTTAGTTCATATGGCGGCCACCTTACACATCGTGACATGCTCTACATCAGGGGTGGCCAACCAGTCAGAGACAAAGAGCCACATTTTTTACTGTGTTACTGCAAAGAGCCACATCGTACACACGGGTACACACAGTGGCGATTCCAGGAAATTTTGACTGGGGGTGGCCAAGGTGGGCCACAGAGCTAGAGTGGGGTGGCCATCGCACCCCTGAATGAATAGCATGTGATACGCTGTACAACCAATTCAAAGATGATTTATAATCCCAAATGCCCAAATCATGTTAGTATCCATTGTATTGTTTGTCAGAAAACTAAACCGCTGAAGGGGGGTCTGGGGGCATCCCCCCCAGAAGATTTTTTTGTGTTTTTAACATGTAATCTAAGCATGCTGGTGCATTCTGGCGAAGATAATAAAGGAAAAAGTCAATATTTATTTCAGCTCAGATGAATAGTAAAATTAGCAAGACAACATAACTTGCTAGCAGCCAGATGCCTAACAACTGCACAGAGGGACGGATGACCACTAGCTTTTGACCAAATATCTTGCTAAAAAAATAAACCTTTATTTATGAAAGTCTGCCCTTGCTAAGAACATGTTACACTCGCTAACTACAAACTTTAATTTTTTTATTCAGATTTCAAAAATCTACTGGGACACGTGCCTATACACATGCATGGGTGGCACGCATGTCACAAGCATACTTATGCTGTTTTCAAGACCTTTGCTGACCAGAGACCAGTTCTAGTGGCCACAGTCCTACCATTAATTTAGTAATTGAAAATTGCAAACTGATCTCATATCAGTGGATTGGAGTGTTTGTGTGATGAACTTGGCAACTACCTATCAAAACTAGGATACATATCAGGAAAAAAAATGTAATTAAAAAAATAAAATGAAAATAAAAAATAACATTTGAACTGGGGTGGCCAGTAAGATTTCAGGGGGGGGGGGGCGTTTTTATTTTCGCGGGGAGCTTGCACATGCATGCACAAGCATTATTTATTAAAAAAAAAAAAAAAAAAAAAACAGGGGGCCCCACACTAGGACTTGAAACGGGCCCCCAAATCGTTAAGGCCGCCCCTGTGATAATGACAGGACTGGACTCCTACAGTACTAAAGACGACAGGGCAGTCATTTTCAACAATGAACATTGTGTGCACTGCCTCACACACAAACTCTCAGTTCAACCAAGTCCACAAACAAAAATATAACAATTTAAAATAGCGTTTTTCTCTTACTATGCATGTTGCTTTGTGGGACTTACTTTTAGCATGGAGAGAGCTGAAGTGGCGCCGAAGATTTGAAGCCTTGAAATGCGCAAATGACACCTGACATATAAGGCAGAATGGCCTGCCATAACGTTCAACAAAAAATATGAACTCTCCCACTCTGTTTCGGAGCGAACTTGACACAAATAGTTTACTCACGGAAAACCTCCCTCCAAGCTGAGCGGGCAGTTTTAGGTTGCGTCCGCACCAAATGTTTGCGAGCGTTATGTTGCGTCCTCAATTAAACATTTGCGAAAAGGCATACACATAGGGCATACACATTAATAAAATAAAAAATGAAATAATAGACAACATGTAAAACGAACGTAAGAGCCGCATGAAACGTTTGCGAACATGCACACACATAGGCCCACACACAAAAAAAAGTATATAAAAAAAATAAATAAATAAATTATAATCACATAATTTGATATGAACTGAAGAGCCGCACGAAGCTGGGCAAAGAGCCGCATGCGGCTCGCGAGCCGCGGGTTGGCCACCCCTGCTCTACATTCAGATTGATAAACCTATTTGTATTGTATGTAGGCCTATATCCAGTGGTGTAGTGGAGGGTATACGCAGGTATACGGCGTATACCCACTTATTTTTCAGGCGACATATCCACTTCTAACGGCCGCGACTGCGGTCCGCCTCTATTCGTTTCCACTCTTGTCAGTAGCCTCGTTTGAGATGTCGCCGTCTTGCTAAGACCTGCGCAATTATGACGCTCGGCTTGCTGAGCACACAGCATTTTTGCAGCATTTTTGTTGTGCGCTCAGCAAGACGCGCGTCATAGTTGCGCAGGTCTGAGCAAGACGGCTCCAAGTCGAAGGAGGCTAATGTGTGTGTACTTCCACTGTGTGTGTCTGCGTGTGTAAAATCAGCACAAAGACATGAACATAACAAACAGTGACGGTCCGGCAGACCGTAGCGGCAGTCAACTGTCAGGACAGTCAACTCGTACTAAGCAGGGTGAAATTGGTTTTATATTCGACATTCGTCTATTTTCCGGGATTGTAACTGTAATAGCGTCACGAAAACGGCACCAATTTCCTCCGGACTGGTATTGTGTACAGAAAACTAAGACTGACATTTCACAGGCTTGATCAACTCACTAAAATCAGCAAGTCTCGCGAAAGATCAAAGAAACCGCGCCGAATATACTTCTAGTGCCATACGGCAGCGGACTGCTTAGGGACCGTCGCAAAAGTGCAACGTCTTTTTTTTCTATTCTTAATAACTCACTGGAAATTCATCCTTTCAACACCAAACCACTTCTGTTGTGTTTATGAACTAATTTTGTAGTTCCCACAACCCTTTGTTTTAAAGAAAAACCTTTGAATTCTTTTTTAAAAAGGGAAAAGTATTCAGTGTGTATATTGCATGCATATTTAAGGCTTTTTTTAATAGCTCACTGGTTTTTATAGTTATCAACACCAAACCAACTCTGATGTGTTCATGAACTCACTGTGGACTGGAGTTCCCACAACCCTTTATTCTCAAGAAAAACTTTGATTTTTTTTAAAGGCAAGAATCAGCTGTCTTTCTGTTTGTTAAAAATAAACTAATCTCTGACTGAAACACCATTTTTGCCTCATCTTGAATATATCTTATATTCATGCATTAGGCCTGAGTTGAAAAAAGGTTGGAGACCCCTGCTCTATAGCCTCAGACAGACCATCCATTTATATAAAAAGGCACACACTCTTAGCATAAATTTAGCAAACAAACATTGCTCATACACAATGAACACAATGCCCTGACAAAAACAAGACATTTAAAGTGACTTTGAATAGGAAAAAACTAAACTCAGGACGTTTCAAGAACTCTGAAGGATCTGCTGGGAGCCTGTAACTAACTTTCTTTTGTCAGTGTGTAACCACTCTGACAGAAATGTCCAAGTGGGCTGTGTTTACAATGGCCTGAAGTCTAGTTCACATTCAAACATTACATTTGCAGTTGTGGGAGACATGGAGCTGTATCATAAAGTATGCTTGTGGCAAAGCAGATGATGATGACTGATGTAAATACACCTACCTGGCCACACAGTCGTTGCTGTCAGTGGTGTTGTTCAGTTTGTGGTAGACCACGGCACCCACTGCCAGTGGCCCCGCGTCCCCACACAGGAAGGTGACTTTGCGTCCGTTGAGGATCCTCATGGTCCTCTTCACATAGTCCAGAGCCCTGTGCAGCTGGGAGGCCTCCTGAGACACGCTGTACAGCTGCAGGTACAGCAGGGCAATGCCTGCAGCAAAGATATTACATTGAAGACCAGCCCAAACCTAGTCTCACACAGCCAGACCAAACTATAATGGATTGGATTTAATATAGCGCTTTTCAAGGCACTCAAAGCGCTTTACAGGGTTCCAGGTTCCATTCAATCACACACGTTGCATACGCTCCCAACTGTTAGGAAACGTATGTGGCTTACAGCTAGGAATGTCTGCTGAAAGTTCCACAGCTCAGGATTTTATGCCATGAATTGATTAACTTGCATCTAAGAAGAGCTGTCAGTTTTCTGAGGGCTGTAAATAGGCCAATATATGTGGCTAAATAGCATGCTAATATTGATGATTGATTGTGTCAAGTGTCTAAGGATTAATGCCAAAATGATCTGGTTTCTAACTTTTGCTTTAAGTTATAATATAGCCAACTAGCTAACGTTAGCTAGCTGCTGATAGCCCACCCCTTTTGTTTCCAATGGTGGCTTGGCATTTCATTACCAATGTAAAGTGTCAGTGTATATAAATAGCTAACACTGGTGCTGTGTCATGTTTCCTAAAAAAAAAACGTGTGATATGTTTTGAATGTGCAGAAAGTTTTGAAAAAACCAGGAGAATAAATATTGTGGCTCAATCCAGGATGCCCGAGAGCCTTACTGCATTATAGTCCTTTATAATTGTTTCACCAGGAACCTGCATGTTGTCTTTTCCTTTACAAAAATTAAGACATTTCCAACATAAATTGATGCCGAAAAAGCAAAGATCGGTGGATAAAAATCCACCAGAATGCAGAAAATTAAGTGTTTGACATTCAAAAATGTCGGGGGGAGCACCCCCATACCCCCCACCTATAATTTGTCCCCCGAAAATGTTGAAGCGAAAATTAGCCATTGTACGCAGTTCATATACTTACATAGATATGTTCTTTTTATTTTTCGATTAAAAAGAAGGTATGTCAGTCTGGCCCTTAGAGTGATTATCATATCGTAGAGTGGCCATTTGTGAAAATGAGTTTGACACCCCTGGTTTAGAGTACAGGGGGGAACTGGGCTGGCCTGTTGTCATTTCTTTAAACCAATCACACTCGTCTTAGGCGGCGCTAAGCCCAGGAAGCCGCAACGTGTCCTTTCAAAATAGTGCAATTCAGTGCCGACCATGGACTTATTATAAAAGATGCCGAAAACACATGCGCTCACTTTCTGTTGTCTCCCGTTCTGACCAGAGCATAAACGGTAGACTACATCGGGGAAGAGGAAGGGGAGAGGTGTTCGACGCTGTTATACTAGTTGTGGATAAGCCAGACTAGCCCAAACCTGACACGTCATCACAGTGTTCCAGACAGACCTGTCCAGCCGGTGTAAGTGGAGAAGTCATGGGGGTCGGCTGTCTTCAGGCCCTCCTCCATCTGCTGGAGCAGATCTTTGATCTTATTCTGGACCTTCTTCTGGAAGGATGCACTCACCTGAGGACCACAGAGAGGAAAGCAAACATAGGCCACAATGAAATACTGTACATCTGTCTGTTATTGTAGCTTCTGATTTGGACTTGTATGACTTAATCTGATGAGCAGCACAGACTTTTAAATAGTTAGTTCCAACTGAGTCATTTGATTGGACCAGAGGCATTCCATGAGTGCCGATATACAGTACAATAGCACTGGGATTTTAAAATTGTATCCCTCTGCTTTACAATCATTCTCAGAACTGTTATTCAAAGTAACATTAATGGTTGTTATCTTGGATCTTAACAAACTCTGCACCGTAGAGATGGACGTATTTCCACAGATAACATTTGAATTTAAATCAATGCCTCAGTACCTATAACCGAGTCACGACCATGCTGATATTCAGTACATCTGCACGCCCTCTCCTGTGATATTGCTTCACTTTCATCTAATAGGTGGAGTAAACCCATGAACTGCAGGTCAACATTTGCCTTGGTAATTCTGTTGGCCGCGTACTGTCAGTAATGGAAAGCCTAATTATTTCTCTGCTATCAGCCAGAAGGTTATGACCCAGACTCTCCATCATTGATATTCACATCAGGACACACACTATGTTAATGAGGTGATTTTCCACAAGGCTCTATCTAGGCTATATCTAGCGTTTACATTCTTCAAAGCCTGGGCTTGATCATGGATAATCATCAGCCTACAGTCTGACCTTTTTAAACCCTTCTGCTTTTGACATAAGCTCCATTTCACTGAAACTTTTTCTAAAGCCCAAATAAGCAACAGCATAGGCCTGTCGCGATATGCAATAAATCAATGAATTGCACGATAAATTAAAATGAACGATCATTTTTTTGCCGGCCGCAATCATTTCCTATTGCACGCTTGTTTGTTTTCCTCGTATTCCTCGTACTAAACGCGCCAATACCACAACATGGGTCTGTACCTAAAACACCTAAAAAACAAACAGATTTTAAATTAATTTATAGTTTCATTTAGTGCATCTAATGCAGTGGTTCTCAATTATTTTCTGTCATGCCCCCCCTAGGGGACAGAATTTTTTTCACGCCCCCCCTAAATTGAAATACTGTTACCTGCTAATATTTATTTATTTATCTGTACAAAAACACTGTATGAGTTTCTGGCACGAGCATTCTGCATACAATCACCTTATTATCAAATTAGATGTTAGATTATAAAATTAGCTGAGATAACTTCTGCAGCAACTTAAAAAAAAGTTCAGTTTATTAGCTCAATTTGTAACATTTAAACAAGACTGCTCAGTCTGTGTGAATCTCAGGACAGAGAAACAAGAGCAAATGATTCACTGAGGTTTGCATTTCATTCAAAAAAAAATTAAACTGTAAACATAGTTAAGGTAGTGTTTTTTACTATCATAGGCCAATATGAATCATATTATATGCCTTCTGTGATGCGATAACCTATAATTCATTAATGTTATTATTAGTCTACTTGCTTGATTTCTTTTTAAATAGCCTACTGAGACACTTGGAGACACACATGGACATTTATTTACTGCAAATCGCGGCCTTTCGCGCGGTTATGACCATACACAAGAACACATCGCGCTCGCTAGCAAAAAAATAAAAAATAAAATAAAAAATGTATTTGGCCGGTTGGATATCAAGGCCACCTGCGCCTGAAAGAGAGAACACAGGACAGGCAGAGTGACAGACAGGATTGTTTCACGACAATAACTGTCACTGTTTAGAATAACAATGCTTCGTTCAGCAAAGACGCCAAGAGGAATGAGAGAGTACAACTTCAAATGACACACACGGTTGAAAGCCTAAAAGCTTTGCCTGCAGCCCTTACACCACAACACCATACACACTTTAGACAACACTATTGGGCTGAGGCAGCTAACCAAGTTTCAGAGAACAAAGGACGGAGTTACTTTGGTGGTATTGAGGTGATTCTAATAGGCCTATTTTGTCCACACCATTCATAAAAACACCAGTAGACTAAATGCCAGAAACACCTCCCAGTCAAATTGATGGTAGGCAGGATTCACTAGCACGGCTGTTCTGTTAAACCAGTGCTTCTCAAATGGTGGGGCATACCCCCGGACCCCCCTTGGAGGGGCGGGATCTCGGCTGGCTACTATTTTCACCAAGCTGGACATTAGACGCAAAAGCAGAAAACACTGGATGTATCAATGGCATTTAACAAGAGGGGGAATGTATCTGTTTAATGTGCAAGTAAAGTGTTGCCGTGAAGAAGAGTTACAATTTACGAAGACACTATGAAACTAATCATCAGAGCAGCTACAAGTCCTGATAAATGTGTTATTTTTGCAAAGTGCCCTTCGTAGATTTTTCCATATGTGGCCCTCAGTGAAAAAAGTTTGGACACCCCTGGTCTAAATGCATGTAATTATTTGATACACTAGTATGGTTAAACATGACTATACATCATCATAACAACGTTTATAGGTCATAAAAGTCGAAAAAGTATAATATGTCCTCTTTAAAATTGGCCATAATGTAAAAACTTATTCAATTTAGGCTGCAATATTCTTTTCTCGTTCCATGACGTTGGGCTATATTATGGGGAAAACTCTTCCTAGTTATGGATTCAGCATGTGGTTACATTATAGACCAGTCATACATTATAAGTTTTATTTCGAACAAACAGGAGAGTTGACAAACTTCCACACAAGCCGTTAACTTACATGCTGCAAATACGCAGTGTAGCACTGCGGTCAAGCCAACCGACCCATCAAAAACGACTGTCAAGCCAGCCGACCCAGGTTTTTGCTGTACCTGTTTGCACAAGCCATTACGGTAGCGCCACAGAACTAGTTTCAAAATAAAAGCATTTGTCTGGACCGCAGTTCTCGAGCGCAGGTGTCTACAGTCTCTACACCAGCGCGCGCTATCACCTCCGCGCTGATAGCCTAGTACATTTTCACATTTACCTCGCTGTATGATTTTTAAAAAAATGAACTGCTACTCAACAAAGGCACATCAAACCTTATGTAGGTGTTTCACGACTGATATATGTTCTTCAACTTTTTCGAGCCAATGTCTGCATTTAACATGGACCTATTAAGAAATGTTCACTTGTTTGCTACATTCGGCAAGGCTCAGCTAGACTAGTCTACTATAATAATTCCCTTAAAACTTCAAAGATACACCCGAAATAATAATTGCGAGTGTGTAACGCTACAGAACCAGTGCTGACAAAGTTCAGCAACAATTAGGCCTACATAAGTGCGCAACTGTGTCAAGCTAGTTTCAATTAGCATGTCTGCATTATGTTATTATAATTAGAAAGAGGAGCAACTCACCTTCCCGTCCGCACCGAATGTCTCGTTGTAGTCATCTTCTGGGTCTTCTCCTGAGCCGGAGGAGACCACCCCAGGGTCCCAGTCTGGGTACGGGTTTGGGAAAGAGCGCTCCTCCATCTCCGCCTCTGTAGCCGAGATCAGCTTCAGTCGCTTGGACATGTTATCTCCCATGGCTACGGCGGCTCAGCGGGGACAAAAACCAAAAAGTCCCAGGCACACCACTGTCACTGTATAATGGGAATAAGCCATCACGTGAAAGAAAGTTCAATGTTTGAAAGTTACACCACACCAGTGACAAGGTCTTATACGACGAGAAACTCTGTAGCAGTCCATAGGTAAACATCAATCGACTTCTTATTATAGGCCTACACACATAATAGGCTAGCCTACATGTTTCAAAATAAAGCAGCAATTTACAAAAGTGACCAACTGCCTACTTTTATTTTGAAGATTTTTTTTAATAGGCCTATCTCGAAGTACAGATTTCTCATGCCTTTTAATTGTAGGCTGATTTAAAGATGTTGTTTCACTATGTGTCATATGTGACAACTTGCCCCAATATGATAGCCTATGGGTGCTATTTCTACCTATAGTCCTAACCCAAGCTAGCATTTTTACATGACTCTGGTTTCAGTAGGCTATCAAAATACACATTTTCCCTCCTTTATTCTGTACACAAATGACATGATTGAACATACTTGTCACTATTTTGTTTAAATAAAAACTACATGTTTTTACGTTTATGGTTGACATTTTGTACAGTGACATAGGCCTACACTGAAAGTTGAGAGTAAAATGACTTCAGAACATTGAGTTGCACAGGCTACACCTCTTACATTTATTTGATAGTATACCCTCTTTTGATTGATGGAGAAATGAGGTTATTGAGCAATTCAGTTTAACACCTGAGGGTAAAAACTTTTTGGCTAATGGAATGTCACCTTGAGTGGGCAAGGCTTTCCACATATAGGCCCCGATGATGGGCGGGCTTTAAGTTAAACTTAGAAAATATTCAAAGCATTCCATTAGAAAATGGCTGAATTAACAACACCTCCTCTGGTACGGTGGCTCATTCTTTCTTTCAGAGAACGTGTCTGTAAAGGAGCCGCACAATGCACATGCCTCATGTCAGTGGAAATAGAAAAACAATTGTTGCTGACCAGCTGCGTGGTTGCTGTGGACCATATTAACATTAGCAGCTCCATGCTATAGGATATACTAATACTGAAACACTGCAGGTAGGCTACAGCCTAATTTAATGACAGGTGGAGGAGCCAGAATCGGACTTACCAAGAAGGCAATGCGATGAACAGGCTTTTTCCGATCAGCACTGGTTCCCGGTGTGTTAGAGCTTGTGTGTGTGTGTGTGTGTGTGTGTGTGTGTGTGTGTGTGTGTGTGTGTGTGTGTGTGTGTGTGTGTGTGTGTGTGTGTGTGTGTGTGTGTGTGCGTGCGTGCGTGCGTGCGTGCGTGTGTGTGTGTGTGTGTGTGTGTGTGTGGTAAGCTAGATGGTGGTCGTTGTTTGCGGCATGCAAGAGCTCCAGCCTCCCGGTGTCCAGTCCACTCCTTTCTCCCGGTGAATGTGAAGCTGAAGCCGCAGTCAGAGAGGAGCGTAGTGGTGGGGCGATGGGGCGGTCCAGTCAGCCATGTGTCACCCACCACCGCATCACTGTGTTTCTCTCTCTCTCTCTCTCTCTCTCTCTCTCTCTCTCTCTCTCTCTCTCTCTCTCTCTCTCTCTCTCTCTCTCTCTCTCTCTCTCTCTCTCTCTCTCTCTCCCTGGCTCTGAGCGCACCGCCGCCGGGACCGTCACAGCGATGCTATATGATGCTGCCTGGAAAATTAGAAAGCCCGTCTAGCTACTACATCGGCTCCCGGCTTCAACCACGTAGCCGGTATACGCTCAATAGAACATAGAATACAGTCCCAACCCAACCTGCACCAGCCAGACAGCCCAGCGTTGTAGCCTATAGCCTACTGTAATAGCCAGTGCCCGGCAATCCAAACCCAAGGCAGCCGACTGATTCCAAATATGAATGGTGACAGATGGCGTTGGTGATGATGCTGCGGCTGGGATTATGTCAACATAGCAAACAAATCCTCTCTCTCCTCCTCCTCCTCCCCCTGTCGCCTCTCTCATCCTTTTCCTTTCAGTCCCTTTCTCCCCATGCATTGTATTAGTCATCATTGTAAGATTCTCAGCACATATAAAGCCGATACTACAGTGCATTCTGAGCCCGAACACGGTTGGATGTATAGCCTAATTGAACACAATCAGAGAGAAAACGCAACAATTTAATTTTTGTTCTCAAAAACATTGAATTGGTTTTATAAAAAAATATGTAGCCTATTAAAAAAAAGACAATTTCTCTTCATTTCAATAAGCATTTCCCAGAGGACTTTACATAGACTGCATGTTGTTTCTGATTCTCTTCTTCCAAACACACTGACTGACCACCATAACATTTGGTGAGATCAGAACAATAATGGCATATGTCGATTCAACCATTAGGCCAGCCATCCACACTTGGCTCACATAGACACAGCAAAGAAGCAGTGATCTAGTCCAGTGCAGAACCTCGAAAGCAGCAGCAGCTACAAAAATACTACTGAGCAGCCTTGTGGGTATACTGTAAGTAAGTGAAATATATTTTAATTAGAAATAACTGCAATATTGTTTTTCTCATGAGGACACTATTCTGGAGTCTGAGTTGATTTCCTATCTGCATACATTTCATGGGAGCATGAAGGCTAAAGGGTGAAATACAGTAGGCTAATATAAGCTTTTGCATTTGGCCCAAGGAGCTTGACGGAGTGTAGTACAGTATAGAGAGCATGTCACATCTTTGAAACATCTGCTGCTTGACCAATTAACACGGCTGACTTGCTGAATTTACACAGCAGCATCCACCACCACATCATCCACCATAAACAGCCCTGCTGCCTGCTCACTGTGGGCTGCTTATGATCCTGTACTCTGTGGGACATGTCTGATGAAATGATGAAGGCTTGTAATGCTGTTCTAATCCCCTTCAGGCTGGCTCCACCATAGTGCCATGTATCTGTGGAAGTCTCATTAAAATGAGCTAAGTTATTCTGGAGAATGTTTGTTGACAAAATAATTGTTGTCAAATCAGTGAATATCTACTCAGAATCTGCTCTTTCCGTATGGGCTGAAAATCTTGTGTTAATACACAGCTTAGGTTCTGTAAACTGGCATGTGTACATGCTACGCTGTGCTCCCTTTGTTTACATACCAGAAAGCTCTAGGCTGTGTACTGACACCAGCCCACTCACAGCACATTTGGAGGAGATATTCACTGATCTGAGAAAAAGTGATTTCATCAAACATTCTCCAGAATCGCTTTCCCCACCTTTAAATTCAACACTCTTTTGCCAGGTCCATCAGAGAAGCACTAGCTAGCCTTTTTTCCCTTTTACTGTAAATGAAAATCTTAAATATTTGGCAGATGGGAGTGATGTAGAGGATAAATGGAGTGGGAGAGAAGGAGGGGACTGAGGATGCAGGGGATAGTTTCCATAGAACGAGAAGCAGATGGCTCCAGTGCCCTGCAGTGCAGGAGACTTACAGTATACGGTGGTATGTTAGTCATCCATGGTCCATTGTCCTCTCTTCACCAGTTTTCTAAACCACTTTTGTCAAAGTAGGAGTCCCACAGGGATGTAGAAACTTTGGGATACGACAAAAAATGTGGCAAGAACATTTTAATAGACGTTTTTTTTCCTATGTGCTACAGGACAAAAGAAAAAAAAATGGTCATATTGGTATTCCTACACAATATACATACCCGTCTATTTATGTGAGCAATAATACCTGGGTTGGCATGAATGTCACCCGGCTAGTTTTAATGTGGAGGTGTTATTGTCATGACTCGCCACTTTACAAAAAACACATTGTCAATGCTTTACTTTGTGGTCTACACTCAGTCTGCTGCTATCAAATATTCAAGTAGACAGATGCTCGGATAATGAGGACAGAAACGCTAGAAACACGGAACTGGATCTAAACAAACACACTAAACAAGCATGCTGGGTTACATACATACTACAAAATACTATTGGTTCTACAGTATCATAGCATCTTTTTTTAATGATATTGCATATTACATTTGACATGCATGTATTGGGACATCCTTAATCTTTTTTCCACTAAATAGTATGGAAGTATGGGTATTGGAATGCAGGGACAGCGTACAGAGAGGGCCATGTCACATCCACAGGTGGGATTCATGTAGTATAAAGCTCGGGACTATCTTGAGGGCCGCCGCTCACTATACGCAGGGTACGCAGAGCGCGTAGGGCACCAAGTTCCTGGGGGGGGCGCCCACAATTTTTTTTAAAATAATTTCCAGGGCCCCCCAACATTGAGTTTTTTTTTTAAAAGTTCATGATCATTACATTACAAAAAATATATAAATTAGTTATGAACAGGCCCATCGTTGTTTTTTCTTAATTGTGTAACCTATCCAGGGGTGGATTACTGCACAGGCACACCGGGCACAGGCCCAGGAGCCCTTAGCCAGAGATACTGATAGTAACTTTTCATGTTGCATAGTCAAAGAGCTCTGTCACTGATGTCAATAACAGGGTCCAAAAGGAATAGCCTAAATATAAGTATACTCATCAGAGTTTAACAAGATAGAAATCATCATGGGCCCCTCAACTAGTAGGAGAGAATTACAAAGGCAAGTTAAAAACAACATCATTAGTAGCTCTGTGTAAGGGGCTCCATGAGGGGCCTTGAAGGCCCCCTCATACATACACAAATAAGCTTTCTATGTGTGAATTCTAAATTGTTCAAAAAAATTAGGTATCCACCCTTTATCTGTTGAAATGGGCCCCTCCATCTGGATCTGCAGACCAATCTACTTTACTGTTTTTACAGTTGCAGAGTAAAGAGTGCTGCCTGTTTAAGAAAAATCTGAAAAAGAATGTTCCTTCTGCATCTCAGGAGTTGATAAAGCCTCTAAAATTTCCTCTCAAAGTGCACCAGATTGATGCATTTTACTTTAAAAAGGTAAAAGAAATCCGGAGGGGCATGCCCCGGACCCCCCAACAGGGTCCCTCCAACAATATCCCAAAATCCTGTGGGAAACACTGACTTCCTTAATATGTCTTTGCCATTATTGTATGTATCTGTATGGAAAATTCAGTCGCAGAGATCTTGCAAGGGCAAAAAAACTCCGCTCGCGCTCAAATCATTCTGGGATACCATCTTTCTGTCATGACATTGTGACGCCTCCAAGATGTTGTGTAGGCTTCATCAGAGGTGGACTGACCATGAGGCAAAGATAGGCACTTGCCTTGGGCCCCAAGCTACCAAGGGAACCCCATTATAAACTTAAGGTAAATTTGTCTTCTTTTTTTCTTTTTTTACTTTTCTGTACTTTTATTGTCAATTATGAGGTCCACAAATAATACACTTGGTTGAATATATATGTATGAATTTAAATGAAAAGTGTAAACATAAAAACAAAGTCATCATTGAGTACTGCATATTGATGTACATCCCAATTCAAATATGTGAATTTGATTTTAAAGAAAATAAATAAGTTATACGTAGTATGTCTTACTTACAGTAGATAGTAAATATGTTATGTGTAGGGGACCATGCATGTTCTTGCCTTAGGCCCCAAACAACTAAATCAGCCCCCTGTCCACCATGACAAGCTAAACCAGTCAAAGGCAGCTCCTGTCATATTTATACCTGATGAAACACAACTGTCAGGTCCTGACATTAGTGGGCTGAATGATGCCAGCTCTAACCCAAGCTATCACTCTATTATGATTTTAGCACTTTTAATTTAGCCTTGTTTCATTTTGACATCTGTGACACATGATCACATTAAAGGTTATGGCATTCATTTTCCCCATTTGATCTCTTGCCCCGGAGGGAAAGGAGATCCATTCTCATCCTTGTACCATTGTGCCTTACTGTACATTTTCCTCTCATTTCCACAACAATATGCAGCTCTTAGATAGCAGCATAGCCAGAGAAGTGCATGCTCAGCTATTTCTCTGGCTTTCTATCTGAACAGAACTGATGCCTTTTCACCCAGTAATCTAATAGCTTTCTCTTATACAGTATGTATCTCTTGGCTAGATGTGATGTGGCTGAGCGCTCGCTGCAGTGCTTATGTAAGAAATGTCACTTTGCTATTGTGCTGTGGGAAGATTGCTTTGCAGATCAGACAGATGCGCTGGTGATTTGATAAAACCAAAGGCCAATGCAGAATAACGGCCCAGCTTCAAATTGCTTCATTAGCCGGCTTCATCGCAGGCTAATTCGTCTGCCGTGTCTTGCCAAGCACAACACACACACACAGCAGGCAGAAACACAGCAGGCACACACACACACACACACACACACACACACACACACAGCAGGCACGCACACACGCACGCACACACACACACACACACACACACACACACACAGGTTGTGGATCATGAGGAGATATTCACTGCTTTTGAACACGTATTCTCCAGAATCGCTGACTGCCTGACATACCTTAAATGAATGTCCACAGTGAAGCAAGATGCACATTCTGAACCAGAGGAATGTGTTGAGAGGGCTGGAGAACAACAGCCCTTTTGAAAAAAAAGTAACGTTTGAATGTGAGTGCAGTTTTTAATTTAAAATCTATTTTTCAAAGCAAGATGCGTTTGGGAGTATAGCACTTTTCAACCAGATCAACCAGTTCTGGCTTGATTCTTTAATATTAGGGCTTCACATCGAACCGTTCCTCATCCTCCCTGACACCAGATCACTTCAGTTTGTGGGTTTAACTGGTGGACATTTGGGCTCAAGCAATCATTGATTTCCATACGTAAAATGAATGGTTTGTGATATTGGGCCACATAAACAGCAGCATACACACCAAAGAGATTTAAATCAAAGTTAGCCAGTGCTTTTTCATTAGACTATTAGTAACGTTGTGTTCTGCTCCACTGCATTGGATCTACTGTATATTAAGTGTTCTACTGCTGAAAGAGGCTTTTTACTTGTACAGCCACTGTGAAGCCTTTGTCATTTACAATATGCATGCAAACAAATGCACGAACATGCATGTGTCTATGTATGTATTCCATTTATGAATACATTCTAATGGTTTGACACGCATAGATCTTTTCCAAAAGGTGCATCAATTTTCCCAGCATGCACTGCTTTGCTAACCTCTGTCTGTATGGTATAATCACAGGGAGATTATCCCTGTGGCAACTGCTCTGACGCCGCGATGACAGAATGCATCATCATGCCTGCCGTTACTAGGGGATAACACACAAGCATACACACACACACACACACACACACACACACACACACACACACACACACACACACATTAATCATAGCGGAATGTGGGTCGCCTGCTAAGCTATTCAGTGAGACAATGACCATTGGGCCAGTACTGGACATTTGATAAATCTGACAGTATTTCACCTTCAGTTTCACATTGCCAAGATCAGTCCCAGACTCCTAATGCTCTGAATCAACACCAGCTCCTCCAGTCTAATCTTTTTTGATCACAAGCAATACATTGAAACTTATGCAAACTACATTTAAATGTATTCGCTTTGGCAATTTGCCTGCCTGTATTTGTTCTATGTTTTTGTGATCCCATAAAATGCGATTTCTAATGTCTTATCTTGATGTATGTTGTGCCCCTGTAAAGCATTTTGTATTTGCTTTGTGTCTGAATTGTGCTATATAAAACAAACTTGCCTTGAATGAGCAATTTCATTCAATATGCTGGGCAACTTGTCATTGAAAACCTACAGGGCTTCTCCTCTCTTCTATCTATCTGTACTTGTCCATGTAAAATACATGAACCCAAACGGGGTAGAGGCTGAGTTACAGTGCTCCACTGCCCACATAAGACATCTTAAAGACCACACGAGATTCAATATACATTTTCACAATGAATTCTCTCATTTCATTTAAATAGAATAAGCACATTACGCCTGCGGGGCGGCAAAGAAAATCCGTGCAGGTGAACACATGTAAGTTCTAGACCCTCTGACCCATGTCCTAAAGAAGTGAGTGCACTATCAATTGTTCTTATAATTTATTTATTTCTTGCTGAGCTGTTGAAAAAGGCTTTTGGCAAACGACTTGTGTTGAAGGGAGCACCGAGGACAAAGAGGCTGAGTCACACTCACACACGACCAAATATGTCACATTCAACAATGTAGAGTTGAAAGCAGACTCAAGCAGACATATCAGAGCAGCATGCACACACAGACACAAACACTCACACAAACACGTATGCACGGCTGTTTTCATTTTTTAATCAAAACAGGGAGTTATAGAATGAACTGTGTCAATGCTGACTCCGTATTTTCCTGTTTGTGTTAGAGAGGAGGCCGACACAGAGATCTCAAAACCTCTGCTAATAAAAAGACATAGATGTTGGATAAAGCCAGAGTTTAAATATTAATTTCCTTTTACGACGTATTAGAGTCCAAGATTTTACAGAACACATGGGATAAAGCCTTTTTTTCATTTCTTACATCAAAGAATACCATGTACAAGTCTTAAAAATGCCTTTTCAGCATGTTTTTAAAATAAAACGTATCATACATCAGACAATCGACAACATATGAACAATTCCTTCTGTAATAACCTTTGGAACAATGATTGTGGAAAGTTTAGTTGATGTAAGTGCTTTGCAAGTTGAGATTTTTGGGTCAGAGTATTGAAGAAAAAGAAGTTGAGATAATGGCCGTTGAAGATGGTTGTATAATATGCAAACATGTACATTGTATGTTTAGTATGGACCTTTTCATTAAACTAGTATGAAAGAAGACCTGTTATGGAAGCAAAATAGCCGAAAATCGCGAAATTGACCAGTATTTCATGAAACAATGGTTTTGCCTGCACTGTCTCATCGACGTAATAGCACATCTTCACAGAGTAATGTCTTTTATAATGTGCAGGGGGAAGGGAAGCACACCAAGCAGACAGAGTAGGAGGGGGCTGACATTTCATTTCATCCTCCCAGGGATCAATAGACAATAATCAGTTTGAATAGGAACCAATGAAAAGGCAGGAGGCTGGGGGTTGGGCTGAGAGGGGGGAGGGGCATGGGTGATAGATTGAAGAAAATAATATCATTATTCTATGAGAGGAAAGCAGAAGGTGATATTAAAAATGACTGCATGCCATTTAGGTGAGCCAGTCATAGGCTTATTTTACTTTATTTTTATTTTATAATTTTTTTAGTATTATAATTTTTTTTAAATCCCATGTGTGAGATGCAAGCAGTGTGTACAATTTACATTTATATATATAGCTATACATACAGTATGTATACAACATATGCACATCGACGTGCACCTCCACAATACATGCTTTTATTATTATTCATTTTTTATTATCATATTTATTTTGCATGATGCATGTATGATCTTATATAATATCACTACAACAAAACCTCAATCAGATAGTGCCGAACACTCATGCATTTATTTTCCCTTTTTAACTATAATGTTCACTGTTTTTGTTTTTACAAAGTTACTTCACCCTTTGATACAAATGATGAACGTGGCTCTTTATGTGTGTTTTTTCCAACCTGAACCTTAAACATGTTTTACATAAGATTAAGAATGTGTTGTAAGCTTCAAGTCTGCAGTGATTTGGATGCACTTGATTTGGCAGTAAAGTGGGATTACACCATGCAAAAAAAACATTAGTGGAGTTAGTGATGTGAAGGACAACAGCGCCTCACAGTGGTGACTACATGTGACTGCAATGAGCCAATCAGGAACCAGCTCAGAGACATTCCCTGCTTTCCAATCCCCATACTTTCCTACAATTATTTAGTATGCCAGAAAAAGATTTAGGATGTCCCAATGCATGCACGTCAATTGTAGAATGTGCAATAGAATAATGTGCAATATATAGGTTAGCACTTTAGCACATAGTACTTTAGCACATAGCACTTTAGAACTGCACTTTAGCACATAGCACTTTATCCATGAGCTCTAGTGCAATGCACACTAGTACTCTAGCTCCACACTGTAGATATCTATGCTTTACATCAAAGTGCCATTTAAAGTATATCAAGCTCCATGTTCTCAATGTTTAAATGTTAGTTTGTCTGGTTGTGTTTGTGTCTGTGGTTGTGTTTTTGTTCTTGTTCTGTTGTACTCTGAATGTTTCAGAAAGCAATGATGCACTGTGCCCAAGACAAATTTCCCCACGGGGACAATAAAGTTTAACCTAACCTAACCTAACCTAAAATACATAAATGCCCTACTAACTCCAATAGCATTTTGGAGTATTCGTCTCTATGCTTGACATTTCTCGAAATAATGAAAAAAAAACTTAATTATCTAATTGTTTTTTGTCTCCTGTGGCCCTTAAACTCTTCTGCACTTTAGTATGTAGTGTAGTAAAAAGTATGTGATTTGTAACGCAGGGATGATGTGAGAATAGTAAAGTTGATTGCCGATTAGTCAACATACCACCTGGTTGATAGGCAGAAAAGTTATTGGCAACAGTATTAATAAGAAATTCAGGTCATAATTAGCGAAAAATAAAATGTTACAAATATTAAAAATAGCTTTTTTTTAAATTATGAATATTCGTTGTTTTTCTTTTCAGTCTGCTATGATGAATGCCATCGGTCAGACAAATGAAGACCGTTCATTTTATCAGCCTGAGAGAAAATCCTTGATTTTTATGGACAGTGGTGTATGGCTCCTTAAATAACGCGCCCTGTCTGTGGGCTGTTTCAAGCCCTGTTGGGTCGCCTTACTGTCCAAGAGCATGCACTGTATATTCTATGGTCACAAAGCTGTCCACGTCACTTCAGAACAGCTATATGTATTACTGAGCCAAGGAACTTTTGCTGCTGGGAGATGATATGATTTGTCAAAAAAATATATATTTTAGTGGAAGGAAGCCCCTGGTTGGTTCATGTAGTCATTGACGTCAACATGGATCAGCGATTAAGCTTGTGAGATATGGCTTTTCTCACGAAGCTAAATTGATGACTACATGAACCTATCAGAAGCTGCCTCCCAACTATAAGGGAAGAGCCCTTATGACATCCTAAATCTTTTTTCTACCATACTGAATAGCATTACGTATGGGTATTGAAACGCAGCCAAGATCAGGCTGGACTCACCTGGCCAGATTGACACAAGGTCAACAGTAAGAAGAAATATGAATGGAAAATACATATGTCCAATTCAGTCTAGGGGTGAAGGATGCAACATAAACCAGTTGTAATTGGTAAGCCGAAGTTGTTTATTTAATGAATGGGTTTTAGATTGAGTAAGGACAAAAACCATAAGGTGCAGGTGAACAATGTGGGCAAACGGGTGCTGGAAAATCAATAAACAAATATAACAAAAGAGCACTCTTAACTAGAGTCAACACAAAGGAAACAGCAGCCCTAAAAACTGGTGAATCTAACAAACAATCTAAGTGTAAAGGAAATCAGTGGCCTGGCCCTCTGAACGGAGTCTTTAGAGACTTTATAATGTACAACAGACAACACTTCTTATGACGAGCAACCACACAAAGGACCGAGGCGCGCTCTACCCAAACAGGCATCGAGTCAGCGGCGCCCCGAGGGTCAGGCTGGGAAAGTTGGAGCCGCTCCTGTGCTGCCTAGCAACCCTGATTGCTGCCAACGGAAACAGCCTTGTCAACAGAGGAAAAAAGAAATAGAAGTTGCCTACCAGACGAAAAGAAAAAAAAGTACAAGAAAGAAAGAAAGAAAGATAAAAGTTAAGAAGATGGAGCAACACGTTGCTGTTTTGTTATTTTATTTGATGCCATCTCTGAAAAAAACGCAATGAATCTTGGGATATGTTGGGCCACGAAGGATCCATCTGTTGCAGCCTTCAAAACCGTGAAACGAAGGCTGCATTTCTCGGCCGCATATGAAGGAGCCTTGCAAATCGTTGCAAATGGAACAACCTTTGCGCGCCGCTATGACGCAATCGGTCTTCAAATGCAGCCTACGTAGGCGGCGACCCCTGAATTGAGATCCAGCTACTATTAGCTACTAAGGGTCATTCTAACAGACTAAACTAACACACTATTAGCTACTAAGGGTCATTCTAACACAGAATCCTAAGAATACACAGAGACTATTAACACAGAACGACAGCAGACTTAACACTCCTCCCCTTAAGACTAAACCTACCACAAACTACTCACATCAAGCTTACACACTGGACAGGCTTGTAATAACACTGGTTCTGCGGTTAGACATGAATGAAAATCCAGAATGGCTGACTCCACCTTAAGTGGAGGCTGCTGAGTGTACACAAGATGATGTTATAATCTGAAATATCAATTGTAACAATGAATGCTAGACAGAGTCAAGTGTTAGCCATACATAACTGGGGAAGACTTTACAATAAGGGTACATTCATTAACATTAGGTTATGCTAAATAAGCATTAACCAAGCATTAATAACCATGAATAACTAAGCATTAATAACTAAGCATTAATAACCATGAATAACTAAGCATTAATAACCATGAATAACTAAGCATTAATGGTTCATTCACGCTTTGTTAATGCTTAACAAGCATTTACTAACTGTTATGATTAGTTAATGCTTAACTAAGTTATTTAGCATAGTGCATGCATAACTAAGCATTAACTAACCTATTAATAACTAGGCATTAATGCGAAAATAATGCTTAATACGCATTTAGTAACCCGTTATAGCATTAAATAAGCGTAAACTAACCATTATTTAATGTACCCTTCTTGTAAACTGTTGTGAGGTGATGCAGCGCACACGTTTTAAATGGAGTTGGAACTTTCATTCCATTAGAGTGCAGCATTGACTGACTGTGAGCCAGACTTAATATTCACCACCGCCGTTTATTCAAGCAGAGCAGCAGTTTGCTCATTGATTTTATTCTGTGGGGAAACGATTTATACACACAGGCTTGGAAGCAGTATCCAAAATGAAAAGCTACTATATGGAGTATTTAAAGTGTGGTCTGTGTGTGTCATAAGGTTCAGGCCAATCTGTTCCTACCAACAATCTCTCTAATGGACCGTCAAAAAATACATAATGCGTGTGTGTACATGAGTGTGTGTTTGTGTGTGTGATTGCGTAGATGCTTGTGTGCTTGAGTGTGTGTGCTTGTGCTTGTGTGTGTTTGCAGCATCAGGCCAGCATCCATACATCACATGTGGCTGTGCAGAGGGCCTGGCTGTCAGGCTATTCTTAGCCTCGGCACAGACGCACTGAGGCATCAGAGAATACACAGCACCACTCCCCGGTCCTCCACACACCATCCCCACGACATGTTCAGTTTAGCAATGCACTGCAGGCTAATCCCCCTCATTACCAAAGGCACAGTGGTCATCCCCTCTTATCAGACCTACAGTGGATGATTTATGGCCGTGGCTGGAACCATGAAGATTGCAATTTTAATTACGTTGTATTTTATTTATTGCTCACTTTTTATTTATTGATTTTAATGACTTGTATTGTTTGTCCATTTAATTGTTTTCCAGTTGTACTGTATGTTGACTGACCATGTGTGCTACTGCATTTCCTCAAGGGATGAATAAATGTTATCCATCCATCCATCCATCCATCCATCTATCTATCTATCTATCTATCTATCTATCTATCTATCTATCCATCCATCCATCCATCCATCCATCTATCTATCTATCTATCTATCTATCTATCTATCTATCTATCTATCTATCTATCTATCTATCTATCTATCTATCTATCTATCTATCTATCTATCTATCTATCTATCTATCTATCTATCTATCTATCTATCTATCTATCTATCTATCTATCTATCTATCTATCCGTCCATCCATCCCTCCATTCATTAATCTATCTTGTATCACCAAGGGGATGATGGAGGAAGAGCCTGCAACGTCACACTCTAATAATGCTTGTAACACACGTACACTCCAGGGAAGGACAAGGGGACACTGGGCTTAAGTGCCCCTTAAAAATCTGAAATTGCCCTTTAAATTAATTTGACAGGAGGTCTTTAATGCCCCCACGTAAGATAGAGAATTTCTTTTAAAGGGAAAAGCCAGAGTAAGACATGGACAGCTATAGGCATCCATAGTATATTTTCTTCTGCACACACAAGCAGTTCACCTAATGATCCACTGCATCCATTTCCTCATTTTGCTATTGACCATCTTATTTCGACTGCTTGCTTTTGCACACAAAAACCCACAGAGAAGAGTCTCTGTGTGTGTGTGTGTGTGTGTGTGTGTGTGTGTGTGTGTGTGTGTGTGTGTGTGTGTGTGTGTGTGTGTGTCTGTGTGCCTAGTTGTGTAAAGAGCTGTAAAGGTAAATGTAAATGTTCCTGGGACAGAGTAGATAATAACTCATGGTTATACAACAACTTCTCAACCTTGAAGTGACTTGTCTGCTGTCATACTCTACTTAGCTTTACAGACGTCTCAGTCTTTTTCTTTTATCTCAGTTTCATTTTTAACTTTCAAAGAACATATCCAGTCCGATGAAGGACACCTTAAAATAGATTATTATTAAGTTCTTCAAAGTGTTGAAAATGAAGCTGGTGAATTGCACAAACTATCTATTTTCATCAGCAGATTGATATCCACATTTAGCACGATTAAAACCATAACGTTTTGAGCTGGTGCCATGTATTCTAAGACCTGTCTTTTTTATGGAGATGTGTGGAGGAGAAACAGAATTTAGACCTTTATGTTGGGAAAATAAAACTAGTTTAGCTGGAATATATGGACCTGCCATTCTACCGCAGTCACTCATTTGAGTCACTCAAATGTGTTTTATAATGACCACAATATATCACTGGTATGGAAGATTACATAGAGAAATCATTATCATAATATGAAGGGCCAGTTCGTTTAAAAAGCACATTTATCTCTGCTGGTCGCTATCTAACACACACACACACACACACACACACACACACACACACACACATACACACACACACACACACACACACACACACACACACACACACACACACACACACACACACACACACACACACACACACAGGGTGTGATGGATCAGCTACAGTGGCATCTCTTTGTATGAAAAAAATAGACACAGATTTCAGAAGAATCCAGTTGAAAGCTATGGGTTTGATGCCTGACAACACACAATGAGATACATTGAAGTTGCACCCTGGGTCGACAAAGTTAGACAATGGATACAGAAATAACAACGCAGAGGTGGAAATAGAGTAGAAAAAGCATAGAAATAGAGTAGGAGAAGCATAGAAATAGAGTAGGAGAAGCATAGAAATAGAGTAGGAGAAGCATAGACATAGAGTAGGAGAAGCATAGAAATAGAGTAGGAGAAGCATAGAAATAGAGTAGGAGAAGCATAGACATAGAGTAGGAGAAGCATAGACATAGAGCAACAACAAATGAAAGACAGGGGAAAAAAGAGTTTAAGTTTCATCCTTTCTGGGAGACAAAACAGATGAGTGAGTGAGTGAGTGAGTGAGTGAGTGAGTGAGTGAGTGTGTGTGTGCGTGTGTGCGTGTGCATGGGGGAAGTTCAAAGCCAGTAAACACAGGTCTGTTCCCAGTGTCACTGTTAATCAGAGGTGTCAGCCGGCTGCTCTTCATCATCTCTGTCACCGTGACAACCACCTGCAGCCAATATGCAAAGATCAGCCATTGGCTCTAAGTCAGTCACTGTCAAAGGGATCAATATGGGAATAACACTTCTTTCCCTAATAATGCATACTACTAGTTTATACAGCGCTAATAGAGAAACAGGCCCTCTGCCTACACACAGGCCTGCTCTCGTTTTTCTCCTTTTAAGTACACAAACAACCCATACTACCGGTATTTCTTTTTACTATACTATAAACTACATTTGACCGTAGAAAGTATGCAGTTTGCATGCGGTATGCAACAATTTGGGGCATTCTGTTTTTTGTCGTAACATTTTGCCTTGAATTTGACCCTCTGCTGTTTTCACATATTGTTGTTTGAAAGGCTGAATGAGAATAGCCATAAAGCATTATGCTGGCATGCACACTGCAAAATACAACCGGATGAAGTAGGACATCTGGGTACTGTTCAGCATGCAGCATTTGACATCATGTATTGGGACATCCTTTGTATGCCATACTAAACATCAGGGAAGTATGTGGATTGGAACGCAGGGTTTGTCTCCTAACCTATACATTACATTGTATGAGTCATACAGTCAATATGCCCAAGTTACTTATCATGTCTAAGGTTGTGTTTGGACATGTAACCCAGGTTATTTTCTGTCGTTCCAAAGATACAGGAATTCCCTAAAAGCATCATTTTCAGAAAATAATCACTAGATACTGTAGTTTACGATGCCCCCTAAACGCATCACAGGCACATGAACGGCAGACAGCCGATGACGCAGAACAGAGAAACTGCGAGACACACATGCAACTACTAGTAATTTAACGATATTGATAAGATACCTAATGTGAAAAAACTATATTTGAGACACTTTTGAGATAAGGAAAACTACTAGCGGTTGGTTCGGGGGAAAGCTCCGGACGGGTGCTTTTCGAGTGAATTGACGATTTATCCTGGTGAGTTAACAGTTCTAGGTTAGCTAATAAGCATTGGGTTAGCCGCTTAGCACCTTGTTTTTGCTTAGAGAGATCCTATTATACTACTTTTCTGGTCTTAATTTCTTGTTAAAAACTGCTATAGAGCAACCTGACACGAATCACATCACAAAAAACTATGTAGATTTTCGGGACACTCTTCCTCTTACCCTAGCGAGCACAGCAGTCTCTCTCTACACACTGCTTTGAGCTTCTCCGCCCCTCCCCCCCAGACCTCCAGGATGCTGCCTTCTCCGAGCAGCCAGCATGGACTAGTGGCCAACCCATTGGTACTGCATGCTGTGAATGGGAGCTTATTTTCCATGGAGCCCAGAGGCAGATTTCCCCGTCCACACAATACAAGCGGCGAACAAGATTGTGTCTCCGCATATTTTTTCTGGATATCAATCATAGGCTCATACTTATCTTTAGACCATGTACTAATAAAACTGAAGTTTTCTCATTTAAAAACACCACCTCAAGCGTTTTATTAGCCCAACGGCTTTCAACGTCTTTCAGTTTGTTTTCGCGGGAGGAGGAGGCATGGGTTACACTCGGTTACACTGCTTTCTTCATCGAAGAACGTCAGTGAAACGTACACTGCGCGTCACGCTTTAGGGGCGTGTTGGCACCGTGTACGCGGAAGCCGAAGCCAGGAATACTTCCTGTATGGTCGCCCTGCGCCAATGAGCAGCTTTCATAGGAATGAATGGCTTCAACGTTCCAACGGTTTTCAGTCCGCTGTCCATTTCTTTATAGGTCCATGCTCCCCCCCTGCTGCAAACCCCACTCCGTTGTGATTGGTTACCTTCCTTCCAGCAGCGGGAGATTTTCAGGAAGGTGGGGGCATGCAGCCGGAGCTTGCCTGAGCAGCATTACCATACATGGAAACATCCGGGGACGTGACTCAAACTACCCGGAAATTTGAACAAGTTATTTCTCGACCGGCTGCCCTAGTGTTTAGTGCTCTGCATAGCCACCCCAGACGGTCAGCAGGGAATACGCCGAAATGCATGTACGTCATTATTTGATAATCTAGTATGGTTAAACATGACTATAAATCATTATAACAACGTTTACAGGTCATAAAAGTCGAAAAGTATCATAGGTCCTCTTTAACATGAGTAATTGTGTGTTTAATTGCCTGAGATATGTGTGTGAAACTTAAAAACCAGTCAGGATTTAATTTGTATGTGACGTGAATTGGATACGTCCGAGGGTGTTAACTGTTCAGCCATTTAGCATCGAAAATGAATGTGTATTGCTGCTTTTAAGGTAGGCTATATTCCACATGCAGCTCCGTTTTGTGCCTTGTTAATGGCCGTGGCAGTGTGTTAGCTACAGGCAACATGTGCAGTGTGTTAGAACATGGTTAAGCTAATTTACATGTGTGGAGAAATAAGTTAAAGGGTTGATATTTTCATTCAATGAGGTTCATGTTTAAAAATAGAGGTTAAAGGATACATTTAATTCATATGCTGTTGCAGCTATTGCAAAGTTTATTCTGTGTACTTTTAAAAATATTATTATTTAAGTGTAATGCAATGGACAGTGAAAAGAAAAGCATTCAGACTGTTTAATAACTGTCTGCGCTGCACACTTTTGTGCAGGCTGTTTTTTTTTCGAGGGACGAACTGTTTCAACTGGACTGATTCTACTGCTTTCACCATCATCGCTGTTACTGGATCCATCATCTCTCATCGGACATCAGTTGCATGCATAGACATTGTGCTCAAATCCACGCGGTGGTAGGAACAAACTGAACAAAGCAGACTGAGAGTACTCAGGGGTTTGTTTTTTTCTTTTGGTTCTTGGGCCCAAGACAAATAATTGATTAAACTGTTAAGGTATATTTGAAGAGTAAACACTGTTAAAGGTAGAAGGAACTAAGATTCCTAAGCAGTGATCATTTTGTGTTTTTTCTAGTCCCATGAGGGATATAGTTTTATTTTGTTAAGTACTTTCACTTTTTGTTTTATTATTCTGGGTCCATATTTCTACTATTTTACTATATTGCTGAGAGAACAAATGCAACCTTTTTCTTGAATCGATATCTTTATAAATACATAACTTTTATTCTCTCAAGTCGTGGTCACGTGTTTGTTGTGTGGGTTGGAGGTCTCATTAATCATACGGTGTATTAAGCTACAATCAATCTTACCAATCAAATGTGAACTTAGAATCTTCAGTAACCTGATATAAACTTAGACATAGACATTTAGAATAGATACCCCACCTCTAGGGGTCACCAGAAGGTTACAGAAAGATGGTCGTCTTTGAAAGTAAGTGAAAAAGTGAATTATCAGATTCATTTGAGGCACAGACGAGATCAACTTCAATATTTCTAATCTATAACCACTGATCCTCCCTGCTGCTGTGTTAAGATCTATAGACAGGGGGCACTGGCACACACATGAGGAAATGAAGAGACATCCTGTGAGGCAGAACAACTGTCAGCAGCCTCCTGGGTAGTTTAGTATCAAAGTGTCTCTGCAGGCTAAAGTATGTCAAAGCCAACAGGCCTGTTAGTGCTGTGATGCCTCCTGTTGCTACAACACTGCTGGTACACAATACACAGGTATACTGTATTTACCTGTTCTCAGGAAATGTGCATGTATGTATTAGGCCTATAATTTCTCCTTTTTTAATTCATTTTTTTTTGTTCTTTGATGATTTACTTTCTATTTTCTTTGAATTGTTTTCACACAACACAAACATGTGGGTTGCTGTAACAGCAGTAAGATGGTCACCCATTTTTGCTTCTACAATAAAGTATTAAAAAAGAAGGAAATGTGAGGTATTCTCAACTGAATACATTCATTAGTATACACTACATCTCACCTATAATTACACCTTTCTGTGTCTCACATGTTGTTTTTCTAGCTACATTAACTACCCTGGGTGCATAATAACTTTGAAAACAAGCTTTAAAAAGGTTAGACTGTGTATTAACACTGGATTTTAGTCCAGCACGCACGCGCACACACACGCACGCACGCACGCACGCACGCACGCACACACACACACACACGTACGTAGCGGATCATGAGGAGATACTCACAGATTTTGAACCAGAATCGCTGACTGCACTTTTTAAGCCTGACATACCTTGTAAAAAATGTCCACATAGCAAACAGCATCTTTATAAATGTTATGTTCTCTCTCTTCTGGTTCACTAGACACACACTTGTAGTTGCTTGTTATCAGATGCTGGCATTCCACCAATGTGACCCAAAGAAAGAAAGAAAGAATCAGACAAAAAACTAAATGTTGTAGTGAAACTCTTGTTTCTTTATTCACACCATTCTTCTACTACTCCAGCTATGTTAGAAGTTAACATACGTGTCAATCCTTCTACTTTCCTATGGTTTGATTTCTCATATTCATCTGTACAACACACTTGTATAAAAAAAAGAAGTCAAGATTATAATAATATGTTTAGAAATCCATAGAGCGTGGCGAGGTGAGGAGGGGTTTCTCTCTGTACACATCCATCCATCCTCCACCTCCTCCAACAACTCTTGTTTTTTTTCTTCTTCATTAAAACAAAATGCAACATATTGAACAAGGCATTTGTACCAGAGCTCAGAATACAAGGGGGGGGGGATCTGTCAAGCACGTTTTGACTGTACACAGCTCACGCATTAAAACACAAGCCAACAGGTTGTATAACAGAGCAATGGTAGAAGAGAGGGGAATAGTATACTGATGCTGCTGCCACATAGAAAACACAATACAATGCCATCATCGGACAAAACCAAACGTACCGTCGGAGAGAGCCGAAAAATATGCTCTCTCCAACTCTGTTTAAGCTTCATAGAAACAAAACGAAGAGAGAAGAGGAGGATACACATTGAAAACTGGGGAGTAAAAAACAAAAAATCAAAGAATATATTTACAGTGAGGTAAAACACATTGGTCTTTTTGAAGGAGGTATTTTTTCATTTTGATTCTAGTGACCTTTTTTAATATGTTAATTATGCTCTTCCTTTTTTTAAAGATACTTCTCGGCTCTTGGATGACTATTTATAAAGCGAAGGAAATGCAGACACACAGTCAACATGCAGTCATGTCATTCCAGGTGAAAAGTCGAAGAAAAAAAAAAAAAAAGGTCTTGTCAAACACATAGGCACCAAATAAAACATGATAAAGCTTTCTGCTACGCTCGGGCTCGCCACATACAAGACCTCACTGCAGCATCCAACCAGAAGAGACACTAGTATATAGTGACACAAACCCCGCACACAATGGAGGGCTAACCAAATCCGTTGACTCAAAATCACAGTGTGTGGATGGTGCTAGCATAGATATAGCATAGTTGTTTAGGCTGTGTGTGTGTGTGTGTGTTCAGGAGACTGAGAGAGGGCAGTTAGGATTGGCCCCAGACTTTTGCATAACAAGAGAAAGAGAGTATATAAACAGACCCGTGTGCTGGATATCTTTTTGCATGCTAGCAAAAGTTGCTGCCATAAACCTTTTTGGGTTTGAGTTATTATAAAACACAAGGTTGTACCCCGATTGGTTGGAGAGACCTATACATTCACAGCGGTGGGCATTGTAGCGAGTGTGTGGGTTTTTAAACTGGCATAGTTTGTATAATACCTCCCTGTATTTTGGCCCTCCAATGCACACAAAGCATGAAAGTACCTTGGATTAGCGTGATGTAAAAAAGGCTTGCTGCATATTTGACCGGACCAAGAGAGCATCTCCTTGGTAGGGGTTTGAGTCACTAAACGCTGTCACACACACACAATCTTTTACTGGTTGGAAATTGCAACGAGAGCTGTATATCAACGGTGTACATTTGACAGAAAAGGAAAAGCAGGATTTACAGGTTCAATCCCGTATATTTACAGACAAAAGTGGAGATAAAACCTAAGGCTGCCTGTATGTTCCAAACGTCCCCCACATATGAAGGCAAATATGCCCACAATATTGTTTAAAAGGTGCTCCGAGGAACTTTCAGTTTGTGTTCATTCTTGCACCCCCTTTCCTTTGGACAAAAGCGGACATGTTTTTACAACACCGGCTGTTGTTCCTGGGTGAGCTGATGGTCTCGTTTGCTGTTACATGTCATTTATGATCATCATCAGAGGAAAAATTAGACTGTTTCAGAAATATTTAGAAGTTCCTCGTAGCACCTTTAGGTGAGGGTGAGAAAGTGTACACTTCTGTCTCTCTCTAGCTCCCTATGACTTTTTACTGATGTCATTTGTTCAATGCAACACCATAACTGTCTTTGAGTGAGACAAGCTGTCTGAAAGTGTGAGCCCATAACCCCACTTGAAAGATAGGACGTTTGAGACATATACGTGGCCTTAGGATCAGAAGTTAAAGGATGGATGTGAGTTTGTATGGATCTGTTAAGTGTGGCACTGGTAGCTATAGCAGATATATCTGTTAAGTCAATATTAGACAACATGGAATGACAAGAGAGAGAGAGAGAGAGAGAGAAAGGCAAGGATAGAATCCAGGGGGTCGCTGTAGAAAGAGCACACAACAGAAGAAACAGCTGGGTGCAAAAAACAGTTTCTATTTTACAGTTTTAAGTCATCTTGGGTATTTTGAAAAGAAGTAAAAAAAAAAAAAAAATACAAGGCTGCTGGTGACTTTTTAAGACAGAATGAAGGTTGTCCTTTTGTAGAGGCATTACCAGAGGTGCTGCTGTTGAGCTGTTGTGTTGTTTGCTAATGTCCCAGAGAATGACATAGTTAAATGGAGAGATACACATATGACACAATCTCAGTCCCACCCACAAGCTATTATAGGTATAGCTATAGGGCTTTTAGTTAAAGGGGCCATTTGAAATGTTTGGATTTTTATTTTTTTTTCCTACACATTTAACATTGAATTCAGCATAGTCTGACTGTCACGCCCTTTTTTTCTATTTGACATAGCAGCGACATTAACTTTTTTACTTTCTTCAATTATTAGGATAGCTTTTTACTTTTTGTCTGCTCCGCCCAGATATTTACCAGGCTTATTGATACGTCATTTCGGGCCCACTTTCAGGCCCACTTTCTACACATTGCAGAACACTTCATTCACAAGAACCAGACCAGAAGAACTGTGAGGTGGGTACATGACAACTCATATGCTTTTCTTCTTCTTTTTTTTTAAATAAAGTTTTTTTTAAATGATTAAGCCTGTAGCAACTGATTATGTATTCTTCTACAAAATGGATATTGTACAGGACACTGTTTTGTACAGTGTTAAAATAGGACAGTGCTGGTGATATGTTCTTTAACTCAGCCAACTAAATATGCAGATGTTGTCTGGTTCTCTGGATATGTAACAGCATTTAACAGTTAGGAATTTTCTAATTGAAAATATTTTATATGAAAAAAAATAATTGAGCTTTGACCATAACACAAGCTCCAATATTTGTTTCAATTTGGAGTTTTTTTAAATGTTTTATTTTAGTGAGCTGAGAAATCAACTCTTTAATAGGGTTCAATTACATTTATTTGGTATATTTGACACATTATGACACTGTCCACCTGTTATTACATTATCAGTTGCTATAAAAAGGCATCAACATTTTTTTTTTTAAATTATTTTCTAAGAACAAGCACTTTTCACAAATGACCACCTCAATAGATAACTGGACGCCTTTTCTTATAGAGAAAAAAAGCTTTCTCAATGCAGTTCCCAGTCTGTTTTCATGTGTGGAGAACTAGCTATCCCACTGTGTCAATGCAACACGGCCACACAACCATCAGATTCAGGCCATTCTGAGGAGATTTCTACATCCAACGGCAGCTCTCACCTTCCCCAAGGTAGACAACTTAAGTATAGCAGCACATCAATACAATATGAATCCATTTAAAGACATAGCAATGAAGACACACGGGACTCAACCCATATCCAGCATTGCCAAACAGGTAAACCCCCTCCCTGCTAGTGGGGTCACAACAACAAGTGCACTTATTGCTCAACAATCAATGTTTCACCTAGTGGATGAATGAATGATCTATCTACCTTTGTGTAATCTTAACCTAATCATGATCTACATTGTTTGACCTGTGAACAGACAGACAAGTGCCATATGATGGGAACACAATCAAGTCTGTAAAAGAAAAATAAGAGCAAACCAGGTTTAGATGTATGGCAATTTTGGCAACAGGACAAAAACACTTGACCCAAACAAACGCTTAAACTCAGGTGCTACACATATATATATATATATATCTTTTGTCATTTCGACAGAATAATGACACCACCTTTTTTCATCATAATCAATTATTTATATATATATTTTAATAAAACAAAATAAAGAAATAATAATATTAAGAGCAGATCCTGGCTCTTATGTGTTGGTCCCTTAAGGCTTGCTAAGCTGAAATGACAAAATAGTCCATTACACGCACATTGTTTTTTTTCCTCCATCTTTTGTTTTTTTTCTTAAATGTACATTCTAGTAGAAAAAGACCTTGCCACAAAGGAAAACAAACGAAGAAAAAAAAGAACACACAACCTGGACAAACCTATGGCTTAGTATAATCCGTTTGCTATATTTCAATCAATGTACCTCATTTTCTTGTTGATTATCCTACAAAGAAAAAACACGCTTGAAAGGTTGATTTGCACCTGCTGCTGCTGCGCTGTCTTTTTTACATTTATAGGGCAACATCAGTATGTTTACAAGTCTCTGTGTCTCTTTTTTAAATGCTGCTGTGAGCCTGTTGTGGCATGGTCCCCCCCCCCAGCTAAAGACAGTTTGAGGAGTGACTCTGTCCATAGGGGGGATAGCTGTACCATGAGGTGTTGTTGAGGTGATAGCATAGGTGAAATGGCACCAGAGAGTCAGCTAGACTGTGGATGCGCCTACTTGCACTATGTGTGTGTGTGTGTGTGTCCGTTCTTGTTTTTCGTCCCTACTTCTTGGGTGTGCATAGTGTGAGCTTGCTGTATGGCTCCAACAGACACAGACACAGACACACCACAGTAGCCAACATGAGAAGAGTTGGGTTTTTAAAGCACTGGCACTTTCCGGTAACAGCTGGCTTTGAAGGCATGATGGCAGCTGAATGGTTGTTGTTGTTGCTGTTTGTGGTTTAGCAGAGTATAGAAAATAGACACATTGATATCTCCTGTATATTGCATATGTTGCAGCATGTTCACCAAGAAAAATGAATGAGGTCATCATGTCCAGTTGAGTTTTGCAAAAAAATAAAAAGATCCCCTGCCACAAAAAAAAGTTCCAAAAACACAATAAATTAAAGTGACCTGTCCCGCCCCCAGCCAGTACAGAGGGAGGCGGGGAAACACCACGGTAACAAATGAAAAGAAAAGGTGCAAAATGAGATGCAGAGATGAGAGATTCAGCTCACAGCTCCACCAGATGAAGAGCAGGGTGAAGCCAGTGTTTTGTCTATGTGTCCTCACTCCACCTCACAATGCTACGTTAACACCACTCATTAGCAGGGCTGCAACACACACACATCATCAACTTTGCTTTGCTCAATCAAGGTGTACTGTTAGCTCTGAGATTAAGAGGAACTGTGACAGTGCTGCTTCTGCATTGACCATTAAAAATGGCTTTAGTTGCTCATCTCCACTCTGTAATTAACAAAGAGTTTTGAACAAAATGGAGTGAACATGTAAAAACTGGAAAACATTGTTTCCTTCCTAATACTAATAAACAAAACGTAGATTCTTTGGGACAAAATTTTAAAAAAGCAAACCGTCCATTCTTTGACATCTGAACATTTTTAATAATGCTCTATTCACTCCATGAATAAGGAAGCCAACATGAGCTTAAGTTACAATTTTATAAGAAACTTAAATATCTTATTCTTACCTCACCTTCTAGGGTGAAGGGGGTCCAGGGGCCTGCCCCTTTTTAAAGTTAAATGAATCAATCTGGTGCACTTTGAGAGGAAATCTAAAGAGGTTCAATCTGGTAAACTATGTGCTCTGTAAACAACTGTGTCCTGTCTAGAACTATTCTCTGACATCGTATGGAGACACTTGGTCACATGACATGCTGGATGTTATTGAGGAAAAACGCATGGCTATTTCATATCAATATAAATAGAATAATAATAAAAATTAAAATAATAAAATTCATATGTGGCTGTCTGCACGCAGTTACATTCATTTAAAAAAAAATGTATTGGGCTACTGACACATATCATGATTTGGATCAGTCCAACATTTTATGACATAATAAGTCAATTTGAATTTTCCATGATTGATGACAATTTCTTTTTTCTAATCTGTAAATGAGCACCTTGCAGCCCTACTGAAGAGTAGCGTACTACACTGAAGTGAGTGTAATAAAATGCTGATAATACTGTACATATGAAGACGGGTGAAGCTCCCGGTAGCTGGCCTGCAGTTTACCTGATGGCTCTGCTCTGAGCTCTGATTGGCTGGCTGAGCGGCGGAGGCGGGGCATGAGATGGACTGTTTGATGAGACTTCAGTTGATGAGTAGTAGTAAAGGCAGATGGGAGGACACTGAGTGGAGAAGGCCTCTTTGTCAGGCACAACCAGACATCACTAGATCCATCTCATCCAGCGCTGAATGAAATGGCATGAGAAAAAAAAAAATCTTCCCTCCCCTTCAAAATCAAAGGGGGAGGAACATTGTATGAAGAATAATGCTGATAATAATGCTGTCGATATGGATGCCAGTCAGAGCTGTGTGTGTGTGTGTGTGTGTGTGTGTGTTTGGTAGCTGTGTGTCTACATCTTGATGCCCTCAGATTGACTGAGCTGAGACAGGGTCTTCTTGATGCGCAGAGCGGTGAGCCGGGCAGCGCTGTTGGCGTACCAACACTCCCTCATTATCTTAGCCATCACCCGCAAGGCCTGAGAGAGAGAGAGAGAGAGAGAGAGACAGAGAGAGAGAGACAGAGAGACAGAGAGAGAGAGAGAGACAGACAGACAGACAGAGAGAGAGAGAGAGAGAGAGACAGAGAGAGAGAGAGAGAGAGAGACAGAGAGACAGAGAGACAGAGAGAGAGAGAGAGAGAGACAGAGAGACAGAGAGAGACAGAGAGAGAGAGAGAGAGAGAGAGAGAACACAAAGGTTAATAATAAGTAGCTACAACTTCATTCAAGAGTTCAAGACTTTTGTTTGTCATATGCACAACAAGTACAGCCGCAGTAATTGGCAATGACATTTAGGCTCCTTTCTCAACAGTGCAATATAAGAAGAAAATGTGTAACAGAAACACACAAGTGAAGAGAGCAACACCTGAGACACAAATAAACACAAAGTAGTGCAAAGACACAGTGTAGAGATAAGGTGCACCATATACATATAAAGAAGAATGCAAAAGAAATAAAATCTGCGTTCATGTTCATCATCTGCTGTGTGTAACAGAGACATAGAGAAAGGAATGGGAGAAGGCTTTACTTCAAGCCATCATGAGCAGTGGCTAGACGTGTCAGGAAACAAGCTAATGAATAGCATCTGTGCTAGCTTAGTTTCAGTTCAGTGGAAATGGGGAGAGAGAGGGGGATGATATGCAGTAAAGGTCCATGGGTTGGATTCAAACCCGCGACCACTGCAACAAGGACTGAGCTTATATGTGTCAAGTTGTCAACCCATTAGCAGCCGGAGTAATCATATTTAAAGCAGGTCTTGTCTCAGTAAAGTTGAGACTTCAGACTAGACATTACAAACAGGCTTTAGGAAACGGGCCGGGAGCTTCCACAGTTTACAGTAATTCCTCCCTGTCTGACTTGGCAGGCATGTGGTGTGTGTGAGTCAACGTGTGTGTGTGTGTGTGTGTGTATCTGTGTGTGTGTTTGAGTCAGCCTACGTCTCAACCAGTGTCTGTCTGCAGTGATGCTAGTGCTCTATCTAGACAACTTTCCTACATTATACATTATCAGACAGAAAACACATTACACACACACACACACACACACACACACACACACACACACACACACACACACACACACACACACACACACACACACACACACACACACACACACACACACACACACACACACACACACACACACACACACACACACACACGCTGAAGTTAATTTCTTGTTATGTAAAGACATTTCCGACACAGTTGCATTTACTTTAATCTGTCATTGTGACTTTGAACAGCAGCACAGTGACAGTGCTACAGGACTGGACTGTGAATGAGCATCTCCTTTGAGGATCCTCCAATAGACCCACTTTAGACCCCATGGAGTGGCATTAGATCCCCCTTAGTACGTCTGTTTATGGGAGAATATGTCTCTGTTTGCTCCGTTTTATTGTGTCAAACTAAATAGATGAAATAGGCAGATCAGCATAGAAGGTTCAAGTATGAGCTGCCAGTGAAAGTCATGCCTATGTGTGGACATTGTTAAGGTACTGCTGTTGTTTTCCTTGTTAAAAGACAGAGGCTGTGTTTGAAACGGCCTACAAACGTCCTCCCTCCTACATACTCAACATGTTTATACTACATACTGTCTACTTAATCGATTGTGTCGCCAACACAAACTCGCATACACAACCGCAACATACTCAAATTGATGTCAAAATTAGTATGAATTGGACGTTAGTAGGGCTCTTACGAACACAATCTAACAGTTGGTGCATACTGTTGACAGACGCTTATTTTACTTGCTAAATAATCTGTCATTTTATTTTATTTAAATGTTTTATTTCTATTTTTTTTCCATTTGCTTTTCTAATATCTATTCTTGATGTATTTCTTGCCCCTGTAAAGCACTTTGAATGGCCTTGTGTCTGAATTGTGCTATAGAAATAAACTTGATGAACTTGCTGAAGTTTGCTCGCTCATTAACTGCATCGCTACAGCACCTCAGCTAACTGTGTAAGACAGCAAACTAAAAACGGCTAAATCTAAAAACACAATTATTTTCCATCACTGTGCTGTTACCAGAGTGAGCTGGGTTCATATTTGCATGTCTAGACTGTCTAGGTTTTCACCCTGCTGAACCGGTTTGCCTGTCTGTGTCCTTGTGCATCATCATTGTGTGTGTGTGTGTGTGTGTGTGTGTGTGTGTGTGTGTGTGTGTGTGTGTGTGTGTGTGTGTGTGTGTGTGTGTGTGTGTGTGTGTGTGTGAATGAGAGGCTCTTAGTGTGTTTGATGCAGGTGAGTTGGCCCATTCATTCCTGTGTTTACCTCCACACCAGACAGGGAAACTAGATCCCAACCTGATAGTGTAAAGATAGCAACCCTTCAGAAACAACGTTGTGCCTTCATTCCAAATGCATGCTCTCAAAATCAATCATTTCCACATTAACAATACATATTAACAACCCTAGCTGTCATTGGTTCAAAAATAAAACTGCAGCAGTAGAGAAAAATTGATAGTAAAATTGAATTGTGCCTTTGGAATAAATATTAAGAAGTGAGTCTCAGCTGCTGCCACATCTGCATGTAAGAGACATAGTAAGGGGATGGCCATGCTGATTGATAAAAGCACTAAAGGGATTTTTCTGACATGTATTTGCAGATGACCTACACTGACAGTATAGTGGCCACCTGTTAGCTAAGGAGCAGAGCTAAGGCTAACTTCCAGGCAGAGCTAGAGGTTAGCTACATGTTAGACCCTTTTGCACATAGTGGCTAACCGTTAGCTTCAAGTCTGTCAATCATTTCAAAGTCATCAATCAAAATAACTTCAATGCAAACCATTAAACAGCTACTGCTACAAAGTGCATCATGGTATGGAGTACTAAGTGGTAAGTACTACTAAGTCTTACCTTTTTCCATATGCGGGTTTACACAGACAAATGAAGTGAATAGATAGAAGAGTTGCAGTTATTCTGCAGACCTAATGGTCACATATCAGCAATGCCTTCACACTGGGCTGCTGCATCAATTCAATCAGCTCAAATGAAATTGCAATGAGTCAAGCAAACCAATACCACAAGGGGTATGTGTGTGTGTGTGTGTGTGTGTGTGTGTGTGTGTGTGTGTGTGTGTGTGCGTGTGTAATACAGTTAGAACAGAAACAAGAGACTGTACAGGATACAGCGCACACACACTTTCTACAACCGCAAGCTGAGTGGTTTCTTCCTCCCTGGGGACTGTGAGAATAAGGGGCCACTCACACTAGGGCCGCGGCCCCGTTTGGCTAGTGTGACCACACCATCCGTATTCCAGCACGGAATAGCCCCTTGGCCACGGCACACTTGGGAGAGGTGTGCCGTGGTTAGGGTTGCAAAATTTCAGGAATTTTCAAAGTTGGAAACTTTCCATGGGAATTAACGGGAATTTATGGGAATTAACGGGAATTTGGGGAATTAACGGGAATTTACTAAATTTAAAGCAACCCACATGCACTAAATCCTTCCAACTGTGTTATTTCAGTCCTGACAAACGTTCTAGACAGTAAAAAGCAGTTTTTTCAACTATGTTTTATAATATATGAACATTTAACTTAAAATCAGATTTTTTTAAAGCTTATTGAGACACCCAACTTGATATAATATATTGATTTTTACTAGACCAGGTTTACAGAGGCTTAAACTGTGATTTTAAATATAGTTGGTAGACAATATATTTTAGCATAATCTTGACTAAAACAACCAGATTTCATGCAAGTAGCATATAGCACACTGCGTACTGCAGGGGTACTGAGGCCACGCCCCCTACATGCACTGTGCATTCCTCCATCACATGGGGGGCAATTTACTTTAATTTATTGAATGGGTTGGGTCAGACAGATGAGTTATATTTTACTCAACATTCATCTTTTTGTTGTTCAGTGAAATTATTGATTGTTCATAAAATAATAAAAACTTGATAAAGTTCCACTTACAAATGAATCCATCCAATTCAAATGTAATGCTTTTTTATTGTATTATTTTGCATGGATGTCAGCCTATGACAAAACATAATGTTTATATGTTTATATTTACGTTTGGATATGAAAAAAAAAAAAAATTTAAACGACCGCCATTTAGTTAGTTCCTATAATTCCCAATTTTGAATATTCCCAAAATTCCAAAGCGAAAGTTCCTGTGGAAACTTCCCACCCCTTTGCAACCCTAGCCGTGGCCAAAGTACAGATGCTAATGAGATGACACGCGCACGGATACGCAACCTGAGCTGGCTGACGTAGTCCATTCGCGACCCTTCTTCCCCACAATAATTGTAAACAATGGCGGCAAGAGGTTCACGAGTGGTTCGCGAAGTGGAGAGTTTGCTAGAAATTTGGACCGGCGACAGTATTCAGTCGCAGCCATGGTCGAAGCTAAGACCCACAAAAATTCAGAGGTGTTTGGAGCAATCTGCGACTACTGTGTTCTCCATTGTTGTTCTACTAATTCCAGCAGCGGCGATGACGTATGTATCGTATTACGACGTGATGACGTATGTATGATGGCGCAATCGTGCCCAGCCTTTGGGAGCAGTGTGACCGCGGGCCAGAGGGGGGGGTGGGGAGGGGGGATCTTCCTGCAGCACGGAACAGGCAAACTTGCCTAGTGTGAGTGCGCCCTATGCCTCTCCGTGCATGTGTGTGTGTGTGTCATATGATTGAGCAGAGTTCTAGATGACTGCAGGGCGTAAAGGTTCAGACTTATTGCTGGCTACAGATGGCGTAACCCATGCTGCTAAGAATACCGGAAAACCTTAGCGCAACAAATATCTACAAACAATATAATGCTTTTCTATTTGGACGATATTCATGCTCCTTTGAAGTCTTATACGTAGGAGATATATATTGCGTATTAGGAGATGGCAGAATGATATGTCCATCCATATAGTCTCAGCCCTGATTCCATTGGGGACGAGAATGACTTTCCGACACAGTGAAACTTGGGTCCTACCTCACAGCTCTGCCAGCGGTTGGGGATGTTGGGCCGAAGCTTCTGCTCACACACCACCTTCCTCATCTCCTCCACAGAGGGGTCGGACTGCACCAGGTCGTAGTAGGGCAGCTGGTAGTCCTCATGGATGCCTGGCAGAAAAGAGAAGCAGATTTAGAATACTACCTCTGATCAAGCACAGCTCTTTTTAAAAAAGAGTGAAAAGTACAAGGACTTTAACAGCACTTTCGAGATGTTCAACTTTTTCCAAGGACGCCCAAAGCTTTAAATACAGTATATACTGTATACTGTATGGAACAAAATATATATAAAAGAAAAACGTGCTTACGGTTTCATAGATTGTCCTTTCTATAAAATGGCAGTGTGTTTGTCTAATATGTATTAACAATCATCTAATAAAGCTATTGGAGTTTTTTTTTTGTGGCTTTGTTCAATATCTGTGGTAGGGTGGTCGTCCACTGGAGTCGGTGGTTGGATCCCCCGTCTCCCTGCTACGTGTCCAAGTGTCCCTGGGCAAAGAGACACTGAACCCTAAATTCCTCCTGATAGATTGAGCCATCCCTCCCTGTATGACCCTGTCAGCCTAGAGGCTCACCTCCCATAGAGCAGCGGCTGGCGATCTCCCAGAACACCAGGCCCATGGCGTAGATGTCTGCACGCTTGAAGGACTCAAAGTGTTTCATGTTGATGGAGTCGTCCAGGACCTCTGGGGCCATATACCTGCAAAGAAAAGAGCATGGACTGTTAGAAAAAAAACTATGTATTATTATATATATTCGTAAATGTGGGCGACTGTGGCTCAGGTAGTAGAGCGGATCCGCCAATGATTGAAGGGTTGGCGGTTCGATCCCCGCCCTGCCACTTGTAGCAAATGGTTGTTGTTTCCATGGGCAAGACATTTCACCCACCTTGCCTTGTGTGGATGTCGATAGTTAGCCTGCTATCAGAGTATGAATGTGTGTGTGAATGGTAACGTGTAAATGGGAACAGGTCTCCCTTGTAAAAGAGTCTCTGGTCTCAATGGGATTTACTTGTATAAATAAAGGTTAAAAAAAATAAAAAAATTATGTAAAGGTCATGGTGTTGAATTATGTTTCTCAAGTAAAAGCAAACACACTCTATTCAGAAGGGACTGATGGTGTAACCAGGGTAAGCATCCATTTATTACAGGACTACTTAGATCAAGTGGAGATGAGTGTATGAGCTGCAAAGACCCGCACAAGCATGCTTGAATGAAGCGGTACTTTAATTGCATTTTGTCAGTCAGTCTGTCTGTCTGTCTGTCTGTCTGTCTGTCTGTCTGTCTGTCTGATATTTCCATGGCCAGACATACTGTATATATAGAAATGGATTGTGTCTTAGAATTTATCGAAGCCCAGGAGAAAGCTCTTTTATTCCTAAAATGACCATCCAAATCAATTATTTTACAAGCTTCAACAAAAACAAGTGAAATGCTCTTAGAATGGAGGTATAATAGGACCCGCTTTATGTGCAGGGTTTCTTCGTTTTTGGTTGTTTATCTGCATCTTTAAGTCTAACAAACACACAAACATGAATGAAACAGTTATTGACTGTGTGTGTGTGTGTGTGTGTGTGTGTGTGTGTGTATTCCATGTGTTTTATAAGCACTGAGTGATTTAGACATTAGCTATTTTCTGTCCTCAGCATCCTACTCACTCTTTGTCATGAAACCTTCCCTCATCCAGACAGCAATAATCTAAGTGATAACTGCAGAGTAATTACTGAAAATGTTCCTTTTTCAGTGGCAGCCATTGAAGGATCTCTATCTATTTCAGCCTGATTCATTCTCCTCTGTCTGAAATGCCACCTGTCATCTGTTGTGTGGCCTTTGGACCGATCATTTCCATTTGCTTTGAGAAATATAACTAAAGGCAGATTTAGTGTTGGGTGTCTTGCCAGTGTCACCTAGGATTTGATTTACAGTTGAGTGTTGAAATCTTTAGAGTATTGTACTGTAATATCATTCCCAACAGCAACAGTGTCTATTCTTTCATCTACCTTGTAGTGCAGAGCCACTGTAGCTTACACTCAAAGGGGATACGATCTTGGCGTTATCAGTCTTGGCAGCTGCTCTATCTATGATAAAAACCCAACGCTTTTCTTCACTTCATTAAATCTGTTGTAATGCTACAGATAATGTGTTACATTGAGGTTAGGAGCCATTACACACTGTGATCCACTGTCTTTACCCTGATTGAGTCATGTGACCATAACAGCAAAATACCCTCACACAAACATCCAATAACTGACCAGGTTATTCAATATCAGCTCAGACAGATACACAGCAATTGAACTGAACCTGCGCCATACACACACAGTCTCTGATAATCTGTAATGAGATGGATTCGACAGTGTAATGCAATGACTCCCACTCTGGGCAGCACAGAGGTAGTCTTAATTGAATTCTTCATCTTTTCTGACCTATACATGTGACATCATTAAGGGGAGAAGCCACCCTTAACAAACACTTTGGTTGCGTTCCGAATCGCATACTTTCTACTATATAGTATGTAGAAAAAAAGATTTAGGATGTCCCGATTCTTGTGGCCAGATTTAGGATGGTTAGAAGCACCCGGATGTCCTACTTCATGCGGCCAAGATTGTTAGTGTTGAAAACTGCATCCTATTTGGGCGATTCTGACCCACAATCCATTGCGCACGTGAAGTGACGTCACATCGACAAAGCCTCCATATGAAAACAAACAGGGATGAGACGGATATAAAAGCAAGAGGCAAGATCAAGGCGCAATATTATGATGAAATAAGAGAGTAAAAGTATGTCCCAATAGTATGCCTACTGCATCCTAACTAGATTATTTTTATCATCGGATGTAGTATGTAGAATAGAAAAAAGAGAGAGTATGGGATTCAGAACGCAACCCTAGAGAGTAATGCCATCGTGCAGCACCATTGTTACATGGAGCCACCGAGGGCAAAGCAAGTCATGCTGCACTCAAGTGGACCTACAGTGTCCAATTACTGATCTGTGTTGCCATGGTGACATGGATGTTAAATACACGCACACGTCAATTAAAACACAAGCTCACTGTCAGCAGAGAGATTCAAAAATTCACTTTGGTGGTTGGTCCGTTGGCCTTAAGAGCACCTACTACCTGCATCGGACTGATAATACAGTATTTACTATACAAAATATTCTGAGTTTTATGTATGATAACATAAAAGAGATTACTCCAATATAACCTGCTCTAACTTCAACGGGAAGAATGTTTCAGAGAATTATTGCTTTAAATTTTCCAAAACAGAAAGCAGGAGGAGGAGGACGGGGACGGGGAAATTTAAGCGTTGCTAAAAACATGGCACAAGAAAAAGGACGTTAATGTGCACTCAAATTTCACACCACGAAACACAACCAAGTGTAACCTTGTGGTTGGAGCGATCCTTTCACTTTTTGGCACAATGAAAAAAAAAATTAATTTGAAAACAGTGTTGGGATCAGATTATCAGTATGTAACATGGATTGTGGACCAGGCCAGAGCGTCTTCTCTGCACTGACCCCAGGCCTACTGAATCATTTAGTGGCCCACAGTAGAACGCCGGCAGCAGCAGAAAATGAAGAGAGAAAATGGGAAAACAGACAAGACTCCATAGGGGAAGAGAGAGAGAAAGAGAGAGGAAAGAGCAGGAATAAAGCTATGCGTGGAAGAAGGAGGAAGGGATGTATGTCTTATTTAAAACAAATAAAAAAGTAACTCATTGTTTTGTACCATTTGACCCATTGAACTCTGATCACTTTGAGAGACCTCTAGTCTTAATTGTTTTGGCAAACCTAAAAATCTGAACCCACTTTGATGTTTTTGTTCAATTTTACCAATACATTTTCAAAACTATTCCATAACTTTCCATGAAATTTTGTCCGATTTCCATAACATTATTCAGGATTCTTGCACAATCATTTGGCTCAGTAATAAAACTCTTTCTACATTTCCCTTGAGCGATGCGTTATTTTTTTTGTTTCGAAAACCATACATTATTAAACAGGCACTGTGCCCAGGCAATGGCAGTGGATAAGCAAAGATTCTTCAAACTTCATAACTTTTCCAGGACTTTCATGAGCGTGGGAACCCTGTATATATTAGATGGGACCAGGTTTGGTTTCACATGCAAACTAAAGAACTTTCCATGACAAACCTAGGTCCTGTGTTTATCACCTACATGGGCTGTGTCTCCCTATACTAGACATTGATTGGTTTGTAGATGGGCGTTTGTCTGCCATTGGCATGTTGTCAGTTCAGTGGGTAGCCTTCATCAGTTTGAATGAATGAATACATTCATTTAATTGCTACATCAATAATAGGAAGGAAATTTGACCTTGTCATTGGATGACGCACTGCTTTTACTAGCTCATACTCACCATATTTCAGTGCAAAAACATTGACTACATGTATATGCACAGCACATCATATTCTGATTAAGGTCCACATTCCGGTTAAGACAATATTCCAAATAAGGTGTTAACATGTTCAGCAGCTATGGGGATATTCCTGTTTACATGTCCATCAGCATATATCTGAATAAACCAGTGACGTGGTAGAAGCGTCATGATGTCTGACATCAGTGCAATTTTTCCGGTAAGAATTCCTGACTCATCCATGGAAAATGAACTCACTTTATGTCACTAGCGTTGTTGTCTGGCATTGTGTTTCATACGCCATAAATGACAAGGGGCCTTGCTGCTTGTGTTCCATAGACTGGATGTGTACACACTCTAGATAACAGCCATAAACCAGGGCATGCATCATAAAACTGTGGCAAAAATGAAGCAAAAAACACAGATCGGAATATTTTGTATGTTTTTAATATTCTGATGAAGGTTTATACATGCCACTGCATTGCGATTAAGATTGGAATAATCCAGGTGTCTTAATCCGGTTATGATTTATTCTGAATATCTTAACCGGGTTAATATTGGAGTATTGCTGTGCATGTAAACGTAGTCACTGTCTCATCATATCCCCATGTGCTACCGGGCTCATTGTTCCTCTTTGTGACTGGCCAGGACTTAATGTATTCACTCCATCACTATTACAGTATTATTGTATTTAGGGTAAACAGGTGTGCAATAAAAGCCCAGACCGAACAAGGTCTTAGTAAAAGGGTGCTTAGATTCAGGGGCTACGGCACCAATAACATGATAACAAATGACGGCCACAAATAGGTTGCAGTAGGTCGCCTAGCTAATGTTCACCTAAAATGCCCTGACCTTAAACAGCTTGAGCTAGACAAACAAGAAGCTCAGCCCTCTGACCCACTAGATAAGTGCTCCCTTTTGCTTACTTAAGTCAATCCACTGACTAGTAAATTGATGAATCATGATGGTTTTAGCTGTAGTGTCACTGAAGTCCGATGGTAAAAGTGGTCTTAGTATGTTTCCGTATGCCGGCACACATCGCCAGTTGTTGCTTCGACATCTGCACTGTCAAACCATCTGATCACACACACACTTTTCTTTAGCCTGGTTCTACCAGACCATCGTACTTCATTTCATTTGTACAGAAGGTCTGGAATCGCTCAACTGACAAATGTAAACTCACTTGAAGGCGGGTGTATGTTGAAGTTTAAAACTGTTGGATCCGCCAACCAATCGCATAACGTTTGGTCGTGAAGTATGTCATGCGCTGGCTTGCTCTCTGATTGGATAGCCAAAAATCCAGCTGAGAAAACCCACGAATATACCGCGGACCCAGACTGACTACTGCAGGGAAAGCGGAAGTAGGCGGGCGGAGCCAGGCTAACTTTACTTGACTAGTGTTTTATACTTGTTTTTTTAAATGTGCTTGAGTTTCAAATGGAAAAGAAAGACACAGGATTCATCCCAAGTTCCATGACGTCCTCCGAGACACAAGGCTAGCCACGAGTGACAAGAAGATTGATTCAAAGCCGAGATGAAGTCCTAATAAACCCCACAGCGGAGATACTCTTTGAGTGTTACCAATGGAGGCAGAAAGCCTGACGCTCTAAATGGTAGGAACCTGTTTATTTACAACCCCAATTCACCGTGTTTGAACCTGCTGTTGAAACGCCACACCACTCAGTCAATGTGACAGCATCACACCTGCCTACACAGGGAAGCTGAGGTGAGCTTACCCCCAAATGGCTATGTGTCACTGTGAAAGATTCTGTGAAAGATTTTTCTGTGTGTGTGTGTGTGTGTGTGTGTGTGTGTGTGTGTGTGTGTGTGTGTGTGTGTGTTTGTTTGTGAGTGTGTGTGTGTGTTTGTAACTGTGTGTGTGTTTGTGACGGACTGGTATATTACATTGGGGCCTGTGTGTGTGTGTGTGTGTGTGTGTGTGTGTGTGTGTGTGTGTGTGTGTGACAGACTGGTATATTACATCGGGGCCTGTGTGTGTGTGTGTGTATACCTTTTGGTGCCCACTCTGTGGTTGGGAGCGATGTCGATGGTGTCTGTGGCTGAGTCGTGGCGCACGGCTAGCCCCAGGTCGGCGATGCAACACGTGCCGTTCTTCTTGACCAGAATGTTCTTTGACTTCAGGTCTCTGTGGGCGATGGCTGGCTTACCTGCACATGGGAGAGGGCACACACACATTCAACAAAAAAGGCCCCATTGCACTAGCTATCACAATACCTGAGCATTGGGATAACAGGAGCTATTGTAAGAGAATAGTGTTTAATAGAATAAGCTCATAGGGGGAGTAGGGTATGCGCTGGTAAAAGTTTCTATCACCACACCTTTTAGAGGTTGTTCTGTAACAAAATGGTAACCAATGCTACAGTGGAAACAAGAGGACTGACATACGCGTGTGAATGTGTGTGTGTGTGTGTGTTCCTAAGTGAGTGTTTGAGTGAGTGTGTGTGTGTATGTATGTTTGTGACAGAGTGTGCATGTATGTGTGTGTGACTGAGTGTGTGTGTGTGTGTCTGTGACTGAGTGTGTGCGTTTGTAACTGAGTGTGTGTGTGTGTGTGTGTGTGTCTGTGACTGTCTGTCTGTCTGTGTTTTACCTTGCGTGCCCACTATCTCCATGTGTAGGTGGGCCAGTCCACTGGCTGTGGACAGGGACAGTTTGATCATGCCCTCCACGGTGACGGTGTAGCGGTTCAGGTAGTCAAACAGGGAACCGTGCTCATGGTAGTCTGACACCAGCCACAGCTGAGTCCACGTCCCATTGTCTACACACACACACACACACACACACACACACACACGGGTAGATAAGAGTTAAAGATGAAGGCAGCAGTTTTGTAATTTTTCTAGTATCCCAGGAATTAATCTTGTCCTAACAGATAGATTCTCACGTCAAGTGTTCAGATAGATAGATAGATAGATAGATAGATAGATAGATAGATAGATAGATAGATAGATAGATAGATAGATAGATAGATAGATAGATAGATAGATAGATAGATAGATAGATAGATAGATAGATAGATAGATAGATAGATAGATAGATAGATAGATAGACAGACAGACAGACAGACAGACAGACAGACAGACAGACAGACAGACAGACAGACAGACAGACAGACAGACAGACAGACAGACAGACAGACAGACAGACAGACAGACAGACAGACAGACAGACAGACAGACAGACAGACAGACAGACAGACAGACAGACAGACAGACAGACAGACAGACAGACAGACAGACAGACAGACAGACAGACAGACAGATAGATAGATAGATAGATAGATAGATAGATAGATAGATAGATAGATAGATAGATAGATAGATAGATAGATAGATAGATAGATAGATAGATAGATAGATAGATAGATAGATAGACTTGATTAAATAGTGTTTTGCTTCCATCAATATAAACCAATGACAAAGTGAGAAAAAAGGATTTTAGGAGTGTAATGAATAAGATGAAAGTGAAATATTACAATAACATGTGCATTCAGACCATCAACTCAGAACTTAGGGTTAAAGTATTGTCCAGTTATGGCTTATTGGACATGGGACTGAGATGAAATGCTACACATGAAAGAGTTGTGATGCAGTAGTTTGTATGGACAGAGGCAGAGCATAGCAGACGACAACCTATCTACATCCTATCCTCCTATCTATAAACCTCCTGTCAGTCAAACTGTCATGATCAGAAAAAACACATTTGCTCCTTGGCCGTGTGTGTTTGTGTGTGCGTCTGTCCGTGTGTGTGTGTATGTGTGTGAGTCCGTGTGTGTGTATTGCCAGAGCTGTTAGCCTGTGTGGTAATGCATGCTTGGCCTTGAGTGTGAACTGTTACTCCCCCACACTGTCTAGCAGCATGTCTATACACAGTGAAGACTGGCCCTGCACTGACTTCACTTATAGCAGAGCTGCTACTTAGCTCAAGGTTGAATGAATGAATGAATGAATGATTTATTTCAAATATGCAACAACAATACAATAATAAAAATGCATCAACAGGAGTCAGCCCTAGTGACTCCTGCACTGATAAGGCCGCCATGCACTCTATAAAAATGCCACAACATATTTGAAAAGGGAAGAAGTAAAAACTTGTTCAATCCCACCCCACTTCTTTAAACAATATTCACAGGTCATATATCAAAATCAAAACTCAAAACTACATGTTTCCTTCAGACTAATTTCACTTGCACTTGATGGTTCCATGGCAATGTAATGATATGTTTTCTTTATCTCTTTGTTAGGTTAACCTTGTTTCTGATGGCTTCAGTTCTTTGTATATTGCAGTTTTCCTCACTGGATAAATACATTATAAATATTGACTGATTTTGACAAAGGGATTTAGGCAACACCCCTTCTCCAGAATGACTTACCCCACCTTTAACCCAGGGTCTCGTGCCCTCCTCACTTTAGTTTTATAAATGTTTCTTTATTCACATATTTATTACATTTCTGTGAAAAATTAAATTAAAAAAACAAAGGTGAGGAGGGCACTAGATACAAGTCATGGATATGTTTCTTACAAGGTGCAGGAACAAATAACACAAATTCTTAAATGTTATGGATTATATTTTTATGGATTTCATGGCGACAGATTCATTTTCAACCCTAAAAAAAACTAAAAAAAAACATAGAAACCAATAAAGGTGGTTTACGACAATGTTCTTTATATTTTCCATACAGGAACAGCTAGAAGACTTATGAATATCAAGTGAAAAGTTATTTTCATTGGGTCTAATCTGCTCACCTTTGTTGTCTGCGGCGATGAAGCCCAGGATGTTCTCGTGGCGCAGCATGACGGTCTGGTAGATCTCGGCCTCTCTGAACCAGGAGCGCTCCTCTCTGGAGGAGAAGATCTTCACTGCCACCTCCTCCCCCCTCCACTTCCCCCTCCACACCTCCCCAAAGCGCCCCTTCCCTATGCTCTCCTGCAGGATGATGGTCCTGGCTATGGTCCTCTGGACAAGCAGTGGGAGACCTGGGAGGAAAGAGAAACAAAGAAAATGAATTTTCATTTATTTAACCTCTGAAGATCAATTGAGGGGTGACCCTCTTTTACAATGACGTTGAGTATTACAAATACACAATAAAAATACACAACAAGCTTACAAAGAGACAAACACAATTAAAACATTCAGATCAATTGAATGAAGCAGAACATAGCCTAGTTAAAACTATTTATTGAAAATATTCTACATGAATGTGCCCCCTAGAGCTACGCTTGTTTTCTCTTGATTTTTCGGATACAATTTATTTTTTAATTTTTTTTATGACTAAGACTTTATTTGCACTCTAACAACAAATGTCTGGTATGTGATACATTGTACCGTCATGCACCAAAGGGAAAATTCAATTAAAAAAAAATTACCAAAGAAATAAAGAAAATATTTCAAAAGCTGTAGAAAAAATGTCTAGCGGTGATAGTGAACAGACCGTTTTTAGGAGAACATCTGAAATACAAAAAAAAAAAAACGATTTAAAAAAAATGTGCACTAACACGTAGCACTTACTTTGTAGTTTGTGTTTATTTTCAAGCTAATGTTGTACCTGAGTGAATCTTGCTTGTTCTGAGTTTGTAATAATTTGTCTACTTTATTTGATCAGGAAAATAAAACTACTGGAGAGTGAGACCTGGAAAAAAAATCAATTATTGCTATAAAGTGAGTGTATAAATCATCACCAACTCAAAACAGAAAAGAAAGTGGCAATCACCATTTATTTTCCTATTTACATTTTGTTATCATGATTATGAAAGTTTGTTTAGGCTGGGTGAATCAGCCGCAGAGGAGTTTGCTGCCCTTGTTAACACATTTGGGGCAGTGACATGTCCAATAAGAAATAACTTGAAAGACTTCAGTGTGACTGTCAGCTCCCCAATTGGGCAAACTGCTGACGAGGAAACAGAAAACGATAGTGGAATTCAAAGACTCCTCTGATTGAAAACCACACACACGTATTATGACTCAACCAACCCACGCAGTATCTGCTAACACACACAAAAACACATTGTATGTTGTGCAATATGGTGGAAATAGACAAGCTGCATCCAGGTCTGTCATTGGCAGAGTGTTGGAGGTGCCAGTCTCCACAGAGGGGTGCCTATCTAAGGCCAGCAAAAAGAACCGCTTTGCCAGTGCAGTATGTGTGTGTGTGTGTGTGTGCAGTTATGCAGCCTGAAACTGGGCCAGTCATTATAATAGACTTCTAGTTTAAGATGTGTGCAGCTGCAGGGTCTTACTACTGTATATGTGAGGGACATATTGAGGGAGAGGACAGAGCACACACACACACACACACACGCACGCACGCACGCACGCACACACACACACACACACACACACACACTACCTGATCCAGAGCCGGAGGTGGTCATGTCATAGATGAGGTCTTTGAGCGTGGTGCCCACAGTGATGAATGGGTGGTCCATGTGGTGGGGGTCCTCTTCGTTGGGCACTCTGTGATGGTGGTGGTTGTGTGCGGCCTGCATCCTGTGGCTGTGGCACACGTAGAAGGCCAGGACTAGCAGCAGGCAGAGCAGACACACAGGGCCCGCTATGGCTGCAGCCAGGGCCACGGGGCCCAGGGGAGTGGTCTTCACTTCAGGGACTGCAGGACACAAAACATGGGAGAGAGTGCAGGGGCTTACAACTGGTGCACAGATCAACATGGAAGGGTCAAAGTTATCTGCATGCCAGAGATCAAGAAAGGGTAACTGTGAGCATGCTAGGGATGGTGAAAAAGATCCATTCACGTAAAAAGAAAATCACTATTCCTATCTCCTGCAATTTTAAGTTTAATAGATTCGTGATTTTATTTTAATTTATTTTTAAATCAGAGTTGTCAGTCCGATACCCGATACGTAGATTGCAGTCATATCAGACCCAATACCGATATTTGATCGGACCTATCCCTAAAAATACATTTTGTCCCAATGTTTTAATTCAGCTAGAGTGTAAGAGCAGCAAAGAACTCTAATACTTGCAGCTGGTGTAGAGAAAACTATCATTGGAGAAAGGACATAACTTTTTGTTCCCATCTAAAGCAGCAAAGAAAGGGGCCACAGTCAGCAGTGAGACAGCAGGTGGAGTCTAGAGCAGACAGACATGCATGGACTCTGTGTTAATCCTTCATACTTTACAAATGAACACACAGCAGCATATTCACAATCCTGACCACTCGTAAATCATATTGCGTGTGCTATATACCCAGCTAGTTAACTCTCATTTCTACAGTCTACAGTACAGTACAGTGATGGCCAGCATAGGTCAATATGTGTCAAACTTGTGGTGCACACATTCCATACCGACGCCGATTACACACATGTCATTGAACCGACAACTGTGAATCCTTTGCTAAGTGGCTAATGTGTGCTAGCTGCCAACAGGTCCACACACTATGTTAACACTGCCCACAATGGGCGGCTAGGTCTCCAATGAAGATATCCCAGTAATTGTATGTCCTGCTCAAATGTGCTGTAAGGAGGGGCATATGTAACTGGATCATTACAACACTTAGGAATGTGTAAAATGTCATCAAATAATGCCTCTATAACAAATACCACACTAGCCATATTATAAATGTTTATATCTACGGTGCCCACCACCTCTACCATTGTGTCCTTGAGCAAGGCACTTAACCACAAAACTGCTCCAGGGGCGCTGTACTATGGCTGACCCTGCGCGGTGTGTGGTAACTTGAGAGGGGACATGGGAAGAATGAATTTCGATGTACCTTGTGTAATTGACAAATAAAGAAACTTAACTTAACGTTCAGACATTGGACGTTCTCACCAGTATGAACCAGTGTGTGTGTGTGATTTACCTGGGAATATCTCCAGGTTGGGCTCTTGGTTGCAGTAGTCTGTGGTGCAGCACATGGGGTAGATGCCCGTGTCCTGCTTGGCGGACGGGGCACAGATGAAGGGGCGGTCTCGGGGGATGAGTTCGTTCTCGTTGACACACATGCGCTGCTCTATGGTGAGCCTGCTGCCCGCCTTACGCAGGGCCACGAAGCACACGCCATCAGTGGTACAGCTGGAGTTAGCACTGCACCGGTCACAGTAACACTGCAGGGCTGCAACCAGAACCAGACAAGAGGCGACACAGTTAGTTACAATGGAGGTGAATGTCAAAGTAAGGCATGGACATTTTCCAAGATTTTTTAAAAAGCAGTTATTGTTAACAACCATTTATACAATTGTATGGACAAAACAAGCACTCATTTCTTTGCATGACCTTTGCTTTACTCTTTAGACTCTTTACACACCTAGGGGGGAAATCGTTTGCATGTCTAAGCCATACAATCAGAGCCGGAGTGGGACTCATTTTCACTCCTGCAGACCGGCCCACTTTAGTTCAGGACTGAGACCAGACTATATTATAATAATGTAATCAAACTTCAGTCCCCAGCAATTATAGTGCACTTGTTCTCTACAGTCTTTTTCCATTTTTTTATTTTATTTCCAATTTAGTGCAAAATAAAGTGTTGCTTCACACAGATTTATTGTAAACACATAATATCCGGACCGTCTCCAAGTCAGACTCTCTGGATATTTCTCAAGGGTTGCACCAGTGTCATGACTGAACCCCGGCCCTTGAAGCCCAAAACCTAGACGAGTCCACCAGGGAATCCTCCCAGTGTAATTAGCCACTCTGGCCCTGCATACAACTGTTCAGCCCAAACAACATGATCTATTTTGATTTATTTGTTTTTAACGTGGGAAAAAAATCTACTTGTTTCGGTGGTTTCTTGAGAGAGAGAAAAAACAGAAAAAAAAATTCCAATTTATTTTTCAATTGCCAATATTGTGAAATGTACTGAGTTGTGTTTTTAACCAGTGCGTTTGGAAAGGCCATTCCATTGAGGAGTGTGTACAGGGCTTGTCAGCAGTGTGGGGTGGGGTTATTTGGGAAGGGAAGTGTCTCTGGGGGAAATGGGAGACATTACATCACTCCACTAAATACTCTGAGAAACACACACTAACTCATTTTCCTCACAATGTTTGCTTCCTTACTGGCACTTTGCGTGAGAGAGACAGACGGACACGGACGGACAGACACAGACTCACACACTTATCATTTCACCTGCTAGTAACATACAAGAGACAATCAAAGTCCTACACAATTCATACATGACATCTTTTTAAATGTTCTCCATTTTAAAAAGGTGGAGTCGGCGATTCTGGAGAACGCTTGGCCAAATCACTTTAAGAAAAATATTTTATGACTATCCACAACATGTAAAAAAAAAAGTGTTAATACACAGCCTAGGCTCTGTAAATGGGTATGTAAACAAAGGGGGCTCACCACTGCTAGCAACATGCCTGTGTACAAAGCCTGTTTACACACGGTATACGTACAGGTAGCGGATCTATTCAGTGATTTTACCAAAAAGTGATTTTGATGACAACGAGCGTTCTTCAGAAATCACTGACTCCACCTTTAACATCTGGTGACAGTCAGAAAACATTGACTATTATGATGTTCACTTTGCTACAATATATTAATTTAGAAAGGTCGGTTCAGAGAGGAAACTACAGTTCAGGAGTGAATTGGATTAATGTTGAATTATGCATTAGGCAATCAGAAGACTCCTTTACCGCCTGCATTGTTAATTAAAGCCAACCACAAGCTGCGGCCTCTCAGTCCAAGTGATTCACCCAGACATACTGGCCCTCATTTATCAACCGTGGTAGACCAGAAAAATGGGTGTACGTACATTTTCACGCAAATCTCGGCATTTATCAATATGGACGTGAGCGTAGGATACGCTCAAATCCCACGCCAGCTCTCAGCTCGTGTACGCAAGTTTGTAAACAGCATGGACTGGCAGTGCAGGCTGTGCCGGGTAGCCGATGACTTTGTTGGACAATTATTAGAAGGTAATACAAATACAGTGTTTGCTCAGACCGAAATAAAGATATTAATCACTTAAAATTGTGCAGTTTATGGTGTGCAACTGAGTAGGAGAGCTGATTCAATAGTGCACACACCGGCCACTTAGGAGCGCTGCATGGGACTGCGTAAGGGCAGTTGTCTCCGTCTTGGAGCAGCTGGGGGGACACTGAGGCACGGGGGCTGCATTCATTCAAAATGTTAGCCTAAGTATTAAATATGTAGTAGGCCTACATTGCTCTTTATGATAAAAAATACACGGCACAACATTCAACTTAACATTTTATTTATTTGACACACTTTTTAGATGTTAGTTCCTCTTTTAATGTGTCATTGATCGCTTAAGCGAGTGATTTATTTCCACCGTTAACCGGCACGTTTTTCCGACCTGCTAGTGGAGCAGCTCAGCAGGACAGTGGGCGCTCTCACAGCTGATCGTTGCCGGGTCGGCTTGTGCAGCTGACGGCCGGGCTGACCACTCGTGCCAAGCGCAGCTGTCATACAGTAAAATGCAAAATGTGTTATTTTTAGTTTTTAAACCCCTTTTGAGTAGTGCTATCTAAAAGGGCCAATACATTCTAATCATTCAAATCTCTGCAGACGTGTTGGTGCGTCTGTTTCTCCTCTACCACTTATATTATGCCCGCACGTTGGTTGCATTTCAGAACAGCAACACGCTTTTTTTAGTGGCGATTTTTGAGTCAGACCACTTTTTCTTCATGTAAAGAAATGGCGACATATAATTGTATATGCTGTTTTATAGCATTTGAGCGCTGGAGATCGTTTGTTATCAACACCAACGCTGTTGACCGCAGCAGTTATTTCCTTCCTAACTGCTGCCTTCTGTCGTTCTTTGATGCCGCTTGTAATGCTCCGAAATGAAACTCTTTTTTATTTTATTTTTTCGCTGTTATTTTGTCAATTTCTACTTCAGAGAAGTTCCTCTTCTGTGCCGTAATGTGCATATCCATGTCGTAAAACCTCTGGGCGAGGCCTCTAAACTGAGAAAATATATGGGCGTGATACGATTGTTTTCAGCCGCCGCATTCATCAATAATGGCCTGGCGTACGCCGAGATTGGCGAGATACGACTGTTTGATAAATCCCACGCGATACCTGGCGTAGGGAGGAATTTGCGCCAGAATCTGCACCAGTTTCCACGCAAGTCTGATAAATGAGGGCCACTGTGTGCCCTCTGGGTTGGTGTTGATTTGGAGTATTTTAGGAGGTTCAATTATTAAAAGTAGTATTTTTTTATGTTAAACTACATTGAATTCATTCAGAGAATTTGAAGCATGTGTTACTACGTTTTGTTTCTAAATCGTTATAAACAGGTCAGGGGATTTTAAATCACCCTTCAACAGTGGGAACTAGGGCACTCCGGTGGCGTAGTGTGTAGAGCGCGTACCATGTTGACTCAGCCCTTGAAACAGGGGTCGCGGGTTCGAAACTGACCCGTGGACCTTCACAGCATGTCGCCCCCTCCTCTCTCTGTCTGTCTGTCTTCTCTCCATTCAATCAAATAAAGAAATTAAAATCTAAAAAAAAATAAAAATGGCAACTAATGGGCCAGATACTGGCAGAGTCATGAATGTGCCTATAATGTAAGTCTGCTTAGAAATCCCTTAGTAATGGTGTAACATAACGGTAGGAATAAACCAGGTCTCTCTCTCTCTCTCGTGCCCTTGGCCCCTCAACACAGTGCAGACAGAGAGCTGAGTGTGGGATCATTATTCAGCTCAGGAACACATTGTGCATGGCTGGGCCAGGTTAGAGCAACACACACTTTCTATGACAAGTCCTTTGAATTATTAACACCGTGTGTGGAGTCAATGTGGTGAGAATGCCACACACACACACACACACACACACACACACACACACACACACACACACAGTAACAGTATACGCCAGAGGATATGCCCTACGGTGCAACATGTTCACAATGGTGATGCAAGAATTGAGTGAGAATGGGATATTAAGCGAATGCCAGTAAAAAAGGAAGAAAGCCTCATTCTTATTATTTCCAGTCTGAGAATGTGAGGATGATCCTAGTTTTGATTGGAACAGCAGGCTTCCACACTCTTGGAATGCATGGAATGGTCTGAAGGTGGATTCTAGACAGACAGATAAACAACAGCAACTCTGTGTGTGTGTGTGTGTGTGTGTGTGTGTGTGTGTGTGTGTGTGTGTGTGTGTGTGTGTGTGTGTGTGTGTGTGTGTGTGTGCGTGCGTGCGTGCGTGCGTGCGTGCGTGCGTGTGTGTGCGTGTGTGTGTTGCAAGTGCGTGTGTGTGTGTGTTGCCGGTGTTTTAGAAAGAGGGGGAAAAAACAGATGGAGCAGTGGAAGACAGTCAGCAGACGGCTGAATAAAAGCCAGCTGACACTAGTCTACTCTGACTCAACCTCAGAGCAGAAGACACACAAACACACACAGACACACACACGCAAACACAAGGTTATGGTTTTATGAATGGTGTTTGAAGTTGTTAGTGGACATTCAGACTAAACAAACTTCAAGGGCCTATGAGCTTAATACTACTATAAGACAGGAAGTGTAGAAAAGTTACACCTCAATGTTACACGAGTGCTTGGGCCACATTCCATGGCATTGAATCCATCCAACTGTTTGTCCAGCCATTTCACTCCAACCAATATGTCAACCTCTAACAGGAGAAGTCATTAAGGAACATTCATGTACAAATCAATATGTGTCAAAATAACACAAAGTGCTCGCTTTGAAGGCTGTGCTACAATGAGCTACCTCCTGGGCAGTGCCACACACACACACAACCATAGGCTTCAAGCATTACACACACTAGTAGTGTAACGGTACACAAAAGTCACGGTTCGGTATGCGCCTCGGTTTTCAAGTCACGGTTTGGTTCTGTACGGTACGGTTCTCAGAAAAATGCAAAAAAATAAATACAGTTGCAGCCTTTAGGTATTTTTCAGTATAATAAAGAAAATGCTGCTGCAAACAACATAGGTCTCCAATAAAGAAAATACTTCTCAAATGCAGGGTTCAACATAACTTTTTTTTCCTACTGGCCCGCCGGGCCAGTGGATCTGAGTTTTACTGGCCCCTTGTATATTTTCACTGGCCCTGCACACACTTTTTTTTTCTTCATAATTTAGTGTCAATAATTATAATATCTGTATTAGAAAAATAAAGAAAGATAACCAAATCTAAAGGGAATATCTATACTGTAATAGTATAGATATTCCCTTTAGAGTTGGTTATTTTTCTTTTAGTTAATTATATGAAATGTTGATATTGCTCATACACATAATATAAAACCAGGCAAACATATTGAATTAGAAGCCTACAACTGAAAGTATGTTGAAAGAGTCGGCCAGTATTTTAAAGTCCAGTAGTTTGAAGGTTGTTTTTATTCTTGAATTTGGGCAGTTTAATGAATAGTTCACCTGCAGAAGTCATGTTCAAACATAAAAAATAAATAAGAGATGAAGGTCTGATCATTCTTTGTGGTGTGGTAGGCTGTTTTTATTACTTTCTCTATATGCATTAGGGATGTGAATGTGTCGACCGAATGACCGGTTTTCCACTTTCGCTCAAGTTGACTTTAAAAATAGAATAGAAATCCGAAAATCAGTGGGTTATGCCGTTTTTTTAATGGGAGATTTCACCGTGTATGTGAGTTCACGTCTGGTCGTGAGCGCGCTGCAGCAGTGTCACTTCTCCATGAAGTGTCAGCTTCACATATATATAAGAGTCCGGTGTGGGACCATTTTTTCAAACTATTGATAAAAAACAATGCAGTGCAAAATATGCAGCATAAGTTAAACGCTCGTCTAAGACTATGACGTTAAATCACCTTAGAAACACACAATGCCTTCGTCCGATCACAGCAGCGTTTCACCGTGTGATCTCGCCAGCGAGTGAGCCGCCGCGCAGATGAACTGTGGTTTGTGGCTAAAATAATAACCGGGGATATTCTCCCCGTTAGCGATTTCAATGGGAAAGACTTCCGCGATCTGATTGAATGTCTCGAGCCTGAAAACACAGTGCCAAACTGCGCGACTATAGGAACAGTACAGTGAGCGGAGTCCCTCCGTTCGTTTCTGTCTACAACCGACACAATCACCGGAGACGCATTCACAGCGTTTAAATAACGCCTCTCATTTGTATTACCATTGGGGCTTGGATGCAAATATTGTAACATTACGGCGGCAGATAAAGGAAAAGCGCAGTTATCATTTTCTGCGCCTCAACCTCTGCTGTGGGAAGAAAGAAAGGGGGCAGAGTAAGTCGATTGATTTGTCGACTCGCAGGCGGACGGTAGGCAGCTCTGCCAACGGTGCCTGTCAAAACGCCCACGCATCGGTTGTCCACTGGCCTTTCATTAAAAAATATATTTTATATTAGGTTTATTATATTGAGTCTTAAATAAACACTGCTTTCATTACGACTCAGAACGCGCATTTCAATGAACCATGATGTAGTCTACAAAAAGATACTGAACTGTGATTGGCCAGTCACTGGCCCGGGCGGGACAGTGACTGGCCAATCAACTTGCCCTGCATATGATTTTACTGGCCCCGGGCCATCGGGCTATACGTTATGTCGAACCCTGAAATGACACACACACACACACACACACACACACACACACACACACACACACACACACACACACACACACACACACACACACACACACACACACACACACACACACACACACACACACACACACACACACAGTTTCTGTTCTTCTTAAATAGGGCAACAAGGCCATCATACAGTGAGCATTAGGTCAGTGGGTTTGATATGAACACAACATGTTATTATAAAGTCAGTCATCTGCAGACAATTCCACATTTGCGTGCGCCAGCTGCAGCCTCAAAGCACACAGACTGCGTGCATTAATACAACGACCCTCGGATGTCTGTGAGATGGCTCTGTTTGTGCTTTGAACAATGGCAACAACACAAACTAAAACACATCACACTGTCAACTGTTTTCATGGGCAGCGTTTCTTCTGATAAAAAGTAGTTCTATTTGAAAGATGAAGGTTATCCAGAGCAATGGGGACATTGTGTCTGCTGTTGACTGAGTAAAACAATATTTCAAATGCAGATGCAATGGCTGACAACTTTAATATTCATTGAGCATTTTTTTTTTAAACCTGATATTTTACCTGATAAAGCACAATTTTAAAAAATCATCCTTCTACTTGAAGCAACAACCAAGTTTTGATTCATCTATATTGCACTATGGTGGTGGAGGAAATATAACCAGTAAAAGCACAAACTATCTGCGAATAGACCCTTCTACGAGGAAGTGAGACATTGTTTGAGTGGATGAAGCAACAGTTTGGAAGTAGTGTTGTTTTCAGTCTGGAGTGAACAGAAGTAGTAGAGGTGACCAGTGACACTCTTACCATTGGTTAACATGAAACATGTGATAGCTTGGAGACTTCTCAGAGACACGCAGAATGTCAGTATTGAGGACAGCACAGTCTAATTAAGTCCTATAATCCTAAAAGAGTTGATGCTTGTTAAAGACGTGATGAGGCTGTCATGTAATAAGGACACAGTGTGTGTGTGTGTGTGTGTGTGTGTGTGTGTGTGTGTGTGTGTGTGTGTGTGTGTGTGTGTATGTGTGTGTGTGTGTGTGTGTGTGTGTGCGCGTGTTATGACAGAGACAGTATGAGGACAGGCAGACACAAGGCCAGGCGACGCTGCCTAGAATGACGTCACAGACTAAACACACACAACATGGACCAATGGCCTGCCTCGTTGCTCAGGCCTATTTTAACTTCAGGTATGTCTAGCAACACACTAAATTGATTTCATCTGTACACTAGGTGTGCAGTGACTGAGTGACTTGTCGTCCAACGTGTATGATTTGATGGGATGTAAAGAAACCTGTCCACACATTTCACTTGACTACTTGATCCTCCATCCTGCTGTGTCTGCTGATGCACTTGTCTATTTTGGCCTGTCCTAATACAGGATTCCTCACCACATCAACAATACAAGAGCAGGGAGACTCTATTCACCATGTATGAAAAATAACAAAAAGACACCTGAAAACAACTGGGATGAGCCCGTCCTTGATCTGGTCCCAGAATGAAATCAAGCAGTATTTTTTTTTTTATATTTCTCCGTTGGGATTCCTCACGTCATCATCTCCCATCTATCCCTTTTGTCATGGCAGGTCAGACCTCAGCCCACAAACATTGCTTTTGGTTTAGCACACAGCAACATACTGTATTAAGCAGCCTTTAAAAGAAAGAGAATTCCATTTGGAACCAAATTTTGTGGAGCCTTATAGCTGGCAAAACACAGTGTTTCTGCCAGCTACTCTCTCCAATGTTCGGAGTTCACTAGGGAGTGAAATTGAATAGAGAGAAGAATGGGGAGTAGGACGAGTGGGGAAAGTAGTTATTGATTCCTCAAGTTCAACTCTGAGAACTTCCAGTCATTCAGGAGGGAGTCTCTGAATCCTGAAGCCAAAAGGCATTTTCCTACAGTTGAAGCACACTTGCAAACTACATTACTTTATGCTAAACATGTTTCTGTTAACATAGTTTTACCTTATCATCCCCCTCTCTCTCTCTCTCCATTTCATCTCTGTAGTTTTTCAACTGTCAAATAAAGGTGAAGATACCTCCTGAGCAGAGGGGGATTTCCCAAAGAGCTATGATCCTGATACCGACTGTTCACTTTACTGACTGAAATTAAAAAGGTTCATATCACGAAAAGTCGGTGCAAGCCAACTATTCTGAGTGGAGCTGCACACAACCATCACTTCAATGAACAACTATTCTGCTAATTCTTTAATATGGTTCATCTTATTCATTGTTTGGTCTGTCAGATGTGTGAGCAATAGTCCCAAACACCTGGTGGTCATATGCCTTAGTGAAGCCTACAGTTGCCCAACGGTCATGGAAACTTTGACCTCCTGAATGACTATGAAGTCTTTAATCTATTTCCTTCAAGTTGATCATTGAAGTGAAATAAATTCAACTCAACGGCGCCATCTGATGGCTCATTCTGCTGGATCCTTATAGTAAAGCCAGCGCTACCTCTCGCCATGCTCACCACATTGAACCATGAAACCATTTTAAAGCGTTACACATTGTGCATTGTTGGCCGTGGAATAGCCAGGCAACTTGGGAACAATATATTACAAAGCCGCTCGACAGTTAGAGGACAACCCACATTTATCCCTTCATACAGCCCTCCCCACATCCTCGCCTAGTACTCCCTTCCTAATACCCCCCTCACACTCTTGCCCCTCTCCTTCTAACAATAGAAGGGACAACACTGAGGCCAGTGAACAAATGCAATACAAGATATCTTCATGCTGTTGAGAGTACAAGTCAATATTTCAGGATACAGGGCATGAAATGAGTTCAGTGTAATCCAACTGGCCGTTATGTTTGTACTGGAGCATGTTGTGGGACAGAAAGAGTGTGTGCTTGGAGCGACTGAGTAAAGGCATTATTCCAGGTCGCTGTGTTAGCGCCTCCAAACTTCATGCAAATCTCCTTCTGCTGTTAAAGAAAGTTCTGGGTCACTTAACACTGAGGCATAAGACATGGCAGCTTGTATTGTTACTGCACGGGAAGGAAATGTAAAGGATATGTTGGTTTTGGGGCCTACCACTGAGGTCTGGGCTGATTTGACGTTCTCGACTTTGATACCTTGAGGGGGGTTGCTAAAGACCTTACCAGACACTTTTACATTACATCAAAAGCAAGAAAGTACATTTAGTATACAATGTTTCCAAGCCTTATTTTCAGTGGTTAAGACATGACTGATTAACTAAAAATTCCACTTTTGTTTTGCCATTAAAGGCACTACGAGTAAGATGGCACGTTGGCGTCCCCTTTGGACAAAAGCGGTAGTATTTTTACGACGCCCGCTGTCGCAAATGCTCGTGCCAGGCGCGTGAGCGTGGACTGAGAAGGGCGCAATATAGTGCATGTTCGTGTGTTGAAAGTGTGAGGACTCTTTTCGGCTCCGTGAGAGTGGTTTTGACACTGCATCAACTAATGCCAGTCAGTACACACACCTGCTTGCAATGAGTTGATTCAGCAGCGTCACCTAACTACTCTCTCTCTCACGGAGCTGTGTCCTCACAGAAAGCGAATGAATGAGAGACGGCAGTTAGTAGACTATGGATCACGATGAGGTAATGTGTTTGTGTTGTTGATGTAAATAATGACTATTTCAGATAATGGTTATCTGATGATGGTGAAGCAAAGCAAACTTTGTGTTAGTACCAACCGCTCATTCATTTAGCAGTCTAGTTTCGCTCTCGTGAAATTGTATACACGTTGCTTGGCAACGTCCTCCCGCCCGCCTATCACTCACTCTCCCTTTTCGCTTTTCTTCATTGCATTCTCTTTTTTTTCTTTGATGGTTCAGCCCCGTTATCAGTCATTTATGACGACAAATAACTGTCTCAAACAAGGCTCCCGCTCCCCTTCCCTCACCTGGAGGGATAGGCTTCTCAAATCGCGTTGCAGCGCCACACTGAAATCTGCAACCAATACGGATATGTGACCATAGAGCCTGCACGAGCGAACCGAAAATCGGACTGGGTGTGCGACCAGACCAAAAGCAGTAATAAAAACTATATAAAAACGTCTTTCTTTGCACTGATGGTCTCGTTTGCTGTTAAAGGTAATTTATGATTATCAGAGGAAACATGAGGTTGTTTAAAAGATATTTAAATGTTACTCGTATCCGCTTTAAGGGTTCCATAGATTCCAACTGGTTCGGATGGGTGCCGACTGATTGTGTGCATTTAAACAGGCCTGAGATCTGCTCTGGTGCACAGCCTTTACATTTGACAAGTAAAGTGACTTTTGCAGGTGTATCTCTCACACAGAAACTATTGTGTCGACCAATCAGCTCCACCCTTTTGGGATGGCTTGGTGCACCAATGAAAAGGATGAATAAAATAGGTGTGTTGTAATACATTGGATTATTTTACACTTGACAGTTCCCCCTGCAACCAATAGCTGAGACATTGGTCATCGCTTGACTGTTATTAATAGGGATGGGCATAATTAATCGATCATTGCTCGTTAAGAATATTGTCGATCACGTGAAATTGTTATCGATCATATAGTCGTTGAGTTGCGCAGTGTGAGTCAGGCAGCACAGCAATGAATTGCACTATGTGGCAGCACCAAAGACTGTATGGGCAGCAATTAAACATCCGACCAGCAGGGGGAGATACTTAACTAGTAGTAGGAGACAACAGAACAGGCTCAGGCAGCAGCCTGCGAGCTGCCGTAATGTCAAAACATAAACAGGAAGAAGTTAAGGAGAAGTTTGCCATCGGACCGGACAGCTTTAGAACCGAAAATAACTAAGTTCATTAAGCATTGTGAAACCTTGTATAAGTACAACACTTAAACAAACTGAATTATGTACCACTTGTACATTGAAGCCTACATCCGACCCTGTTTAACGTGTGACGTTAGCGCCGCTAGCATTAGCGGCTAACTTTAGCGTCTATGCTTTCCTACTTCGCCTTCATCAGGGAACTAATTTGCACATTTTAGATGATGATTAGATGAAGTAACGTTAGGTCCTTTATCACTCAGAGAAATGTGCCGTGCCCTTATGCAGTCTTTGGCAGCATCTTAGGAGGCGCATATGTGTTTAAACTTTAAAGGTATCGTAGCATTGGCTCCTTGTTGGCTCATAGCCTCGGGCTTTAACCAGCGCCGCATTTTATTATTATTTTATTTTAAAAGGTTGCCTTGTCTTAAAAGATCTTGGAATAAATATGCAATTGAGTAAAAACCTCTTGTATACAGTCTATGGTAAAAACGCTGTATTTTGGATGTTCTGTTGGCATTTTTTAATATGTAAAAAAAGATAACGATTACTCGATAATTGCTCGTTAATTTTCCCGATGATCGATCAATTGAATTTCTTAAAATGCCCATCCCTAGTTATTAATAATAATTGATAGAATTTATATGGTGCTTTTTTGGGTGTCATTCAAAGACACTTTACATCATAGAGAATCATACATGTAGAAAAAGAAAACAAAATACAGAAACAAAAATTCAAATAAGGTTTGAATTGGAATTATGCTTCCTTAACGAGGTGAGTTTTGAGTTGACTTTTGAATGAGTGTATTGAGTCTGAGATGCTGATGTTTGGGGGGAGGGAGTTCCAGAGGGTTGGGTGCAGTAAGATAAAATGCATAATGTCTGAATAAGAAAAAGTTCCTGTACATATTTTCAACAGTAAAAGGTATATATATATTTAAGGGTTCAGAAAAGTAAATTTTTCCGATATATATTTTGGGGATTTTTTTTATTTATTTTTAATCGGCCGATTTAATCGTAATTTTTCTCTGAAAATAATCGACATCGGCACTCCAAAATCAATATCGGTCGGGCCCTACTACATACTACAGTCTACTACATACTTAAATGGTATATTTCCATTAACTGCTGAGGCAGCTTTGCGAGGAATATTACATTCATTTTCAGACTACACTGACACGTCTTGGGACATAGTTCCTGTTATTGAGACAATACAGTGAGACCAAACTATTCTTAAAAGAGCTGTGTCCTTATCTAGCATTCCCCCTGCTTGCTCGCCCTCCCACTCTTCATAAGTGTTATCAGTGCAACTTCAACTAAATTAATCTGCTGGATCAATGCTTGAATCAATAATTCATCACTATTCTCTGAAGAATTCTATCTGCAAACAGGAAGCCATTCAACAAAGGAACAAATTGATTTAAAGTGTCTAAGGGGCCACTCACACTAGGGCCGCGGCCCCGTGCCAAAGCTCATTTGCATACTAAAGTCTAGAACGTTTGGCTAGTGTGACCACGCCATCCGTATTCCAGCACGGAACAGCCCCTTTTCTCAGACCGTCTGAAAAGCAGCGAAAATATCTGCGTTTTTTAAATGCATTATGCACCCAACGTGAATCTAGTAGTCGCGAGGATGCTAACGTTAGCTCTGCTGCTAGTAGCCTACCAGTTAATGTGCAGTTCAACACAAACATCAGCAACAGTTATCAGAGGAACAGGCAGTGGAAGCTTAAAAGTAAGCTACTGGAAAAGAGTTCAAAACACGGGCTGTCCTGAGCGAATTTTTTTTTAATCAAATTAAAATCACTCATACACACATTAAAATAATAGCCTATAGTAAAAAAATTAAAATTAATTTAAAACAGATTGTTGTAGGCCTAAAAAAATTTTTTGCAGAAAGAAGTTTTAAATAATTGCTGTTGTAAAAGGAATAAGGTAAATAAGGAATAAGTGCTGTTAAAGTTCTTTACATGATTTGTTTGCATAAAACATTTGCAGTTATTGTAGGTTTAGAAACAAAAAAGATTACAAATGTTCCAACTCAAATAATATTTGAATAATAGCCTCCACTTTCAGTATGACCCTTAACTCATCTATAATACTGTCCATGATTTGTTTGTACATTGTCAATAAAGAGCGAATATAGCAATTATTTGAACACGACTAATAGAATTTTTTTTTGCATAGGGGCCAGTCAAAATTTACTTCGGGCAAGTAGAATTCAGACCCACTTGCCCGACCGGGCAAGTGAAAAAAAACCTTAGCGTTGAGCCCTGAATGACTGAAGGGTTTTTGGAGAAGCTGGAAGACTAGACTTGACGTGTCCCTGAAACCAAAGAAAGGAAAAAGAGCGTCCGTCTATTAAATGCTAGAGCAATTCATTTAACTGTCTAGATGGAGAGCTAACCAGCCCCTTACCCGCTTCTTTCAGTGGTGCTCAGAGATGGAGAGCTATGCTTGGAAAAGGTGCACTCAAAGCATTTCAATGAAAAACTTTATTTTTAGCAGAAAACCTTTATAGCCGTCTCATAAAGATGGATAAAACAAGGATCCGACAAGGATAAATATACTGTCAATAGAACAACAAATATTATTAGGGCAATTTATGCCTCAAGAATATTTTGAAAGATGCTACAGTATAGTCAAAAACAGTCTAAACAGAGGTGGAAGAACAAATTGTATGAGCAGATCAACTAGTAGTGGTGCAACGGATCACGGTTGATCCGTGGTCTATGTGAACCGCAGATTGACTCGAGCCTAACGGCTGATCCACCGTGGAGCTTTGAAATAAAATAAGGCTATTGAAAGCTAATGCATATTTATCCGAAAATGATCCAATCCGTGACTCAAAAACTGTGACACGATCCGATCAGCTGATTACGTGTGCTGGTGCATCGTTGTTTACGTGCCTTGGAGCTTGTCAATTACAATGTTGACTGTGTTCAAGGAATGGAAAAGAGAAAAACAGCGGGTGGACAACCTTAAAAGCCCATTTTTGATTACGGTGACACCATCTACAGAATTGCATCTCACTCCACTCTCAGCAAACTGGACCCACTCCACCATTCTGCCATCCGCTTTGCTACAGGGGCTCCATTCACTACTCACCACTGCGACCTCTACAACCTGGTAGACTGAACTTCCCTTCACACCAGACGGCTCCATCACTGGTTTCTGCTCATCTACAAATCCATTCTCGGCATAACACCTCTCTACCTCTCTTCTCTTCTACACCTCTCCCACCCTGCCCGTAATCTAAGGTCCAGTGCTTTCATCAACCTCTCCATCCCCACTGTCCGCACTGTCTTTGGACGCAGTGCCTTCCGGTTCGCTGCAGCCTTTGACTGGTACACCCTTCAAAACACCCTTAAACTTTCTGTCTTCACCTCTCTCTCTGTCTTCAAACTAAATCTGCATAAAATCTTAGTTGACTCCTGCACCTGCTAGTAGCCCTTCTTGTCATACACTATTGATTAACTGTTTATTTTATTGTATTGTATTATATTGAATTTTTTAAAGTGTATTTTATATATTTTTGTAAAAGTGTAATATATATATATATATATATATATATATATATATATATATATATATATATAACCTTGTTTTCACTTTTAGCACTCCCCTCCCCCTTCCCCTTCAGGCTGCACTTGAAAATAAGAATTTTGTTCTTAATTTGCTTGCCTGGGTAAATAAAGGTTAAATAAAAAGCCTTGTCAAAGGGCCACATTTCACTCCCATCAACCGTGCAACTTGTTAGAAAGTTTGAAATTGATAAGTTGAAATAACTTCTCTTTTGCCAGTCAGAAAGTGCATAGTTACAGGGTCACAATGGGGATGGGAGCTGCTTTATTTGATAGAAAAAGGGCTGTGCAAATATTCAACCTTCAAAAATTCAAGTTGGAGTTTGGCTTCCAAAGATCATTAAAACAACATAATGGAGATAGCACGATTATTTTTGCAATGACGTTCTCATCTCAAAGCCCTAGCAAGGGCGTCTGAAAAAGTGAATGCAGCAGAGCAGAGAGTTGAGTCGAGAAGACCAAGAAAAATCTATCCAGTTTGTTTCTCAAACCGCTGGAAAAGATGAAGATAGCACAGGCATATTGTGAACAAAGGCTAGATGCATTTCCACTTTGAGAAAGCTGGAACTGTCTCAGTATACAGTGCCAATGCATTATGTTGGCAACTGGCACTTTGCCAACAAGCCTACTAATATATATGCCACTAAACTACATCATCTGTGTTGGGTTATGTTCAGGTGAAGGACTTGTTTCTATTGCACCACATTAGAAAACTAAACGTGGAATAACAATGAACTCTCCGATAATGTGAAATATCTACCTGACCAGTGCAGCTCAGAATACAGCACAAGGGCCAGGCGTAAACTGCATCCTATCTCAGTTCATTTGAACACACACTCACTGAACATCTACAACTGTCTGTGAATGAAGCTGATGCCATGGATAACCTGATTAGGGGGCTGAATAATGCTGCTAACAGTGTTGGGAGAATGGAGGAGCAGAGAGGGGAGAAGTGAAGGAAATGAAGACAGATTGCTGTGGTACCAGCGGCAGCATTGGAGGAAGGCCCCAGGAGATGTTTCAAATCAAACGCTGGGATAAAGTTTAATATGATGATCGACTTACAGCAGAGGGCACGAGGGGAAGACAAACAGCAACGAAAATACAATGGCTTCACATTGCACTAATCAATAGCAATCCAATTCTGCAACCGCTCCAGCAAAAAAGCATAAAAATTACATGCACGCACGCGCACACACAAAATGTCCAATGCTGTAATTGAATTATCTAGCATCCAGTGCTCTGGCTCTATGCAGCACAGAGGAGGAGGAGAGGGTGAAGTGCCGCAGAGGAAAACAGAGGGCCTATCCTCCCAGCTCCATTCAGCCAAGCTCCACTGAGTTCAATCTGGCCATAGCTTTCATAATAATGTATGGAACAACTATTACTGTTTTACACAACGTCCAAACAAAATGGAGACAGAAAATGTTGCTAGTTTGATTTCATCTTGGTGAACCTGTGACAGTTCAACTAAGGATACAAGCACATTGATCTCTTTGCTTTCTGCAAAGGGAAAAAGACAGTATTCAAACATGTGTTTTTGTCGGGTGAAGTGGCTCCCTTATGCCCTCTTCCTAATCACCTACATTAGCCACGCATGTCGTGAGAGATGGAGAGTTATGATTGGTCGACGTCCAACCTGTAGTCTGCCCCCATCTCTCAGCCAAGTCAAGGTTTATGACTAGAATCACCTCATCTGACATTAATTTAGTGTGATCTGACCTTACAAAGTACAGCACTAAACTGAAACCCCCTTATCGGACCAATATCTGGTCCGATATGGTTGCATGCCACTCATCAGACATGCGTGATTGTGAACGAGCCCTGTGAGAAATAAAAAATACAACTACTTAAAAACAGACTGGCCACCAACCCTTGTGACCTAAAGCTTGTTCCCAGTCGACCTGTTACTTAACATGGATCTGGCAGGCACACATAAAGCACATACAATTATTCTGAATAGGGTTGCAAAGGGGTGGAAAGTTTCCAGTAAATTACCGGAAAGTTTCCGGAAACTTTCCAGGGGAACTTTCGCTCGGGAATTTTGGGAATATTCAAAATTGGAAATTATAGGAATTAACTAAATGGCGGTAATTTCAATGATTTTTTTGTTCATATCCAAACATAAATCTAAACATTCAAACACTATGTTTGGTCATAGGCAGACATCCATGCAAAATAATACAATTAAAAAACATTACATTTGAACAGATTTATTTGTAAGAAGAACTTTATAATTTTTTGATTATTCTATGAACAATCAATAATTTCACTGAACAACAAAAAGATGAATTTTGAGTAAAATATAACTCATCTGTCTGACCCCACCCATACAGTAAATAAAGTAAATGCCCCCCCATGTGATGGAGGAATGCACCGTGCATGTAAGGGGCCTGCAGTAGGATGTGTGCTATGTACAATTTGTACTTGCATGAAATCTGGTTGTTTTAGTCAAGATTATGCTAAAATATATTGTCTACCAACTATATTTAAAATCACAGTTTAAGCCTCTGTAAACCTGGTCTAGTAAAAATCAATATATAATATCAAGTTGGGTGTCTCAATAAGCTTTAAAAAAATTCTGATTTGAAATTAAATGTTCATAAATTTATTAAAACTTAGTTGAAAAAACTTTTTTTTCACAGTCTAGAACGTTTGCCTGGACTGAAATAACATAGTTAGGAGAATTTAGTCCATTGGTTTGCTTTACATTTAGTAAATTCCCGTTTATTCCCGTTAATTCTCCAAATTCCTGTTAATTCCCATGGAAAGTTTCCAACTTTGAAAATTCCCGGAATTTTGGCAAACCTAATTCTGAACCATGTTAACTACTAATTTTCTCTGAACAGGAGTGAGCTATTTACTACTGAAATTGTACCTTCCCTTGTTAGGCTTGTTTATGGCGAGAGTCACCCAGTCAATGAAACAGAATGGAGCCAGTGTGGAAGCCTGGACTGTGCTCAGCTGAGTATTGGTGTGCCAGGCATACGCACGCACACGCACACGCACACACACACACACACACACACACACACACACACACACACACACACACACACACAGAGTCAAGCAGAGTCCCAGCAGAAAGAGCGCTTGAGGCCGTGGGAGTTAGTTTAGACACTTTACATGTTTCAGGCTCTTCAGCACAATACAATCACTCAGCTCATATAGCTGTCTTGCCATGCACAAATGGTGCCTTACACTTTTCACACACTTCTACTACAATGTACATCTGTGTAGCATCTCCTGAATTTATGAAAATGACAGATGAAATAACCAAAGTGCTCCTTTAATGGCATGTCTCCTTCACTGTTATATAACTGTGTTGCATTTTCCTGTTATGTAAGATATAGCTTGAAAAGCAGCGACGTGAGACTGTAGTGACATGTAAGGAGTTAGCGTCATCTCAATAGATACATGTCTGGATGAGGGGAATACCCTTTCAATGGAGCCAGTACTGTACATTTTCAGGTTCTTCAAAAAACATTCCCTGGAAGGAGGCTCCACAGCTATAAAAATAGTCTAGGATCCAATAAATCCTTATTTAACATCAAGTCCACACATTCATAAGTTGGTGGACTATGAGAACTTTCTTATGTCCGTCTCATGCTACGTCCTGAGTGATAGTTTGTGTTTTTCAATATCAGTGCTGCTGTTCCAATTCTTAACACTTTTGTCACTGCCTTAAGCTTTATTTCCACTAGGGATGCACCAAACATTCGGCCACCGAAAATGTTCGGCCGAAAATGGCAGAATAAGTCATTTTCGGTTTCGGCCGAACAAAATTACCGAATATTGACGAACTAAATGACAATAAGGAAATATTTATTTAAAAGAGCTGTGCGCTTGTAAACCAGGAAATGGAAGTAAAGAGAGATGTAACCGTGTGTCAGAGTCCAGTGTGGGAGCATTTTTTCAAACTGGATAAAAAACGGCGCAGTGCAATGCTGCAGCATACAGTTAAAACGCTAGTCCAAGACTGATGTTAAATCACCTTAGAAACTCAAAAGCCTTGCGCGAGCGAAGCAGCGATTCACCCGGTGAAACTCTGTGATGGTTGGTAACGGTGTCATTCACAGTGACACCTCGCCGGTGAGAGCCGCAGCGCAAATACTCTGGTTTGACGGCTAAAATGACAACCGTAGATATCTCTGTTGGGGGGAAAGACTCCGCCTGCGATCTGATTGCATTTTTCGAGTCTGAATACACAGAGCCATGTCGGCAAACTGACTGCGCGACTTAAGAATATGTCCAGCAAGCCGCCTCCCCCGTTAGTTTCAGTCTACAGCCGAAAAAGTTACACTCACCTCTTAAGCATGGACATCGTTTAAAGCCTCTCATTGTTATGATCATTAGGGCTTTGATGCAAATTCTCAGTCTGAACATTATGGTGGGAGCTGTGGTGCACTTTTTTTTAGAGCAACTCAACCTGCACTGCAAAAAATTTAAAAAAGGCAATAAGTCGATCTTTTTGTAGATTCATCCTCATATAAGTCAAGGTACTAATCAATGAGTGGTTCACAATTAAATTCCTACTACAATGTTAATTTTACTCTAAGATTTGAAGGTTTTACTGTTTCATTATTTATTTCGGGTTGCTTTTTAGTTGTAGGCTATGTTTGAGGAGAACATTTGGGAGTTCATGTATGCAATGTTGAAATAATTGGCTAAATAAATAAACAAAACTGCAAGAGCCTCTTTCGGTATTCGGTTTCGGCCAACTGTTTAATCTTATTCGGCTTCGGCCAAGAATTTTCATTTCGGTGCATCCCTAATTTCCACAGAGCTGGTATGGTACGGTAAGACACACATTTATTTGCGTTTACACTGTCACAGGTCTAGAAGGGTACCAAATAAGCAAGCAGTGTCGCACCTATTTATGTCGCCCTTTCGTTGGGGTACCGACGCGTCCCAAATATTCCAAAACTGGTTGACAGAATAATTTCCTTGAGAGAGAATACTGCAATGTGTAGTCATCTCAGCAAGAGTGAAGAGTCTTTTGTTTAGAGAAAAATGGTGGCACGCAGCTCTAGTTAGTTTGTTTGGCATTTTTCCTCTTCATTGAATGTATATCAGGGCTCCAGACTAACTTTTTTCATTGGGTGCACCGGTGCGCCTAACTTTTTCATCTAGGTGCACCAGCATATCTTTTGGGTGCACCAAATTAGTGCTGCATGAATTGGAGAAATGCGATTATAGTGGCCAATATTGCGATTTGCGACGCAATATAATAAATGGTAGGCTATTATGATTCTACTTTCTTGGTTTTCAAGGAAGATTTGAGAATATTGACAGCTTCGATACCTGATCTCAATTTAAAACAAGCACATATTAAGAATCAGTGAAAATATAAAAAATAAAGCTTCTACTAGGCCTATACTGTTTTCAAAATAATAAAAATTATAGTTAAAAAATGTAATAAAAAAAAAAATACTTCCCCGTTAAAATAAATGCATTCCTCCAAAGACAATAGTCTCTATAAGCATTATCGAGTCTCCTTATCGATCCGGGTCTTTATCGATACCACTATCCATACTTTTCTATTATTTTGTTGAAAGATAACTGGTATTATTGCTTTAATTGCCCATAAGATGATCAGAGCTCAAGATAGGATGTTAAACAGGTCATAATTCCATAGTTAGGCTACTATCTATTTTATATTGCTGAAAAAACAAGTTTTTCACCAAAACTGTATTATCAAAATTTCTCTCCAAAAACCAAATTTTTTTTTTTTTGTTACATTTGAACACACCATGATGACCTTTTATTTACCTTTGCCTAAAATTTATATTACCGAGGTGACCTGAACACAACACATTTGACACCGTTAGCAACTTTTTTTTAAGCTAACTAGCTCTATATCACATGCTATATCCTGCTGATTTTAACATGGATTTGAAAACTGGATAACTATTTTTAACTGACAGGACTTTCTACACCGTCCGGTTGTATGATAACTACCGCTGCTTTGAATGACTGTTGATGCGCACGGTGCCGACTCTCCGAGCCCGTCTGCAGCAGCAGCTGTGCGCATTTTTTAAATTTTTTTGGACTACAGGTAGACGGATACTGAGTTTAAGGAGTTTTTTTTCAACCCAAAGACAGTTCATGGTAGGCAACTCTTTTATATGCCTTTGTTTTCCGTCACAGTTCAGCGTGGATGCTGCTGCGCGTCGGCGTCCATGTTTGTTTGTTTACTCTGCTGTCGACTCGGCAACCGTCTTGCACATAGACATTATAAATTTATAATGTCTATGGTCTTGCACGCCGTGTAGGTGCGCGCGCAGATACACACACACACCGACACACACACACACACACACACACACACACACACACACACACACACACACACACACACACACACACACACACACACACATACACACACACACACACACACACACACACTGTCAGAGGGGCGCTACCAAAAAGACGAGAGCAGCAGTTGGAACGTATAGACACACGCGCGCACATTTATCCTACATTGAATCGCAATCGCAGCAGCCAATTTTGCGGTTATGTAATTGCACTAGCTGCTCACATCGCAATTAGATGAATCGTGCAGCACAACACCCAATATTACATTTAATATGACGTGATCAATTTCAGGTGCACTGGTGCGACCAGTGGAAATATCTGGTCGCACTCCACAGATTTTTGGGCGCATGTGCGCCCAAATTAGGCGCACTCTGGAGCCCTGTATATGCAGGCGACGCGGTTCAGCTCTGACCCAAAGACTGAATATACTCTGACAGCGGCTATCAGTAAAGGGTGCCGTCCGCAGTGGAAACGCAAACCAGATCTAGGGTTACCCTTTCGTAACAAACCGTGCCAATACCATACTGAGCTGTGCTTCAAGGGTTAAATAGAAATAATTAAATCAGGAAAAAACACTGTTTAAAAAAGTAGAGGGCTTAATGTAAAACTCATGTTAGAATTATTGGAGAAACAGGCACTAACCCTGTTTTTAAGTGCACTGAACATCAGCAGGGGTATCTTGGAGCTATACGTCATTATGACATACCATAACGATGTCTGTAATAAAAGAACGGAGAATGCCTAAGGCGTTCCATTCTCTGCTCTACTACTGTAGCAACACCTTGGTGAATGTGCCGTCACATGATCACGCCTCACCCCACAGGCCTGCACTGAATTCATTACGTTTATCACCATGGAAACCACAATCTATGCAAAGAGACTCTTTGAATAGATTGAGACTCTTAAGAAACAATTTAGTTTTTATATATATTTTTTTAATGTCAATTTGAACTTGCATTATTGAATCCTTCTGTTAAAATCCAATTTTTCAAGAAGATTTTGCAACAAAACAAAGTAAACGCATCACCTCTCAGTAGGGCTGGCCCGAATACCATTTTTCAGGCTTCGAATATTCGTTGGTTTTTCCGAGCGAATATTCGAATATTCGTTCCAGAAAAACACACCATCAAAAACCACATAAAAAATAAAATAAAAAATAAATTAAATAATTTTTTTTTTTTTTTTTTTTTTTTAACGTTAATAATCCCTATATACTCCCTGGAACCGATTTTGACAGTATCTGCATATTTTGTTGAAGATTTACGCGCTCGGAGGTGAAGTAATGGATGCGCTATGACACTTAGTGATGTAATATCCTCCTAAATGAGCAATACTACTACTACTACTACAATATTACTAACTTTTATATCCAAATATAAAATTATTTGATGACATTATATTGCAGTACTAGCTTCTTGCAAAAAAAAAATTTGAAAAAAAAAAAAAAAAATTATTAAAAAAAAACAAAAAAAAACCGAAGCTCCGAATACTAATTTAAACTCCGAATACTAATTTTCCGAACGAGTATTCGAATATTCGAATAATTCGGGCCAGCCCTACCTCTCAGCCTAAAGCCATACATGTAGAGCACGTACCATTGCAGGCCCACCTTCAACCCAATCCTCACAACGCTTCTATCAGATACACAAACAGCCACCGCACAGCAGGACATTCTAGTCACCAAACAAGACACACAGGGACCTGGCATGCACAGCAGCAGTAATGATCTGCTCCATTGGCCAAAAGGTAAAACAACACAACTAGCACACAGCTACATTGAAGCAACAAGTTATTCTAACAGTCAGGAACATGTGGTGGAAGATGTTTTCCTTTTGCTTTTACTTTTGGGCAAGACGTTTTGTTAACACTTAGGGTCAAAACGAAATAAAATGTAATATACCAACGCACGTTACTGTCCACATGTTGCCCTGCCCCCCGCTCTGTTCCTTAGATGTGTGTGTGTGTGTGTGTGTTGAATCCCCCTTATTCTGTGGGACCTTTCAGCTCCCAAAGTCATTTCCATAGGTCATGGTCCGACCCTCTCCATCCCCCAACCACCTCCATTATGGCAGGACCTTTGTCCATACCAGATGTGGGGTGTGTGTGTGTGTGTGTGTGTGTGTGTGTGTGGTGTGTGTGTGTGTGTGTGTGTGTGTGTGTGTGTGTGTGTGTGTGTGTGTGTGTGTGTGTGTGTGTGTGTGTGTGTGTGTGTGTGTGTGTGTGTGTGTGTGTGTACGAAGGGGCCCCCCGGATGACCCTCCCCCCTTGCAGAAAGCCTGCTAACTGTGTGTCCTTGCAGCTCAGTGGACGTGGTGTGTAAATCAAACTGAGGCTTTACACTAGAACACCTCTAACACACTGTCCTTGACTGTGGGCTAACTGACTAGAGATCAGTGTAAGACAGGAAACCATGAGCTGGCACGGTGCAGAGGTGCTGTCACAAGTGTGACAGGGGGAAGTGAAGCAACATGCCACACTTAAACTCAACTCTGCATTAACTGTTGTAGAAAGGCAAGGCAGGAGCGCCACTTCCACTTGTTATAGAGGTATTGGTACGTCCTTCCATACTGTGTGTGTGCATCAATTCTCTACCTTTAAAGCAAAACTCCAGTGCTGAATATATACCGACTGGTTGCAACCTGCCTGTTTTATCTGAAAAGATGAAATACGGCTGAGGCAGCTTTTTGTTCCTTGTAAACAAAGCAGGAGGTAAGGATGGCCAATGGCTGCACAGATTGAATAGGAGAGGGGGAGGCTGTTGTACATCTGTCTGACTATGGTCTAATAAATATGCAGCAGCTTGATCTAAAGGTTAGACAGCCTGCCCTGCACCCTCACAGCTGCTCACACACACACACACACACACACACACACACACACACACACACACACACACACACACACACACACACACACACACACACACACACACACACACACACACACACACACACACACACACACTATAGTTCAAGGTAGAGCCCTTGATCAAGGAGTCCCATAAACTAATACACATCATGTAAAAGCCCTGTTGACTGTTTCCTAACACAGTTGGCTTCACTAAATAGCATTCCACAACTTATAAGCCTTAGCCATGGGCAAGGCCGTCTCTGTTGTTGCAATGTGGCTCTGCTTCAATGCCAGCCTAATCCACTCCAACAGAAAGGATGCTCCAACTCATGGTTATGGCAGCACAAAGGGGAGGGCTTGGTTTACACACCAGTGTATGGTCCACATGGGTGGAGATAGATTACTGTGAAATATGCCACTGAAAAACTGAGATTTCCTCCACTCTCCAAACGTAGATACATCTGAAAACATGAGACCAGTATTTATAGTGACGTAGGAAAAATCAGTAAATAACAGAGTTATTGTTAGCTACAGTGGGTCCTTTCATTACATAACCTTTGTTTACATGCCAGTTTACAGAGCCCAGGCTGTGTATTAACACTGGATTTTTTTTTCAGCGCACACACAGGACTATATGGACAGTTAGCGGGTCGTAAGAAGATATTCACTTATTCTGACAAAAAGTGGATTTTGACAACAAGTGTTCTACAAAATTGCAGTCACCTTTAAAGGACAACTTAGTTATTTATATGGCAGCCTAAATGGCATTTCTATGTATTGCTACTTAGACGATACATGAACTTTATTCATTTCATCCTTACTAGCTCTATCTTTTTGACTTGATTATAGGGTTTCTAGTTTGATCAGGTTCACCAAGATGGTGAATATGACAAATCCCAATTTACCTAAAAAATAACAACCCAGTTCTCCTTTTACACAGTTGTCATGTGAATTGTCACTTCCAAGGCTGGCACATGCACAGAGACAGAGACAGAGACAGAGACAGAGACAGAGACAGAGACAGAGACAGAGACAGAGACAGAGACAGAGAGGGACAGAGAGAGAGACAGAGACAGAGAGAGAGATAGAGAGAGAGATAGTGGAATGGGGTAGGGGGTGGAAGTGAATAGAGGCCAATAAGGGGGATACTAGTCCAGCATCTGGTTGGCTGCTCCGGTGCCTTGCCCCGTCAGACGTCCACAACATGCCTGGTCATTACAGGCTGCTCTGCTTTACAGCCAAATCACTCCCAGGAGAACACTTTCCTAATGGCTTTTCTTCACCAGAAATACTTTGATTGTAATCTTCTAAACAGTGGTATAAATAGAGTGAGATCAGTGAGGTCAGGGCAGTATAATACCTGACCCTGGACACATGCTGGAAAACAGCACTGGGTTGTTATATGGAAAGCAAACTCAAACTAAATGTTCCATACTAAAGTTTACTCAAGCGTAACTAGGGCCGTTCAATTAAAACTGAAAGAAAACCATCATTCCATCTTGTCTTGAAAATGTATAAACAGCTAAATGTTTTAGACATCTACCGATAGGACTAATGGCATAATGTTAGGCACAATGAGAAACACGTATTTGAAGGGATTGGTGCAAGACGAAGTCTAAAAAGTGCTTATACTTCAGTATTTCCCCTACTATTATACAGGCCTGGCGGGGCCGCCAGGCCAACGGGACCCCCGCCAGGCCAAAAGCAGCCTGACTTTAAAAAAAAAAAAAGTTAATTTTTTTTATAAATTTTTTCCGTAATAATCATGTGAGCGTCTGCGCGGCACTGTCGGTCTACCCCTTGTTTGCGCCTGTCTTTACAACCTCTCGTTTCATCATCCCATCATCTGATCTGTGTGTGTGTGTGTGTATGTGTTCTGCGCACGGCGCGATGCGATGCGCGTGTGCATTCGATGCGCACTTTTTGACACGGAAGCCAATGAGCAGGAGCATGACCTTTCTTTATATGTGACTAACAAGCAAACGTTGAACTAGTGGCGAAAATAAAACCAGCGCCTGCTCTATGGAGATATTAAGGACTCAGTAACAGGGACGTTGAACAGGAAAAAGTGCTGAGCAAAACTTAGAAAGTTAAAATCGCTACGTCGCCGTGGCAACACAACCAATCTGTATCAACAGCAGAGACAGCGCTGAAAAAACGGCATGCACCCGTTTCAGTAAGTTTACAGAAGTGCCACACTGCTACTGCCTTTGGCATTCTTCTCAGAAAAGCATTCATTTATTTTCAGGGGATATATTAATTCATTTATTGTTTTAACTGCAGAACAGTCTACAGTAACCACAATTCATCAGTGCAGCAGAATGCCAACTAGCATCCTGTGGGCCCAGCCTTGCAACACGAATATTGTTTGCTGGCCCCCTATTGAACAAATCTAATTAAATCTAATTGCTGACCCCTGCTTTAGTGTATACAAACTCACTGATCCTCAATAGGCCTGAGCCATTCAGTGAAACAGTGCCAGAGAATCCACTTACATTTTGGTACATCATGGCCTGAACAGGAAAGCCTTCAAAGAGCCCCTTTTTTTCTCCAAAAATTACAGTCACTTTACTGCAAAAACACATCACATATAACTACATAATGACACTGAGTGAACGTTGGTATCTGGGTGAAAAAAGCTAGCGGCAGGGTAATGTGGTGTGCTCTATGGGGCTTGGAACATGAGGTTTGGTGCCCAAGCTAAAGGTGATATTTCTGACACAAAGCCCAGTGTGGAAAAAGAAACACTCTGGCTTTAATTCAAATGATCTTACTCAATATAGGGCTGGGCGATATGACCAAAATCTCATATCCCGATATAGAAATGTCTTATCCCGATAACGATACATTTGACGATATAGCATATTTTCTGTAAATTCAATTAATAAATATTTAATTAAATACTCAACAAATAAAGTATTGACCCATATTTGATTATTTTCAGCTTTTATTAAAACGCAAATTTTCAAGCATTCAACAAAATAGAAAATTGCAATGTGACATTTGAGTAGTTTTGGGCCTTGTGGGGTTTCAGGGCACAGAATTGACTGAATTGGTGGATTCCTCCTTAGCTTAGCTCATTAGCCTAATGGAGCTATCCTCTTTAGCTGAGGCTGCTGTGGCTTGTAAATTCACCCCGCGGAGAGGGTGACCGCCCCGGGGACCGCAGGAGCTTCTCACCGCTGAGAGAGCAGCTGAGCCGCTCATTACTGCGAGCCGGTGTTGCACCGAAAGCTGTGACCTGTCAGAATGTGTGACCTTAGAGGGCGCTGTTCTTATTTCTTAACTGATTTCAATGGTCTGTAGTAGGCATATAACAACCCAGTCTCACAGTGAAATGTTTTAATAATTATGTTGGTCCACAGCTGAAAACATAGTTTCACAAAAACAGCCCTGCAATTGAGAGATTATCAAGTTGTTTGCTTCCAATTTAAAATGATTGCGCAGTGGAAAAAGTACAGCCTGTACACAGATTTCACTGAGATGGGTAACTAGGTTGGTTATTCACCTTTTAAAAAAAAACAAAAAAAACAATCTGACCATTTCAGTGCCAATTTTGAGAAAATTCTACGATTTGCGCAATGGACCACCGTTTTAACATATAATAGCCTAACTGACATGAAAACCACGCGCGCACAGAACAGTTTCCGCGAGTGGACAAGCTTCATCGCGAGGACGCATTTCTCACCTGGCTGTGAGCGAGGAGCGCAGCCTGACCCTCTCTAAGCGCGCACAAGTGTTCAACACACGCTCACGTTTGTAGTTCTTCAGACTGATCGCTCTTTATGTCATGACTGGATGAAGCTTTTCTCCTCGCGGGTGCTGTTCTATACACCGCGAGGAGCATTTCTCACCGGGCTGTGTGTGCGCGTAAACGAGAGTTCATCACTCGCTCTTTATGTAAGACTTTTTTTAAATTGCAATGCAATGCATTTCTGTAGAAAAGGCCCCAAAGTTTATAGGTTACAGCGTTTGTTATTTTCTTATAGTGTTTTTTAAGATGCGAGTTGTTCAGTGCAGATAACTGTTAGTTAGCGTGACGTCAGTCAGCCGGAGCCTCTGTTAAGTGAAGTTTCCTTTTCTTTCTCCCTCACTTGTGTGAGCTTGCAAGTTGCAAGCGTATTGCTATTGTTCTTTTCCTGGGATCTGCATGCTGCTGTGCATGTTAAAGAAGAAATAAACTGCGGATAAATCCTTATTCGTCTTCTTATGCTTCATATTCTGACATTTTGGGCGGTGTTTTGGCCGACACTTCTTAAGTAAAACTAGTGATATTAGCCAATCAGCATGGTAACAGTACATCCACCAGTTTCCTCTACTACAATTTATTGTTGTGAATGACACAGGATCTAGCAGCATTGTCATGGATGTGTGGGCACGTCGATGACGCAGCGGCCACCTGCATTCATTGTGTGGTAGCCTCATCACTGCTTTATAACTGCTATACCGGTGACACGGTAGAGTCAAAATCCATATCATAGCACAACTTCATACCGGTTTACAATCTATACCGTTTACACCGTACACCCCTAATATATATCAATCAATATATCACTCCTTTCATTTAGAAGTGAAGGTAGCGTACCTTGGAACTTGGATTTGTAAATGGGTATAATTCTTATTTTTATCAGGCACTAGCCAGCATATTTATTTTTCATCTCCCACAAACATAGAAGAGCAGCATAGATCCCCTGGCCTCCCCATTAAGGAGAGGGGGTGGGTCGGGGGGGGCTTTCATTAACGCATTGGTGCCTTTCAATCCGCCAGGCTACTGCCAATGGGCTCGAACCCACTCACATTAGTTTCTGGTTCCTTGGGCCAGGACAACGGGCGTTCAGGGTGACCCCGCATGCCGGGCATTCCTCTAGCGCTAGTACACTGACAGCAGCAGTACACAGCACCTAGGAAAACAACCGCTAACACAAGCATTTCGTGGAAACACACCACGGACATTAAAAAAAAGGGGGAAAATAAGAACATAGGGCCTAAAGTGAGTTCAAATATATGGACACTGCAGTCTCAGTGGAATTTGTTTTTTTACAGTATCAGTGTGTGCAGATAAAACACAGCACAACATATCTTTTAGAAAGGAAGTACAGCTACCAGTGGCCTTGATGGAAAAACCCCAGAACTGATTCCCTTACTGCGGAAAAAAAACACTTCCCTGATTTATTGCCGTTTCTCTAAAGGAGTGAACAACCACACTTGGGTCATAGAGCAGAGATACAACATATGCATCAATCAATTTGGAAACATTTTATATTGCATTTTGAGTGTCGGACATCCTCGTAGCATACTATGAATTTCAGTGCACTGATTTCCAATGAATGGCCATGATCCCTCTTTTAAACTAGTTCCGACCTGCTTTGAGTGGCAGGAAATTGAAAAAAAAAAATAAGAATTCTTCAAAACACAGGTGTGCCCACTAAAAATTTCTATCAGACCAATCAAGAGTTTCATGGGCATCCTACACACACAACACAGTATGTTAATATCAAAGTAATGCCTCAGCTCTACACTTATTTGGGATACATGGGTGAGTGTAACTACGTGTTCACACCTAACTGTTCACCTCCTTGGTGTGCACCAGTTGACAGCGGATGGATGGTTTGGATAGCGTTCATAAAGGCAAAACTCAAACAGACTATAACATTGTAAACAAAAGTCACATGCACGGAAATGCTGTCAAGTTCTACCGTCGTCAACATCACAGAGCATCGAACAGTTATTTCGATGCCTAATGTGGAGCACATATTGGAACAGCCACACTCTTTTAAATGCAGTGCTACTCTGTCAGCCCACGTTACAATAGCAGCAGACTTGTTGCAGGGTGGATCATATGGAAGTATGCTCTGACAATGTGCAAAAGGTCTATCAAATGTTGCAGAACTAAAAAAAAACATGGGTCCCATTTCCTCCAAAGTGACATATCTAAACATATTGTTGGGTCCCACCAACAGCCCAAGCCCATAGATGTATTCAGTTTACAATCGCATAGGACCAAGAAAATAAAAAGGAGCCAACACAAACAAGGTTTAAAACCATTAATGGATTAAGAAATGAATGTTCATGCTTAATTGCCTATGTACTGGTGTGTTCAGTCTAGTGAGTACTGAGCAGTGAGTGGCTCACTGCTTCTTGACACTGGGATATGGGTTCACTCTCATCCAGGTTACCCAAACAAGGAGATCATGTTTACATCCATAAACCTGACCTGACCGAGAAAGGACAACATTAAGACACACGTGAGACGGCTCCAGTGCCAGCAAGCACACAAGCAAATCATAAATGAGTAATACACGTCTTTAAAAGAAACATAGTTCTATCCTTTTGTGAAACGGTCATATTATGATATTTTTACAAGATCCTCCTCCTATGATGATGACGCAGATTGTCTCATTTTCAGCACATTTCTCATGGCGTCTCCTGTTTATTCCTTACCAAAACAAAACATATGCAACTTCCAAAGTACATGGTGTGTGTATACTAATGCAGTAGGACAGACAGGTAGGATACACCTGTCTATATTCCAAGTTATTTGGGGAACTAATTTCATGACCAGTAGCTGCCATGGAGACGGAGCAGTTAAGATAACACCCCCCCCCCCCTCCCCCTCCCCTCCAACCTAAGGGACAGACCTCATCCATTCTGACACCATGCTAAGCCTTTATAGCAGTCAATCCAGCTAAACGTGGAGCGCTTACTTCAACTTCCTATGTGCCTATAGGGGGCAGGGAGGGACAAATTAACCTGCAGGAGGGGGAGGGGGGGTTGTGTGTGTGTGTGTGTGTGTTTCAGGGGTGTGGTTCTGAACACCAAACAGCAATGTAAAGGTGTCACTGGTGGTGCACCCTAATATCTACTCTTTTCTAAAAGCAAATCTAATATAGCGCCTTGATACTCCTGACATAAATGTAACAGCTGCAATGTGCACTGATTAATCACTGCACCGATTCATGTTGCTAAACTGGTCACACTTTTTGCATGTTCAATATTGGGAGTCTTTTTCTGATGTAAACGCTGTAGCTCTGGCCCGGGCTGGGGCCACGCCATGGTAGGCTAATCCCATTGCTGGACAAAGAAAGCGGAATTCCCACCATTCTTTGTGTGTCCCGGAGCCAACATATCAATCTAATAACCAGAGCCGCATCTGAGGCAGCGGCGGAGGGGTATGTGAGGACATGGTTCAGGATTTTGGCATGCCTAGTGCTCCGATGATGTGTGTATGCCGTTTGAAAAGCATGGTCCTCCACTCTTGCTAAGTCTCTCTCCCCATCTATCCCTCCACACAAAGGAATGTCACACAAAGGAAGCGCGTGAGTAGGAAAAAAAACATCACTATCGGCTGTTCTCACAGGTATGAGAAGAAAAAAGCCATTTCCTTTTGCAATAAAGCATATTACTGACCACTGTCTGAAACAAAGAAAAGCCAGCACAGCTCCGATGAAAAAATTAAAATAAAAATCTCAGCGTAACGACGTGCACGCATGAATGGTTAACAACAGCGGTGTAGGCTATCTGTGACTGTCTAATGAGGAGCTATAAATGCCCAATCCTATTCACAAATCTTGCGGGTGGGTAATTCAATAGGCTGCTGTGTGCTTATCGGTAACAATAAACACCCCATTACACATGAGCCGAGATTCTCCAGGACACACTCCATGTCGATACGGCAATGAAAGACGCCCAACGCGTTCTCTTAAAAACAATGCAACCGCAGTCTCCTCCGCTTCAATTACAGTTAGCCTAGTGGACCAAACACTGTCAACAAAAAAGGCTATTTCCAAAGTCGAGTTTGGGTGACACGATATGCCGTTTAGAGAAATGTGTAAGACAAATCCACCACACGACTTCCACATATGGTTAACGATTAAACAGGATAAAGCAGCATTAAATCAGTACAGTTTTAAATGGTGTTTGGCGTAGCCAACCCAGGTGCGTTGTTTACGGTTTATAGCCAGTTGGAAGGATGAAGAAACGGGACCTCGGCAAAAATGTTTCTAATAGTTTGACAGCGTATAGCTAGCTAACGCATGTCTGAATTAACAAGCCCAGTGTCAAAACCTATCAGGGGAAATAACTTGTCAAACAATAGCCCGTGGTTAAACGGCGAAACACAGAGCAAATGTTGAAACTCCGCGCTATAGTTTCAACACTTCCCAGCGGCTAAAGGCTAGCAGGCTAACGTGATAATGCACTGGGGGGATAAGAGGCTACAAGTCATCTGTTACAGTGTTATTAGCGCTACAGAGCTACATAAACAGTTAAAATTCCTAGCGGGCGGAGAAAACAAGCAAACTAACAAACAAAACAAGAAGACAGATACTAACAAACAAAACAAGAAGAAAGACGAGACATCTAGGCTACCAGATTCAACGTCATATTAATATAGCCTATAACTGAAGAAGGAAAAAATACATGTAGCTGTCAGCTTTACTATAAAAAAAAACATTCGGCTACTCATGGCATGTCATTGTAGTAGCCTAATCTGGGACGAGCAGTAGTAGCGCAAACAGTAGGTGAAAAAGTGTTGCACAGAGATAACAACACAGAGCCATTCAGAAAAAGCTAACTTAGTTCAGCAAACTCAAGCTATTTGCACAATTAAACCAAAACAAGTGCGAGGGAAGGGGACATTGTCCGACCGAAAAGGTAAATGAACAACCAGCGCTTGACCAAAAGCAAACATCCACACAGTGATGCTGCCAACTTTGGCTGTGCGAAACTGAGGGACTGTTCTCTCCGGACGGACGGGCAAAGCACAATCCAAAAGCTGTGAGCCAAGCCTAGCCAAAGACAGGCCACCTCTGAAGCCGTCGGCCCTTGAGTGCCCAACGTGACTTTTAGCTCCTTGCTCCCTCTTTTTTTCCCCCAGACAATAAACATTCCAAAGACAGGCAGAAGCAGGCAGGCTGGCCACCGACCCTGCGCCATCTTAGTTACACACACTCTGATTCTTCAGGCTTCTTGAACAAAGAGCTTTTCACGCGGAACTGACAGAACGCACGAGAGTAAGTTTTATAGAAGCACGCGAGAAAGCCCAAATACAACTCCATCATGTCCTTTTAAGGGCACTTACCGGTATTTTCTCGTATCCCTGTCCAACACAGGAGGACGAACAGAAAGCATGGTATTGCATCCATCGTGGCTACGGACCAGACTGGCAGCACACTGCTAACTTCTCCCTATTATAATAGGTCCGTGACTGACTTCTCCCTAGCGCTGGGGAGGTAGCCGCTCATTGGCCAGTAAAACCACAAGTCCCACCTCTCCAGCGCTCGCTCGGGGGAAGTGCGATTCTGATTTGCGGAGAGAGCCGCCACACCCCGCCCCACTGGAGCAACTCTACCACGGCTGTAAACAAACACTGTTGCTATTCACTATAATGACAAAAAATATACATTAACACTCATATAGGCTACATTTTTGATGAATAAAATCGTCAAGTAAAAGAGTTTAACAACCACCTCATAAACAAAAATAAGAACGTGAATAGGCTACTTATAACTATTTCAGGAAAAGTGTTGTTGTTGTTGTCTTATTTTGTTAGTGTAAAAAGCTTTTGTGCCAGAGGAAGACAGGGAGTAACGTGACAGTCATTGATTTTGTCAGACAGAGAGAGCGTGCCACTGTGTCTCTGACTTATGGAACACATTATGATAATACCATCAGCAAACATAACATAGATAACATTCTCACTGCTGACGGTCTTCCTAGATAAGATACCTTCAATGACATGCTATGGCTACACCCGTGTGCATGTCCATATGTCAGTCTTTCACACACACACACACACACACACACACACACACACACACACACACACACACACACACACACACACACACACACACACACACACACACACACACACACACACAGACAGATGTCTTACACAATCATGCCACCTTATCCCCCCCTGTATTGTTCTCAAGCCCCTAACCCTTTCTTTGTCCGGTCCACCTCTTTACTCCATCTCCATCACCCAATCACATGCACGCACACACTTGACCTGGCCCCCATTCCCCCCTCCTCCCGACACACACACACACACACACACACATACATACACACCCTCCTCGGTCCCTGGAGAGTGTGACAGAGATTGATGATGGCCTATTATTCGATGTCCAACTGAGCCCTGCATATATGCGCACGCACACACAGACTCACACAAACACACAGGATGGTACACTCTCATGCATACTTATTTATCCCTAAAAGATGGAGAATAAGACTCATACTGCCAGACAAGGGATAGAGCAACATATGTATAGATGAATTACGTGATGCAAAAAGACCAAGTATCATAGGAACTCAAATATTACATTCACCTAAACAGATGTTGCTAAATGCCGAGTAACCACTGAAACCCCATCACCCTGAAGCACATGCACTCACACACACACAAAGGCACCACCTGCTCTCAGCACTAATCAAATGCTGTTCATGTTAAAGTGCTTGTACCTGTCTCATTTGCATTTACAACTTTGGCATTTAGCAAATGCATTCATCCACATTGACTTGGAATACTGTATGTTGGAGCGGGGGGGGGGGGGGGGGGAAGGGGGGGAAGCTCAGATTCTTAATCACAAAATGACTAAGCAACAGACAGACAGCGGTGCAAAGGCCAGTGAGGATTTTTGCTATGAATACAGAATAATGTTAGCCTGGCACCGCCCGCCTACTACTTCCGCTCAATTTTCATTTCCCTTCAGTAGTCAGTCTGTGTGCGCCGTATTATTCTTAGGTTTTCTCTGCTGGTCCAATCAGCGAACAGAAGGAGTGGCTCAGAAGCCGGCACATGACATGGTTGGTTGGCAGATCCAGAGTGGCACTGGGCTGATCCAATAGTTTTAAACTTCAACAGACACCCGCCTTCAAGTGAGTTAACGTTTGTCAATTGAGCGATTCCAGACCTTCTGTACAAATGAAATGAAGTACGATGGTCTGGTAGCACCAGGTTAGAATGATGTTGCAAAAACTAGAAAAGTGTAGTAATATGTTACCTTTTTTAGAACAAAAATCAGTGTTTTGACATCCAAGCTAAATATTCCCCCTCCCCCTCCCCCCACCCTATGATTCTGTCTATAGTGGGGGGGTTCAAAGGTCTCTCCATAAGTGGGGAAGGACGAGAAAGAGCACAGATGACATAAGCTGTTTCCTTTACTCATTTCAATATGTCCACATTCACTTCCGCCCTGGCACCCTCCCTGATTCAAGAGAATCTCTGTTGCCATCTTAAGTGCTGTTCTATTAGTCTGATACCTTGGCTCAACAGACTGACAATCAATATTACAACGGGCCCAATTGTGTGCGGAAGTGTAGAAGTCATAAGTAAAAATGTTCCCAGAATGTATTTCCAGACAAATCCATTAAACTGTGGACAATCCTAGGAGTCCTACAGAGAATTTAATAAAACATACCTGCAACATTACATTCAGTTCAGTTAAATTGAAGTTGCCAGCATGAAAAACAATGTGCTGTTTCAGAGCTTTCTCCACACTTTCTCAAACTGTTTACATGGTGTATGTGTCAACACATTGTTTATGTTTCTCATAGTGTCATTGATGAATCTCTCCTTTTCAGTCTCTGTCTGTAATGCTCCATTCTATAGAGCCTGTCTCTTTAATCCCCAACTTCTAAAACTGAATTTACAGTAACTGTTCCATTCAGGGGTATCTGGGGACGTGGCTTATCAGTCCTAAGTGATCATAACACAACTTAATGTGCAGCCTTTCATTAGATTTTGCTGATCAGTCATACTCAACAGAGGATGAATCCACTCCATTGTGGACCTAAGGCATCCACGTCATAACCTTTAGTGCCACAAAAAAAATTCTCGTATACGAAGCACATCCCATATATAGCCTGGAAATCCAGACCTGCCGCTGGCATATTTATGTTTGCTCAGCCTGTTGGTCTGGACACGATCCATTGGAGCTCACTAACCAAGTCAAATCATTCTATCTGATATGGTCGGTGCGGGCGTAACCGGATGACAGTACTGTGCATGGGGCGTTGAAGCCGTGATAGTAAACAACAAAGATGGATGCGGATACGTGGTTTGAGTTTGAGACTGCTTTGGCCTCGACACTTAACGATTTGGAAGACGGCACTCAAATCTTTCATTAGCAAGAAAGAGGAATGTTCTGTTTTGCCGACCGACCACGGCAAAAGTTTAATTTACCAGTTAACCTGCTGTCCGCTATACAAACAGGGCTTAATATTAATACGTCACCTTGTCCATTGATCTGATCGTTCGTAGTGTTATCCAATTGCGTGCAGTGGTATTTGAAATGGTTGGGTAGGTGCGGCCCTATTGCTCATGTCTAGACCCTATATCGTTCTAGATGTGGGTCTGGATTTCAGGTTATATCCCATACTCTAATAGGTGGATCATCATGGCCTTTGCAGCACACATCGATGCAGAGGATAAACCTTTATACTTTGAATGACCTTACATGGCTCTTCCTCTGACGCAAGTTATATTCCGAGCCCCAGAACTAGTAACACTCTAAGTATGGACCCCCTATAGGCAAGCACACATTTTCTTTCTACAGGATTCTGGAGCACACTTGCTTGTGTAGGCTGTACTTATAGAAAGCACTTTAGGATGTATTCCCTAAGGGTTTCTCTACTAAAGGGCAATTCAACCCGTCAGCAATTTTCACATCAGACAGAGACTTGTCAGTCCAATGGAACAGAAAACCTACCGTTTGAAATGAAATGCATCAAAGAGGAAAACAGCAGAATGCCTGAGGAAGCCAGTGTAAATTCAACAAATGGATTCAGTCAATCACCTGGTATGAATTCATGGCTTAAGAATATCAATGTTTTTAACCACACTTGTGGCGTGAGGTAGGGAACAGTGCTGAAGGTCAGTAGTTCAGTCCACTACTTTGGTCCAGACTGAAATAGATAATCAGCTATTAGATGGACTGCTTCGGAATGTGCCAGAGGACACACTCACACTCAGGGCTGGACTGGCCATCGGGCGTACCGGGCAACCCCCCTAGAAGGTCCAGGGTCCACGACACAGTCTCCCAAATTCCTGTGAGAAACACTGTGTGTGTGCATGGTTATTAAGAGTCATTAGACCAGGGGTTGTGTTCAAGTACGCTTAATGATTTGGTCATTCATCAATAGAAACATTGTGTTGTTATCTGGCTCAGAGAGGGACCAGTCACTCATACGTTTTGGACTATAGACAAACATATAGCTTTTACATATGTGTATTGTAAGACCACCTCTCAGAGGGACCATCAGGACAGGGGCCCAGAATTTGGTGCAACGCCCCAGCCTCCGCATATCGTATAAATAATCATGGTGGGCTGCCATGGCCAAAAATGCCAGGGCCAATTTTTTGTCCCAGTCCAGCCCTGCTCACACTTTGCCCAGTTGATCCTTGCGTTGTTTTTTCACCTACTCAGTGAAATATCAAAACATCTACGAGATCTTTTGATACAATAGCATTTGGTACAAACGTTCAGGTTCTCTAGAGTATCAATCCTAATGACATTAGGTCATCTCATGACTTTCCCTTTGTGGCTTTGGTCGAGATAAATGTCTCAGTATCATCATTATAACATTAGTGATCCTCAGACTTTTCAAAAAGTGCAATCAGCAGGTCAGAATCCATACTTTGTTTTACGACCAAATATCGGAAGATCATGACACTCTCATCAGCCTCAGCTCTACTCATTGTTAATTAGCTGGATAAACGTACCAGGCTACCATGTTAAAACTAAGATGGTGACATGTTAAACATCAGAATCCCATAGTATTGTCATTGTGAGCATGCTGACATCTTCTTTGGTTGCCCACTTGTTTATTTCGACTGCTGTCCTACTTTCTTTAAGTGCACACGCAGCTGACCTCTCTCTCTTACTGAGAAAAGTGACTTACCCAAGAGCTCTACTTTGATGAGATGTCATTGCTCATTCACTCAAATACCTCTTGTTTCTCTTTTGTTTATTTCATGACCTGGCCTGGCGCTCATGCCAACATCGGTCTTTCAAATCCAAGGCGTATTCGATTCACCATTTTTCTCAGGAAACTTAGACTTATTTAATGCTAAATGTTGGCTACACATACATGGAAATGACCAGACAATAACAACAGACTGTCGCGTGCTCTGTTTTATCCTGACAAGCTCCCATTTAGTTTTTTTGCATACTGCAAGCGTCAAAATAAAAAATAGCTAATTATTGTTTTTTTTCTTCACACATTTATTTATATATATATTTTTTTTTTTTTGGTGAAGACCTGTTTAATCTGACATTTTCTGTTCAAATTTGAATTAGAATCCAAACTGAATAATTGGCACATTGGAATGGAAATAAACGCAAGTGAATTAGATTTTTTTTTAAATACAAGTGTTTTATTCACCTGGATTGTAGGATGGCTGATGGAGCAGGAGCTTTCAGTTGCAATCATTGAATAAGGAAATTACGGGGGCGCCCTTAGCTCAGTTGGTAGGGCGTCCCCCCCATGGGCCTCGGCCAGCAGCGGACCCGGGTTCGATTCCAGCCCGCGGTCGTTCTCTGCATGTCACTCCCCTCTCTGCCCCATTTCAACTCTGTCTCTACACTATCAATAAAGCATAAAAATGCCAAAAAATATATCTTAAAAAAAAAGAATAAGGAAATGACTATGTTGTCTGGTTCTCCTGTATTGCTATGAACTTGGCATATTTGTATAAATACCATCAGGGGTTTATTTGACCAAGCCTTGGTCAGTACATTTCTCCTATAACCTACAACCATCTTTAACGGCCCTTATCTAAACATTTGTTTTTTTCAATACTCTGTACCAAGAATCTCAACTTCTAAAGCACTTACATCAACTTAAAACTTGACACTTTCTTCTTGAACATTTATTTTTTTAAATTGTGTGGTAGGCCTAAAGGAAAAGGGGGCCAACTAGTATTCATGGTGGTTGGATCCCCGGCACCGGACAGGAGGGTGTTATTTGTAAAATTAGTGTTGGCTGCTATAACATCTACAGTGCATACCATCTCTACCATTGTGTCCTTGAGCAAGGCACTTGACCCCAAACTGCTGCAGCGATGCCGTAATGCCTGACCCTACATTCTGACGCCCTCCGAAGTGTGGTAACTTGAGAGGGGATATGCGACAAATGAATTTCGAAATACCGTGTGTAAATTGACAGATAATGAAACTTAACTTCATTCAAAAACTTGCAGAAAATGCATTTTTGTATCTGGATCTGTACATAGTATTTTTAATATTATAAAATTAAAAAAGTCTGTATCCAAAATTTGTTCTGTAAAAACTTACATATACAAAATGAAATAAAGATTGTAACCCTATAGCTTTATCCACCATCTAGATTTTAGTTTGTCAAAGAGATGCAAATTTACACCTTAGTTAGACATTCCCCAATTTGCATATATATCGAAACATTTCGGAAAAAAACTAATACAAAAAATGATTGTTTTAATGTAAGTAATCAACTGGCAAAGGTCCATGATCATATCTATTAATTAAACATGTCTAGCCTTAAAGAGATCCTATTATACTACTTTTCTGGTCTTCATTTCTTGTTAAAAACTGCTATAGAGCAACCTGACACGAATCACATCGCAAAAAACTATGTAGATTTTCGGGACACTCTTCCTCCTAGCGAGCACAGCAGTCTCTCTCTACACACTGCTTTGAGCTTCTCCGTTTAATAAGAGGAAACCAAAGATTAAATAGCAATTATCCTCCTCTGTCCCCAGTCTGACTTACTGCTTGGTTGGAAGTCATATGTTGCGGGAAATGTTGTTGTTAACATACAGTATTTAAAGCAGGTCTTGTCTCAGTAAAGTAGAGACTTCAGACTAGACATTACAAACAGGCTTTAGGAAACGGGCCGGGAGCTTCCACAGTTTACAGTAATTCCTCCCTGTCTGACTTGGCAGGCATGTGGTGTGTGTGAGTAAACGTGTGTGTCTAAGTCAACGTACGTGTGTGTGTGCGTGTGTGTCAACCTATTTCTCACACAGTGTCTGCAGTGATGCTAGCGATACATCCACACAACTCAGACAGACAACACATTTCAGTCCACCATTCATCAGGTGGATTAGCTCCAACCACCCACACACACACACACACACACACACACACACACACACACACACACACACACACACACACACACACACACACACACAGCTCTCAGATCATACTAAAGCAGCGATTGTTTAGGAATGAGATGAACATATTAATAATTAAAACATGTTCAGCCTATGGTGTGAAACTGAGTAGGAGCGCTCATTCAATAGTGCGCACACGGGCCACTTTGGAGCACTGCATGGGACCAGGCTATGAGAGAAAGACACTGCACAACATTCAGCTTAACTTTTTTTATTTATTTGACACACTTGAGATTTTAGTTTTCTCTTTAAGTGTGTCATTGATCGCAAAGTGAGCGATTTATTTCCACAATTAACCGACACGTTTCGGCTTGTTTGTCCGATCCGGGACCTTGGCAGTAATGGTCCAGGGTGGCGCAGGTGGAGTAGGACGTTGGGCGCTCTCACAGCTGGTGGTTACCTGGCCTTGTGGAGGTTAATACGGGCTGGTTTGTGCAGCTGACGGCTGACCAGTCGTGCCAAGCGCATCTGTTATACAGTAAAACTGTGTTTTTAAAACCCCCTTTGAGTAATCCCATCTGAAAGGGCCAATACATTCTAAACATTCACATCTCTGCAGACGTGTAAAAAATGAAACAAGACATGTGTAAAAGGTTTAATATTTACCATAATCGGACAGTTGGTTCGTCTGTTTCTCCTCCACCACGATGAGTCCAGCCACACAGCTCTTCATTTGGGTCAGTTTCAGGCTAGGGCTCCGGCTGGGGCTTTCTCCAGTCTGCATGGTGCTGCATTTCTTCACCTAAGCTATGTAAAGAAATTGCGGCACAAACTTTGATATTATATGCTAATTTATATTATTTGATCGAAAAACACTGATAAAATAAATAAAATATACAAACCTTAGCTGGAGATCTTTTGTCAACCCCAACGCTGTTGAGCGCAGCTGTGATTTCCTTCGCTTTTCTGCTGTTTTTAACGCTCCCAAATAATTTTTTTTTCTACTTGCGTTGATATGGTGACAATTTCTACTTCAAACATCTACTTCTCATTGTCGTAAAACCTCTGGGCGAGGCCTCTAAACTCCGAAAATACAGGGCTGTGATATTCTAATTACAATTGCTTTCAGCCACCGCATTTATCAACGCTGATCTCTGGTGTGCGGTGAGATTGGCGAGGTATACGACCATTTGATGAGTCCCACGTGAAACCTGACGTAGGGATATTTCTGAGCCAGGAGCTGCACCAGTTTCAACGCAAGTTTGATAAATGAGGCCCACTGTGTTTGCGTTTGACCTATGCAGACATACTATGTTTATTATTATAATATGTTGAGTTTATAATGTTTATTATTCATATTAGGTTTTTTTTCAATATATTTCAAATCAATATTGTTATTATATAATTACTACTATATAATTAAATTATAATTTCATATTTTTCTTTATTTATTTTATTGTATTATCGTTAGTTCTCAGTGTTGTATTGTTTTCCTTTTAATCTGTTTTTCTTCCCCTCTTTTTCTCCTTTCATTATTTGTTGTCATTGTTGTATTTTATTGGGGTTTTCCCGTTTCATTTGCTCCTCCTTTTGGTGGTCACATATTATAATGAGTGCTAGGATGTCGACAAAGGGCAACACTGTAGCGATAGATATTCAATACCTTACCTCTTATACTGTGCAGCATACTCATTACTTCAACATTAATCATTGTATTACAACTAAAAGTATACACATAATTATCCTCCTGGAAACGGAAGAAGCACAAAAACTTTCTCTTGAACGTGGAGAAGAATTTGCGGATTCCTTTCTTCTGTTTCGTCGTCCACTCCTGCTCATCATACTTATCCTCCAGGAAATAGAAGAAGCACAAAAACTTTCTCTTGGACGTGGAGAAGAATTTGCGGATTCCTTTCTTCTGTTTCGTCGTCCACTCCTGCTCATCATACTTATCCTCAAGGAAATAGAAGAAGCACAAAAACTTTCTCTTGAACGTGGAGAAGAATTTGCGGATTCCTTTCTTCAGTTTCGTCGTCCACTCCTGCTCATCATACTTATCCTCAAGGAAATAGAAGAAGCACAAACACTTTCTCTTGAACGTGGAGAAGAATTTGCGGATTCCTTTCTTCTGTTTCGTCGTCCACTCCTGCTCATCATACTTATCCTCAAGGAAATAGAAGAAGCACAAACACTTTCTCTTGGACGTGGAGAAGAATTTGCGGATTCCTTTCTTCTGTTTCGTCGTCCACTCCTGCTCATCATACTTATCCTCCAGGAAATAGAAGAAGCACAAAAACTTTCTCTTGGACGTGGAGAAGAATTTGCGGATTCCTTTCTTCTGTTTCGTCTTCCGCTCCTGCTCAACTTCCTCTGCAAATTAAAGGTGCAGTCAGTGTTGTAATACATTTTGAGGGGAATTAGCATATATGAAGAGATGTGCAATTCAGTCGAGGGGGAGTTTATGTCTTACCTTCTGCATGCAAAGGGACCGGAGCAAGCAGTACAATACCAGTTTCTGCTAAGTCGGTATCACTGAGCGACTCCAATACAAGGTCTTGACAGCGGGGCCCTTGTTGTTGGGTTGTGGGTCTGTTTAACATATAATTCATACACATTTTGAAAACAATTATATATGGGCTCCCAGGCAATTTCAACTGAAGTTTGATTATATTTATTTGTAAAGTCTTTCTCACCTTGTATCTTCACTTGGTATGTTCTTCTGAGCTGGCTGAACCATAATGACTCTTGACCAGTGGCGTGCACAGGTAGACCTGAAGTGGTGCTGAAGCACCTGCCCTTTTCCCCTGGCCCAATCAAGTGCCCTTTTGAGAGAAAAGAAAAAAAATAAAAATCTGAAAGTTTTTATTTTTATTTTTTTACAGTGTATGTGGCCCATGCCGACATCTATACATGCTCAACGATTAAAAACGTTTGACAATAATGCCCCAATAAATATGCCCCCCCTCCTCCTCCGCACACACTTCCTTTGTCAACGTGCAGAGTGGACACAAACGGAGGCGCGTTGCCGCAGCAGTTCACAGCTGCTGCACACACACACCTACTCCCCAGCCTGCCCTGCCCCATCAGCGAGGTAACAGTCAAGAGTGTATTGTTTGCCCCCTAAGCCTCAGTTGCCAAGCTATAACTTGCATTTATTTGTCTCTGTTTTAAAGTAGCCACTATCATGCAGCGCCACACAGCTGAGCATAAATTAGCCGACTGTCCTGCTTAACAAGCTAGCCCCCCCAAAAAAAATAGGCCTAGTAGATATGACGTGATGAACACAACTAATGTCGGCGGAGTTTGTCATTGGTACAGCATGTGAATCTATCAGTATGCTGAATATTTAGTGTTGTTTAGGTTAACTTTAGGCTATATAATTAACACATACAGTAATTTATTTGCTAAATGACAAACAGGCAATTCCCAATGTCGGGCCGTAGTTTTTTTTGCATTTCTTAGTTAACCCACTAGTGCAGGGGTGTCAAACACTGATTGATTGGCCCGTGGCACATTTTAAAAATATAATGTAATATGGCGCTTTTAATTTTTAAATAATTTAAATGCACTCATTATATTACAGAGAAATATGTCCCATAAAAGAAAATGAGCAACAAGCCCATCCCAGAGGACCCTGCATAATATTTTATTTTAAATTAATATTATTATGGAAAATCTATGCGTCCTTCTCCAATAGCTTCTAATTCATCTGACACAGTGTCTCCATTTTTTTCATACAAAATTCCTCAGATTTAGCCTCTTAATTTCCCTCTCAAAGTGCACCAGATTCATGCATTTCGCTTTAAAAACTTAAAAAAATCTCCCGGGGGGGGCATACCCCGGACCCCCCTAGGAGGGTCGGGACCTCGGCTGGATACTATTTTCACCCTGCTGGACATTGGACGCAAAGGCAGAAAACACTGGGTGTATCATTGGCATATAAACAAGAGGGGAAATGTGTCTGTTTAATGTGCAAGGAAAGTGTTGCCGTGAAGAAGGATTACAATTTACGAAGACACTATGAAACTAAACATCAGAGCAGCTATGTCCTGATAAATGTGTTATTTTTGCAAAGTGGCCCGGCCCTTCATAGATTTTTCTGCATGTGGCCCTCAGTGAAAAAAGTTTGGGGACCCCTGGTCAAGACCATAAGTTATTTCTATGTTACAAGACTTGCAGTAATCTTGTATTTACCTTAATAGGATATTATTAGTACAGAGATCAGGGGCCTAACGAAGACTTCAAAGAGAGAATTCGGGATAAGGGATTATTTAAAAAAATCCGAAACTGACTTTTTTCTTTCTGCTTTTTGGTAATTCTGTGTCTCCAAATTATTCCAGAAAATATTACTAAATAGCCCACATTGACACAGGTGATTTAGCCATAGCTTTCTTCTCAAAGTGCACCTGATTGATGAATTTTACTTTAAAAGGTTAACATTTTTCTTCCGGGGGAGCATTCCCCTGGACCCCCCTAGAAGGTCCAGGGTCCCAAACACAGTCTCCCAAATTCCTTTGAGAAACACTCTATGTGTGGCCGGGTATTAAAAGTCATTGTGTATTGTGTGGAATTGTCCGAAAGAATAATAAATAAATAAATAAATAAATAAATTAGGCCAGGGGGGGATTTTGTACAAGTACCCTTAAAATGATTTGGTCATTCATCGATAGAATATATTGTGCCCTTTTTTTTGCAATGAGCACCTGCCCCCCAAAATGTCTGTGCACGCTACTGCTCTTGACCCAGCGTGTACAGAGCATCTGCTGGAGGGTTCACATGTAAGAGAGGTTCTACAGGTTAAAACAAGTATATATAAACTCACTCATTGTGCTGTAACGGTGCATATGACAATAAAGCTATCTATCTATCTATCTATCTATCTACCTGCCACTTTATTAGGTACAGCGGTTCAATTTCTTGTCAACACATATAACTTTACAGCCAATCACATGGCAGCTACTCAATGCATTTAGACATGTAGAGGTGGTCAAGACAACATGCTGAAGTTCAAACCGAGCATCAGAATGGGGAATAAAGGGGGTTTAAGCGACTTTGAACATGGCATGGTTGATGGTGCATGGCAGGATGGATCCATGCGTTCATGTTGTTTACGCCAAATTCTGACCCTATCATCTGAACTTACCTAATAAAGTGGCCGGTGAGTGTATATGCGTATATACACACACTCACATGCACTAAACTATATTGTGCTCCCCTTAAATGTGTTGTTCAGTAACATTAAGCTAATCCCCCCAGAGTCCGAAATGTGCTGATTGTAGAGCAAAATTGTTTCATAATGGCAGTACAACGAACGTGTCCTTACTGGCACATACTACAACTGAAAAGTCAAATGTATCACCTACCTGCGATCAGCCTTGGTCACTGTATTGTTCTTGGTGTGGCCGAGTACTTGATCCACGGTAGATGATTTAACGGCTGCAGATCCATTGCTACCAAATGACACATTTAGGATTTTATGGTACATACTGTATTTTTCACACTAGCCAGTAAAGTAATAAACAGACTTAAACACACACACACACACACACACACACACACACACACACACACTTACTGAGTGCTGAGGTATCTCCTTGTAATGAAAGGATGGGCCAGGATTTTCCTTGGAGTGATCCTGTTTTTGGGATCCATCTGGAGCATTTTCTTCAGCAGGTCGACACAAGCACTCCTTTCGGCAGCCGCCTCGCTATTTTTCGGGTGTGAGGTCTTATACTACATTTAAAAAAAAAAAAATCAGACCATTACATTCATTCAAAGCAGCCACAATAACATCCAGGCTTATGTAAGAAAACTGACTGTTTTTGGTGCTCTTCTGCAGGCATCATCATCTTGAGAACTTACTGTTTTCAGCTTCCCCAAAGAGGAAAAACGGCGATGCCTGGTGTCCACTGGCTTAATTTTTGTGTCTCTCTCAAACTCGGCTGGCGTCTATAAGAAGACCAAAATGTTCTTTTAGTATCTATTCCGTCAGAGTTCTATTCCATCTCTTATACTCTACAAATGCTCCTGTTTGGCCAGGGTGGAATATACCTTGAATGTCCAGTCCTTGCAGCAGTAGTACTTTTTCTTTCCGTTGTAGAATAGGTATGTTTTCTTCCCACGATTGAGCATATTTTTATTGGGTGTTCCGATGAGGTCAGTCATGAAACGTAGCTGAAGAAACAAAACACATCATAACATCATTATCGACTACTTTGTGATGATATGTTAGCAGCATTACAATATCGGACAATTTCTCTAGCCCAGACATAACTAGTCCGGGCATCCCACTTGGTTACATTTGAGTTATGTGATCCTATCCTGTAGCGCCACCACATGGTTGACATTTCTGGCTTTGATTGAAACGTCCCACCGACAAAACAACAGTAGGTAATAGTTTGAATTTGTGTACAATCTTAATGTTTTACTCAATACTGGCAAAACTAAGGGCGCTCATCAGATTTAGCCATACATTTAAGATGTCCTATTTACCATATGTTAGCATGCTAATATGGTGAACATGTTAAACATCATGTCTGCTTATCACTAACATTTTAGCATGGTCATTGCGAGCGTGTAAACAGTAGCTCACAGAGCTGCTAGCTAGAAAGTCTGTGTCTATGTTTGGTGTGGCTGCTCTTGGAGTAAGCTATAAATACACGTCAGAAACAATATAACATACATTAAGAACTGCGTAAAAGTGAACCAGGAAAAGTACTTACCAGATCATATTCACTTTTTGCTGGGAAAAGTGAAAAGCCCAGGAGCATCTCCAACATCACTGAGCCTAGAGACCAAATATCAATGGCCTCGGTGAATGGGACGCCCAGGACCACTTCAGGAGCCCTGAGTTTGAAAGAAAAATGATTAAACATTGTCATGTTTAAGGCAGAGGAAAATACACCGTGGCATTTGACTTGGCAAACATCTTTCAATAATTAAGTGTCCCCTTTTAAAGACCTGGCAGGGTTCAATGTAAAAGAAATTCCCAACTGGACCGCTTGGCCAGTAGATTATAGCCTTTTACTGTCCCCTTGTATATTTTCACTGGCCTGGCAGCCAAAAAACATAAAGTTTGTCTGAATGTTGGTGATTATGATATGTACTGCATTGAATTTCCCTTTAGATTTGTTTGTTTTCTTTTAGTTAATGAGATGAAATGTTGATATATTACAAATGATATACAGTTAACCACTTTGTATTTTACAAAAACGCACAAACTGCCCAGCCGTCAGTGGCCCTGGCAGGCCAGTGATTGGCCAATCAACTAGCCCTGCATATCACTTTACTGGCCCCGGGTTATGGGTTATGTTGAACCCTGCCTGGAAGTGAAAACCCAGCAAACACACCCTAGCAGAATGGTGTTTACATAGCCACTGTCAGCAAACTTGAACTGAAGCATTTCTGATAAAAAGGTGTAAAAGGTCTCACCTATACGGAAGGGGCTGAACACCTAGTCCTGGTACGACTTCCCATTTCTCCAGAGCCAAGCCAAAGTCAATGAGCTTGACCCTGAACGGCTGTCTCTTGTGATCCACCAACATTATGTTGTCAAGTTTCAAATCGGTGTGGATCAGCCCGACTTCCTTCAAGCCAAGAAATGCAATGGCCAGCTGCAAAGTAAAGTCAATCACAGAATATAATAATAATAATAATAATAATAATAATAATAATAATAATAATAATAATAATAATAATAATAATAATAATAATAATAATAATAATAATAATAATATCTTTATTTACATAGCACCTTTAAAAGCAGTGGTTTACAAAGTGCTTTTACTAAACTACATAGGAGCAATTGCAAATTAAATGAATACATAATCAAAAAAACACATATACAATTAGATAGATACACACACTCATATATACACACAATAAATCAAATGAGATCAATAGGTGCTGGATGTGAGTAAAAAAAAATAGTGCTTCAAATTCTACGTTCTATCCGTTGCTGTGTCCTTACATCTTGGATGATGGTCCTGATGCCATTCAAAGGGATCCGGGCACATTTGGTCTCAGTGATGTGATCGTAGATGCTCATGTCAAGAATCTCAAACACCATGAAGGTCCGGTCCATCTTGTGGAATGCTTCGTGGCACCTGACGATGTTGAAGCGATCAGGGTCCAAACATCTAAGCTTCTTCAGGATGGTCACCTGGGGATAAATCACACGTTTTGAAGCAGCTATGTGTCATCAACAGTTTATATGATAGAGTGTTTTGAGGATGACTCAGGCTCACCTCCCTAATCTTGTCCTGCTTTGTATTTCTCCGTTTGAGGACCTTAACGGCCACGGTCTCTTTAGTGTCTTTTTTTAGACATTTGATGACATGTCCAAAGCAACCATGTCCCAGAACTCTCAGCATCCTGTAGTTTGCTGAGATTTGGTTTTTCCTGATAGGTAGATTTTCCATTTCTGCGAAGAGAACTGAACGCAAAGTGTGTTCATGTTATTTGCTATAGCCTGCAGACAATTAAGCATTTAACAAAACATTGTAACATCTTAGTGTATGAGTGCCCGACTACTTCAAACAAAGTGGAACTTAAACAGTCGTTTTCCTTGAAAATATGGCCCTATATCTAACAGATAATGGAAACCGGCGGCTATTATTAGAAAGGTGGCTGTACACATGTCGAAAAAGCGAATTTTTGTTATTTAAAAACTCCTCCTTACTCATTTGAATGAGGTTACACTTTTTGTGTTCAGACAAAATACTTGTATTTTTCTATAGTAGTTTCCAGTAGGCAGTAATAACATAATATAAGCCAAACTATGTCCAATGTTGATTTGAGATGAACAATTTCCCAAATACCCTGTCACTCAGCAGATACATTGTGGTCATTTACAGCTGCTCTTCCTCCTACCATAACGTATTGATAATTAAACACTTAATTTAATTAACATTCACATAGACACTATTTCAGTCAACGTTCTTTTTGTGGTTAGAAGTTACAGTCTAGCTCGACCTCAGACACTTAGCTATCATGTCTAACAGACCATTTGATTTACCTGTATCGGTTGAAGAATGTACCAAGTTGTTGAGAAGTTCTCTTGTCGGTTGGATTACTACTTGGATTGGTTTGGTTCAGAGGTTGTGTTAATAGGTTGTGTCTCGTCCAGTAGATTGGAGTAGAATGACACCTTTTCCACACTGTCTGATGCATGGAACTACTGTAGAACACAGTAGTTCCATGTAGTTCTCTGTCTTTATGATCTGTGCTTGAACATTCCAAATTCCGATCCAGAATCATGCCCTTTGATCAGTGTCACTCTAGCAACATTGGATTATTTTAAAAGATGCAATCAACAAAGCAATTAAAAACATTTAGATTCCTTTGGGTTGGATTGCCACAATGTAAAATAAAATGCATTTAAAATCGTACTTACAGTTAGTGAAAGTACAGAAGTCTTATCAGCAAAAAATTCAAAAAGTATCAAACTCAATGTACTAAATCTAAATGATTCCAGTGAAGAACATATTTTAATATACTATATGACTTTATTAGCACTTACCTTTAACCACTTTGTATTGGTAGTAAATGTATTCCAGTGATACCCAACCTGAGGGCCAGGTACATCTCAGTAAGTAAGTAAGCTTTATTTATATAGCACCCTTCACAGACAAGGGTCACAAGGCGCTTCACAATACACATTTTTTATACATACACTCAAACACCGATGGCAGTAGCTGCCAAGCAAGGCGCTGTCTGAACCATCGGGAGGAATTTGGGGTTCAGTGTCTTGCCCAGGGACACTTCAACATGTGGGTAGGCGGGGAATCGAACCTCCGACCCTGCACTCCAGAGGCAGACTCCCTACCCACTTCGCCACTGCCGCCCCAGTGGAAGTGGCATTATGTATGTGAAGTGAATTGAGTTCTGATACACACATAACTCAACAATAAGATCGTTTGGACTTTCAGTTATCTTTCCATTCTGATGAATAAAGTTTGTTTTTTTGGTAGATTTCTAAAGCGGAATCCTACATTACCCATCATCCTTAGGGCTGGGTTGACAAATGGCAGTTGAAACTATTTTGACTAAAATATTTAAAATATAAAAGAACGTGTCTACTTTTTCTTACATGAATGGATGGGTGGATGTATTTATAGAGAGCATACTTTATTTATCCCCCAAAAGGGAAATGTCAGTGTCCCAGCCACAGTAATAATGTAAACAGTGTGAACGTTACATTTGCAGTAGTCCGTTGTAAAAGGATCTATGCTACTGTACGTCAGGGTCTGACACACACACACACACACACACACACACACACACACACACACACACACACACACACACACACACACACACACACACACACACACACACACACACACACACACACACACACACACACACACACACACACACACACACACACACACACACACACACACACACACGATCATTCTGGGACTCCACCCTGACACAGTATGTGGATGGAGCTCTGCCAGTCATGCCACTCCGATGCTTTTATTTTAAACTCAGACCCTGCCCTACCAAAAGACTGTCTCTATGCACTCCCCTAGCAATGGAAGAAAAACATGCAATATATCAGCCTCACTGCTAAGAGCTGTGAAAATGGAACAGTTGTGTTATATTTGCGCTAATCACAGAAAATGAGAAATGTGACATTATGGATGCTAAATGTAATCCATGCCGGTGATAGCTCATAGGTCCAAGTAGATAACGGTAAAGTAAATGTCATGAAACCATGTGACCACATACCTCGGGCAAAAGATCAATGATCCATATGTTTTTGGGTTGTCTGTCCATCCATCCGTACATCTTACTATCCGTACGTCTATCCGTCCAACGCTTTGAGGGATTTTCTTCAAACTTTGCGCAAATGTCAACTCTAATTCAAGATGAACTGTTTTTATTGCTTAACACAAGGGGTTAATAACCGTCTGGCTGTAGATAGTGTCAATTTGAATGTATATAGTTCCATGAGGAATTTCAAGCTCACCACCACAATACCTGATAGATGTATCAGACATGATCATGCTTTGAAAGATATTATTTCACAGTGCTCACATCTTCCTCATTTGGCTAAATGAACTATACAGTTGCATCCAGGAACATTGTATTCCACCTGATCTCATGACTGGTGTGGCTGTGTTCCTGTGGTGTCATTCACAGTGATATGGAGATGTATTTGGTAGATGTGTGGAGCTGAAAAGTCTTTCATACTTTCTTTATGTTGGCTTCACAATCAACAATCTCCACCGGAATCAGAAACACAAGTAGCCCATATTAACAGAGCACGGTTCTCATCTTCCTATCCACCACAGCACCAATATGGAGTTAAATATGAAAAACAACCCCCTTCTCCCAAAAGAGTTCAAACTAACAGTCCACCATGAACCATACCACCCTAACCTTGCCGAGCTCAGGCTGGCATTCCAGTGGCTTCTGACTCGCCCATGGCAAGAGCTTCTAAATACTGTTATCCTCTACTGTAAACGGAGAAGTGCTGCAAACCTTACATGTGACCTGCTGCATTGCTTTATTCTTTCACCTTTATTTAGTTTTCATCATACACCTCATCACTATCATTCAAAAACATACATGTATTAAAGATGACTACAAAGGCAATATTGATCCACATTGTGATTCGCTTTGGTGTGATACTGGGTTGGAGTAAAGCAGACTCAAACTTAAACTTTATTTTCTAGGAGACAAGATTCAGACTTTGGATCACAGTTTATTAGATTAGATACAGCAGCTCTTGCATTACTTAATCCAAAACTCAAAACAAAAGTGTTGTGTCATATTCTAGCAGGCCTGCAGCTCAGCAGTACTGTACCAAAGTAGCCTCCGGGGGCAAAAGCATTTAACACCTTTTTATGGAACACCATTAATTCCTTGGCAAGGAGCATCGTGGCCTATCAGATAACGTTACTTGTATGCAGCCCTTTGGAGTAACTTTGAGGATCAGCTATATATATATGGAATCATCTCACATAACTTCTCCTAATGCCTAATGTCTAATCACTGCCCTGAGGATAACCTCCCTGCTAAATGAAGCACATGAATTTCTGTGCTGATTTTTATAGATGGATATTAAGTTAGTTTGTGGATGTAAGGGAGAAGAACCACGTTTTTTTTTTCGCGGATGAGACTGCAGCCTCTTTGGGTAATGAGTCGGCCTATATACACTGTATACACTGGAGGATATAGTATATCCATTTACATTATGCATGGCTCACGGCAAAGGTATTTAACAGTATGTAGTCCAGCGGGAAATACTGTAGGATGATGATTTAAGAGAGCCACTTTAATTCCAAACTATATCTGTGTAATGAATTACATGGTATGGGAAAAAACTGTTACATTGACATGTGTGACCGTGACTATAGTCTTAAGTCTGAGTGCTCAAGCGAGTTGGTCCTTATTGTACTGTGTCGAAAATAATTTGAAAGGTCTTTAGCACTGTATTGAGTTAACGGGACAGTGTAGGTTGCTGTTCGAAATATTTTCAACGTGTTAAATTTAGCTGCTCTATTGCTGCTTGTATGAGCTCAGCTTTGCTTTCTTAATCAGGTGAAACACAGGAGACTCTCTGCCTTCCAGCGTATCAAGCAGTCAGCAGTAGTGGTGGGAAGTAAATAAGGTCATATACAGTATGCCATGCTCCGTGGTTCCTCAAAATACTATTTCTAAAACTTGTCAATGTCTTTTGTCAGTGTCAGTAGTTGTCCAACACCCTGAACATAGCCTGAGCCAAGGATTGCTTTAGCTTTGGCAGAATTTACTTGAAGCCAGCTTATCGCCCTCCTCCATAGCCTACCTGAACTTCTCCTACACCCAGGATTTGGCTTCAGTGACCACCGAATTTCACAACACCTATTGGCATCCCCAGAATCTGCTGATACGTCCACAATGGATGAGTTGATCTTTTGCCAAAGGTGTGTGTGGTCCCATGGTTTCATGACATAAACTCTTACATCATCTTGTTTGATCTATGGGCATCATGCAGGTGTTCTGGTATGAAGAAAGTGGCCCACTTTTAACTGGGGTCTGAATGAATGAATGAAAACCTTTATTTATACAAACTCGAAAGGCATTGAGGTTCCCCTCATTTACAACGCCGACGAGCGCACAACAAACACAACAACAACAACAACAGAGTGACAGAATAAAACAGAGAAACACAAAATCCTAGCAAGATAAAAAGATCAAAAGAAATAAAGAATTACAATAAAAGAGCTTAAAAAATTAATTCAGTTAAAACAAATGCAGTGGTGATGGTGAAAATTAGAAATCATAGATTTCTAGATAGGGTCTAGACAACCATTGTACAACATGCCAGCCACTGACCAATCGGATGACACATTTGAGCATTCGTGGAGCCTAATGGGGACAAAATAAAAGTTTGCAAGTAATTGACAAGTAAAAATGATAGTAGTGTATCACACTGAATACCTAATGAGTGTTGATTAGATTAGGCTATTGCCCTTTATCTGAAAACTGTAGATAGACTATTACAAGCCTGTACTTTCCTAAATCTTTCATATTAATTTCTAGGAAAAACAAAGAACCAACAGGAAACTTAATTGTTCACATATTTTGAATAGAATGCTAAAGTAATAACTGATTGGCCTTTTCAGCTGAAAGAAAAACACTGATTTAAGCTAGAACATGCTAAAACATTCAAGCTTCCTTTCTACAGTAAGGGCCATGTGTAGCGTATGAGCAGAACCAACTTTCGGGCTGCTTCTAATGATGACTCGTTTGACAGAAGAACTATCAAAGTATTTGTGGATGGACCTCTGAAGATAAATGGGCCATCATCCAGATAACCAATCAATTGTCCCATTTGTGCTGTTATGTCATTAAGGTTTTACATTTAAGAGTTTATATATTTATGGATATGATACAATCAATTCTGTGACTGTGAGCATGTTAACGAGGGGCCGCTGGTGCAGAATATAGGAGAGAGCTATTTGATTTATCTGGGTCCAGAGAGACTGTCACAACGGTTAAGTAAGCTGAGGCAAAGAGCCAAAGAGAAAAGTATGGCAGTCAGTAGTTTATTGCAACATTTAAAATGGTAGTAAAATAAATAAATAATGAAAATTCTGTTCCTATGTGAGGTCATGGTCTGAAATTATTGCAGGGGGGGAAACATTAGCCCCTTTTACACAGCCAGTGAAAGCCGGGAATATGCCGGCCTTTCGGCCCTCCGCCCTGCTGTATAAATGCGACCGTTGCGGAACGTTGCGGGAAGAAAGGTGCAAGAGATAGTTCCGGGAATTTTACTACCTCGGGGGGCAGTAAGATTGCCGACACAATCTGTTCCGCCTCTCTGTATAAATGCGGCCAGCTTGTTGTTGAGGAACAGGGGGGCGTTTCACGTTCCATAGCCTACGTTCTAAACATGCGACCATGGTAGCAGTTGAAGGACGTGGGTTTACATTAACCACGGCGGCCCGTAAAAATCACCAAATAAAAAGGAACGGCGTATAATCTAGCTGATCATAAGGTCCGCTGCTCAATCCAAACCCCCACGCTTCATTTCGCAGAGTTTATGAGTCTAGTTCTGCCCGGGGGAAGTTGTACAGTGAATGGGAAAGCTAGGCTAGGCTAAGCTAGGCTAGGCTAAGCTAGGCTGCGACAGGATCGCCACCGCTATTATTATCCTAAATCTGAGCGTATATCCACACTATATTTCTGTCTACAGTAACGTGACTTCACACACTGTGTGTATGTGTATGTCTGAATGGCAGAGCACTGCCCCCAAAGAGACTCGCTCACAGCCAACCTGTCACACAAACACACACACACACACACACACACACACACACACACTCAGACACACAGACAGTTGACGCAGTGAGACGAGTGATTTTGTCAGTTTGGTTAACTGTCCCAGAGATGTTGGACTCAGCGTGTCGCGAGATCAACCGGCACATCACGGGGACAGTAAAATACGGCCCTCTTACTGCAAGTTCCAGCACTCATCTGCTCTCAATTCACCTGCCAGTGTTGTTGTTGTAAAGCAGCTGACCGGCGCGGCGCTAAATGTTTACGTCACACCTGACGCTGCTTACAAGCACCTCTTTCATTCCGGAACGCTGTGTAAAAGGAGCTACTGATGCGCCGGCATGCCGGCGTTGCTTGGTTCTGTGTAAATAACACCTAACCAAGCAGAGCCGGCAAATTGCCGCTCTTTCGTTCCGTCAATATGCCGCAATCTCTGTGTAAAAGGGGCTATTGTGCACATAGTTCAACACATCTTTCTTTAGTTGGTACTGGACAGGTCATTATAAAATAAAAGTAATTATGACATCATATCTGTGCGACATTGTAGTACTCCCAAGAAGGTTTGAATGACAAAGCATATGAAGCATGTAGCCAGCAAATGTAAATGCATTGGCACCAATGCAAACATACCTAGGTCTAAACATTGTTAAAGTGACACCCTGAAGATAAATTGTCCAGTTAGGTTACTTTGTGTCTATTTCAACAACACTTTGCAGTCAAACGTCCGTCGATTGAAAACATTACTAATGTGCTCATGCTGATAGGAAATGTGAAAAGGCTACAGTTCCACACTATCATCTTCATATAAAGCACAATTTTGCATTTACATGTCCTTATTAGGACATTAATTAAGACCAGCCTGACCTTGCCTAAATCCCTCCCATTTAAAACTGGGGTATGTGATTTCTGATTGGTAAAAGTTAACATGAGCTGACACTTTGACCAATCAGAGCGAGTTTCCGATTCTCTGTTCTTATTGGCTGTTGGGACTGTCCATTCACTTTGGCACGACTTTGTTGATGTAGAGTGTGTCAGGGAGGGACCATAGGGGAGGGACCAAAGAGAACAAGTGGAGCAGTTGAGGTATTTGGATTTGAATCTCCATCCCGACTGCCATTTACTCCCCAAATCCTCCACCCCAGCTTTTACACACACACACACAACATTCAAAATAACCTTTATATTATTTATCCCCTTTTCCAGTGTTTGTCATACTTTTTCCACCGCAGAGCTCCACCTCAATGTCATCTTGCAAGTGCAAAGAACTCGTCAAAACATTTCAAAATCCAACATGAAAGTGAAATATTAAGCGTTAGCCTTTGAGGTAAAAAGTTAGTTTTTCCAATCGTCTCGGGACTCAAAGCAACGCTCAGTGATGATACATCCACACGCCACGGTTAAGTGCCAAACTACAGTGTAAACTGATCAAAGTTTAATGTGCTCTCAGTGACTTTGAAATTATTCATAGCACACTGGTTTGTCCCTTCAACACAAATCTGTTTTGCTGTCACTCTGTGTGATTGTGTGTGTGTGTGTGTGTGTGTGTGTGTGTGTGTGTGTGTGTGTGTGTGTGTGTGTTCCAGTCTGTGGCAATGCAAGTTTGCATACAAGTAATGTGACACTGTATCCCATTTAAGATATGAAAAATTCAGACTTTTGTTAAAGGGGCTACTGGTAAACAGTTCTTAAACAGTCTCATTTTTCCTCTGGTGATCATAAATGACATGTAACAGCAAATGAGATCATCAGTGCAAAGAACGCTATATTGTATAGTTTTTCTTACTGCCTTTTTCATGGGTTCCTCGCCCTGGAATTATAGCTGGTATAGTAAAAACACTACCGCATCAGTACAAAGGGGGTGCAAGAATGAACAAAAACTGAAAGTTCCTCGGAGCACCTTTAAATATATAAACAATCTTTCAGATGGTTTAAAAAGTGTATTCCTCTCAATAATATGACTATATTCCATCCATTAACATACAACACTAAGGACTTTTTGATGTGGCCTTATGTGGTAATCCTATTGTATAGTGTCTTGTCTATGGTCTTAGTTTGTGTTCTTTTTTTTTCTGTTGGTAGAGATATGTGGTGTGGTATGATTGCACTGTATCACTGTGATTATGTATTGTTATATGTGTGATGTGACCTTATGCTGAGTCCTACCATCATGTACCGAAAACAAATACCAATAACCCTGGATGTGTGGCAAATACAGATTCTATTCTATCCCCTCCACTCAGGAAGACACACCTGAAAGAAAAAACTGCAAAAAAAGAATGGTATGAAGTACACTCAACAATATAAACGCAACACTTTTGTTTTTGCTCCCAGTTTTCATGAGATGGACTTAAAGATCTAAAATTCATTCCAGATACACAATTGTACCATTTCTCTCAAACTTTGGTCACAAATCTGTCTAAATGTGTGATAGTGAGCACTTCTCAGATAATCCATCCCACCTCACAGGTGTGCCACATCAAGATGCTGATCTGACATCATGATTAGTGCACAGGTGTGCCTTAGACTGTCCACAATAAAAGGCCACCCTGAAATGTGCAGTTTTGTCTCACAGCAAAATGCCACGGATGCCACAAGCATTGAGGGAGCGTGCAATTGGCATGCTGACAGCAGGAATGTCAACCAGATCTGTTGCTCGTGCATTGAATGTTCATTTCTCCACCATAAGCCGTCTCCAGCAACTTCGCACAGCCATTGAAGAGGAGTGGACCAACATTCCACAGGCCACAATTGACAATCTGATAAACTCTATGCGAAGAAGATGTGTTGCACTGCATGAGGCAAATGGTGGTCACACCAGATACTGACTGGTTCTGAGTCCCCAGACCCCCAATAAAGCAAAAAAATGCACATTTCAGAGTGGCCTTTTATTGTGGACAGTCTAAGGCACACCTGTGCACTAATCATGATGTCAGATCAGCATCTTGATGTGGCACACCTGTGAGGTGGGATGGATTATCTCAGCAAAGCAGAAGTGCTCACTATCACACATTTAGACAGATTTGTGAACAATGTTTGAGAGAAATGGTACAATTGTGTATCTGGAATGAATTTTAGATCTTTAAGTCCATCTCATGAAAAATGGGAGCAAAAACAAAAGTGTTGCGTTTATATTTTTGTTGAGTGTATTTTCAGATGTTCCAAATCCAAACATATACAGTGAGTACAGTAAAATCAAATCAGAGCAACATCTGACAAATATCCACCTCATCTAACAGATGGCCTGAACTAAACATTTTTTTTTAATTCTGCAACTAGCAATGTCAAACGACTGAAGGGCAGGCGGTTCACCATTGGCTGGGCATCTGATTACGTGAGCAGGCCAATTAAAAAGAAACATCCAAAATTCTATTTCTATTTTATCAGTCATTTTGGATGGAATTCAATGATGGATCTACGAATGACTGATAATCCGAATTGAGTTCTGATGTGATTTTCTGATTTAATCATGATTTTGATTCTAGATTGTTCTCATTGTTTTAACAAAAAGAGTTTCTATACGATTTTAAAGGTGCAGGGCGTAATATTGGAATGTTTGGCGTCAAGATTGTAGATGTTAGCGAATATTTGCTAACCCCTCCTTTTGGGAGAATTTACAGAAGCTATGCTTCAAGGACAATAATCTAGTTTCTAAATTCAACAAACTGCACTTAAAGGTAAGAGCTTCTCTTTCATTTACAAGTCTTTCTCAACCAGCAGGGTTTTTCCCCCATTCCATTTCAATATCAATATCAGCTGGTAACTAACAAGCTCCTGAGGAAAGAGCCAGAGGTGGGAGTCCACTAGCTATTAAACCATGGCTCTGTTATCTTAAAGTCAAACAATCTTTGTCAGTTTGGCTCAGGAAAGTGCCGGTACAGTGTGTTCACTTCTAGATTCTGAAAGCAAATAAACACTGAAAACAAAGTGTGGATAGGATCAGTGTTGGTAATGAGAGGATCCAGCAGCAAGGTTTTTTGTTGTTGTTGCTTTCCATAGAGAGAAGCCTTGTGGGGGGCTGATAAGAGGAAGGCCCCTCCACCACACTCTACTACTCCGATCATGTGTCATACTCGCTGTTTGGGACTCCAGCCTGGGTTTCTCTCTCAGCTGAGATGTTTGTTGGCCCTTTATAAAAGAACTTCACGTCACACAAAACACAAAGCCCCACGGCGGCTATGGGCCAAATGGAGCCATGACTCAGCACTTTTTACTGCCAAAACCTCACAGCAGCTGATTGCACTGATGGATTCCCTCTCCCTACGGTCACAATGCTTGATAGCTATGGAAACATGCAGATTTGGGCCATGATACATATAGCAATTCAATATCCCAGATATACTGTATGAAGAATGTTATATTTTTATATATTTTTTTATACAAATATACGGTTTCTATTGAGAGGATACAGTGCTGTGTGAAAGTTTGTGAACCCCTTGAACCTTTTGGAATTTTATTTATTTTATCAGTATTTTTTATATGAAATAACAGATGTTTGTTTATCAATTCAACATTTTTCTTTTCCAGAAATCAATTGTTAAAACAGATAAACCAAATTATTTGACATGTGTTGTATGTGCAAAAGTTTGTGAACCCTGAGCTGCATTGCTTAAATCGAGCAAGTAAACACAATCAGATGGGCCAAATTGAGTCATGAAATGGACCAATGTAGTGAGAGATCTTTAGGGAAGAAATTGGGCGGCACTAGATAAAACCATAGATAGTAAATAATATGGATGTAGCATCCAGGCTGACCTCAGATATTCACACGGCATCCAATAATCCTGGTTTGTGCACGTCGCCATTTTGTGAGGGGGGAGGGAGATAGCTGACGTATACCTCCGAGGCAAAGTGAGGGACAACGGGCGGAGAGCTGTCACTCAAGAGATCGCGCCAATACATTTGAACCTCCAAAAGAATAAAAACTAGCGTGGTCCAAAAAAAATTCACCCCCCTCAGTGTTGTCATGGAGATATGACCTAAACATACAGACTAAAATGGTTTTGGGGCCCAGGCTGTAAATAGATTTAATAAGACTTTGAAAACGGCCTGTCTAACAAGTGAGTCAAAGAAAAACTGCTCGGTCTTGGCACCACCCCCCAGTGGCACTTCCGGTTACTACAGTTGTGGTCACTTCCTTATTGGATGCTGGTAAAAATCGCTGAGGTGGGGGCTTGGATAAAACAGATATAAAACCAGGTCAGTTTAGGCTCACCAAAGTGAACCCATACAGGTCAGACATGCTAAAAGGGAAAATAATCTTTGAGGATCTCAGGAATAGAGTTTTGATGTTGCACATTTGTCTGGGGACAGCTATAAATTATTTAAAACAAAGTTTGAGCTCCATCGGTCCACCGTGAGGCAAATCATCTACAAATGGAGAGCTTTAATAGTGAGTTAACATCTGCCTAGAAGTGGACTTCCTTCAAAAATATCCTCAAGCGCCACAAGAAAAGTGATTTTTCGGTTAAAAGCCAACCCAAACATTACATCTAGTGATTTGCAGACATCTCTTGCAGCATCTGGGACAGATGTGCATGGTTCCACAATAAGAAGAAAACTCAGTCAAAATGGCTTTCATGGGAGGGTTGCTGAAGAAGCCTCTGCTCTCAAAAAATAACAAAACTGCTTGTCACAACTTTGCCAGAGAGCACCTGGAGATACCTGAAGAATTATTCTGTGGACAGATTAGTCCAAAATGTAACTGTTTGGTCATAACCAAAACTGCCATGTTTGGGCAAAAACGCAACTCTGCCTACCACCAAGAGAACCTTCTCCCAAGTGAAGAATGGTGGTGTCAAATGGTCTGCAAATCTCCAGATGTAATGTTTGGGTTGGCTTTTACCTGAAAAATCACTTTTCTTGTGGCGCTTGAGGATATTTTTGAAGGAAGTCCACTTCTAGGCAGATGTTCAGTCACTCGTAAAGCTCTCCATTTGTAGATGATTTGCCTCACGGTGGACCGATGGAGCTCAATTTTTTTATATGAATTTATAGCTGTCCCCAGACAAATGTGCAACATCAAAACTCTATTCCTGAGATCCTCTGAGATTTTTTCCCCTTTTAGCATGTCTGACCTGTATGGGTTCACTTTGGTGAGCCTAAACTGACCTGGTTTTATCTCTGTTTTACCTTGTGCCACCCAATTTCTTCCCTAAAGATCTCTCATTACATTGGTCTATTTCATCAATCAGTTTGGCCCACCTGATTGTGTTAACCTGCTCGATTTAAGCAATGCAGCTCAGGGTTCACAAACTTTTGCACATACAACAGTTGGCAAATCATTTGTTTGATGTCTTTTAACAATTGATTTCTGTAAAAGAAAAATGTTGAATTGATAAGCAAACATCTGTTATTTCATATAAAAATACTGGTATTGATAAAAATGAATTAATAATGGTTAAAATACATAAAATTCCAAAAGGTTCAAGGGGTTCACAGACTTTCACACAGCACTGTATAGTGCTATTTCTATGGTGAACATCTGCAGGAAGATTGAGGGCGATTTTCACCTGCCATATTTGGTTTCGATTCAAATGAACTCTGGTTCGGTTCCACATTAGGTGCGGTTCGTCAGCAAATGTGCTCTGGTGTGCACTAAAAGCAGACCCAACAAGTGTACCAAACTAACTCTGGTACGGTCCGCAACGCTAAGCAACATCCAGGGTTTGATTCCCGATCAGAACGTTGCAAATCTAGTGAGGGCCGTTGTTTGTTAATATTAGTGTTAAATCACTCTATACAGTATTCATACAGCTATCACTTAAACAGTATGCATTTCATAACACAGCTCTCCCAGTCATTCAGCGTTGTAGAAATTGACAGATAACATTTTGAGTATCCCGCTCATGTTTAGCCAATCAGGAGACATAGCATTATAAAGAGGCGGGTCTCTGTGCCCGTGAACAATGACTCGCTGCTCTCCATCACGGCACTATCTGACGAATGTGGTGGTGACGTAGGTACGAGGAAGGGGACTGCTAACTGCAGTCATTGACAGGAAGTTAGCTAAAAAAGGACCAAATACTTCTCCTGTAATGACATGTTATGTAATAAACGTAGCATGCCGCATGTTCTGTGGTTTGTGTCAGCTGTTTTTGCTGCATCATTTCTGGAAGTGGATTTTAGATGAAATTAGTCCATCTATTTGTTTACTCCAAGAACGTCTGTTAAACGTCACATGACATTCCTGACCGAGACTGAATGTTACTGAATGCAGAATGCTTCTTATTAACTGCTCAATGGCTACAGTAAATCCACTTTGATATTTCCCGGTAGCAAAGGAAAACTAATAATCTGTCTAGCTCTTACTGCTACAGTACTGTGTGATAATGCAGATGAGTATGCTGGTCGTTTAATAAGACATTGCATTAAAACATTTCGTAGGGATAGTATACACTTGGGTCTTATGTTCCTGGTTTCAGACATGACTGCAGTGGAAGTGAAAGTCTTGTTAAAAGAAAACCACTCCACAGTACTAATGACAGTAGATTCAGATCAGGTTAGTGAGGCTCATATGTCAATGTAACAGCAGACTGGAGAAAAACGTTACATCGTTGAGTTCCCTCAGTGGCTTCTACAAGTATGTGTTAAAGCCTGCTGTTATGTGTATCCCTCATTGGACAATCATTTGCTATCAACTGTAATATCCTCTGCTGACTGAGCCACACACACACTCTGTAGAAATCTCCATTGTTTATCCCCGCCTTCCAGTATTTACACCCTGCCGTAACCTTTCCATTGGCCCAGTGTCAGTGATAGATGATCGCCTAAAGGCAAAGTACCTTGTAAAGACAACTTGCTAACATGATATTAGAGATTGTGATAGTTGAGTGTGGCACATTGCTGGTGTCAATCAAATGCTGGCAAACAGGGAAAGTTGTATTTCTTGGCCGCATTTCAAAGAGCCTTTGGAAAAGAACGTCTGATTCATTCATTCTTGAAATATACACCTCACAGGAGGAAATCCTAGGATTAGGAAACACCCAAAGATCTTATGGAGTCAGTCAGTGCGGTTACATGGCACAACTAGATTGGATTATCACATATATCGAACAAGACACTCGAACGGACCGTGTCACTTGTCTGAGTACACATGGCCTTTCAGAAATCGGATAAATGTCCGATGCATGGCTGTCTCCATTATGCTAGGTGGCGCTGTAGCCCTTTCAACCAGTGGTTTTAGAGCCACGTCCGGTTCTCTTCCGTCAATAACCCATGGTGTAGCCTATCACGCGCAGGCACACAAGCACAGAACGAGAAGTCCAATATGCGATGTCCGATCCCTGTATACATGCAGAGAGAAAGCCGACAATGAACAAATTATCTAGGTGTTCTTATCCGACTTCTCTTGTCCGTTATTGTGCCGATTTGTGTCCGAAGTAGATCGGATAAAGGTGTTTACATGCAGTTTAAAAGTCCTGTTGAGGTCTTATTCGTTTAGTTATCCGATTATAAGTCTGCATGTAAACGCGTGTCATGTCAAGAGAATCCCACTGCAGGTGCAGACACAACTGGTCATTGTTTTGGAGTTATGGTTTGAATGAGAGAGAACGGACCAATCAGAAGAGAGGAGAGTGGCAGACCAATCAGAAGACAGGACAAGGAACGGACTAATCAGAGATGAAGCTCAATATCAGGTTCACGTAATAATTATTTTAGATATTAAACACATATTGAATGTAAATTAACAGTTGTTCCTGAAGACCTTAGATTGTTTACAACAACCACCATTCAAACCAAAAGTGCACATAAGCAAGAGTAAATACAGCGGTGGAGTGATAGTAGCATATTTACTCAACTCCATATTACATTTTATGCTCCTTTTTACTATTGCTCTAATACATCTCAGATGCAGATACTTTCTACTCCATTACAGTCACTTACAGTTTTTCATACCCTTCGTGTCTTTTGAAAACCTTGTATTTACCCTATATTTAAAGTACATTTCACTGATGAAAGTTTCATACTTTTTCTTGAATAAGGTTATCTAGATCTTCTGATCTTCTTTAACAATGTGGTATAAGTACTTAAAGGCCTACTTCACCGGTGGGAATATGAAGGTGTATTGAATTCTGAGATCCTATGTAGTATAAATGTGCAAAAAAAAAAAATTGGTTCATCCTAGCCTGAGAAAAGGCAGAAAGAGTGTTTTTTTTAACCCTATATTAATCTTACTGTGACATCACAGTAAGATAAATATAGGGTTAAAAAAATAATTACTTTGTAAATATTACTGTGATGTCACAGTAAGATTAATATAGGGTTAAAAAAAACACTCTTTCTGCCTTTTCTCAGGCTAGGATGAACCAATTTCAATTTTTTTTGCACATTTATACTACATAGGATCTCAGAATTCAATACACCTTCATATTCAAACCGGTGAAGTAGGCCTTTAAGAAAAAGATCTGAGCGTCCCGAATAGCAAAGTCAAGTACACTTCATAAGCACACATGAAAGCATACTAATTAAGTACATTATTTAATGTGTTTTTTTTCCTTGTCCTTGTTCACTTCAAAGTCAACATGTTTAACATTAAAAAAGTATGAAAATATTACGTGTAATATTGAAGAGCTCCCATGTATTGACAGACTGTTTACTTTGACCTTTATTTCTACAGGTAAATCCCATTGAGACCGGAGACTCTTTTTCAAGGGAGATCTGTTCACATTCCCACGTTACCATTCACACACACATTCACACACCACAGGCTAACTATCGACATTCACACGAGGCAAGGTGGGTGAAGTGTCTTTGCCCAAGGACACAACAACCATGACACAGGTGGCAGGGCGGGGATCGAACAGCCAACCCTTCGATCATTGGTCGAACCGCTCTACCGCCTGAGCCACGGTCACCCCAACGTTTCTTGTAACCTACAGCTCATTAGTTAAACAGTATCTTATAGACGCCATTTCCTCTGCATCCTCACCAGATCCTTTGGTTTTTATCAGCAAACATTGTTAATTTATCTCCATCATTGTGCCAGATAAAGAGAATGTAAGCCAGGAAGAACATTTTAACATTCATTTTAAGCTTGGAGAGGAGCCAAGCAGCAAATACACATTTCAGTGATTTATGTACAGACTAAGGGGATGAAGAGACTCCGTATGAATTACTGAAAGTGTTATTCTACTGGGGTTTAAAACTTGTTCAGCACATTGCACTCTCACAGAGCCAGGGTGAAAGCAGTGATGCTCAGTCTTTAACCCCTAGGTCACAACCTTTTAGCTCACTGTCTTGACAGTGATTCTGCCTCAGTTTAATTGGTTTTGACATGAATTCAGTTTAATGAAGTCTATTGCCATGGCGGCCAGGAGGTTTTTATTAACCAATTTGTGTAACGCTTCATTATAATTCTGCGCTTTGCAACAGTTTAATTAAAAAAAATCCGATAAGAGCACACAACACCCTGGAAAAATTGGACCACAATGCACGCATAATCATGGTTTATGGCATGGTTATTGCTAAAAGATGTATCCTGAGACTGTGGAAGTCCGACTTGGCACCCCAGTTCGATACCTGGCTGAGGGAACTGGTGGGCATTCTACATGTGGAAAGGCTAAGAAATAAGCTGTCAGGTCACCCCCATAAATTCCCCGCTATATGGGGCCCAGTGCTGCGGCACTTAGTGTTACAGCTGGACAGGGAGGACACAGGCACGGAGACAGCACCATTTTAAGAAGGTTAATTTAACAAGAATCAGCTGGGGGGTTGGGACCAGAGCAGGCGGGCAGAGGAGTCTGGGGGGGGGGAGTGCTCGCTGGTGCAGGTTGGAGCCGGTGGGGGAGTCAGAGCTGTGGCAGGAAAAACAACAAAAATGAGAACGAGGCAAAAATGCAAACGGAGCTGCAACAGGTAGGTAATGAGAGATAGAGCTACTGACTGCGTGAACTGAAACTAGAATCTGGCAGTATCTGGAAGGTCGGCCGGGTATATGAAGGGCGGTAGATTGGTGATTGCTGGCAGCTGTGAGTGCTTGAACTGACTCCCACACACCTGCTCCAACCCTGCAATAAGCCAGACAAGCAGAAAGGGCAAACAACAAAACAGAGGCAAAGAGGCCCAGGCAGAATCATGACACTTAGGGAACCAGAAGGTGTGAGGTTTGCCCCAGGTTTGGTTTTGTTTTAGCTTTGTTTTGTTTCTTGTGTATTTATAGCTTATTTTCTTAATCATTTTGTCTTAGTTATTCATTTCACTTTTTTTCGGTATTTTTTTCGGGAGGGGGAGGGGAGAGGGGAGAGGGGGAGGGGAGAGGGGGTTGAGTGTTGTGTATGTATTGTATGTGTTACTCAAATAAAAGTTTAAAAAAAAGAGCACACAACACACTTCCCCACACTGACTGCAGATTTCTCCCATGATATAACTCAAGATTAATTCAATATTATTTGAGGCTCAGGAATTTGAAAAGAGAGAGAGAGAGAGAGAGAGAGAGAGAGAGAGAGAGAGAGAGAGAGAAGTTGCGCCAACTTAATACACGTGTCAACTGTGGTAAATAGCAACACTAACTGTCGGTGGCAATTACCGCTGGTCTCTGGGAATTAATTGGTATTTGCAACTATGCTCATTTGCACTCACCCAGGGCACTGTCTGCTTGGTAGTGCAGTTTCTGGCATTGCACCCTCTGCATGTGCTTTGTGAATTGGACATGAACTTTTTCTTTTATTTGGACAAGTTAAGCGTTAGGAAGAGCAGCACACACGTTTAGTGGATTTGTCCCTGTCTGTTCTCGGTTTGATTGTGTTTGTTTGTCCTTACATGCATTTTGACTTACTGCTTGTTGCTTGTTTGTTGTTAAGATTGCTTTCCAAGTTGGTTTGCCTTATATACTTTATTTAATTTTTTTGTATTGATCTGCCTGTGCCTGTTTGACAGTGGACTCAGCTGGATTCCCATTATTTTAGACATTGAACGGGACAAGACCTTTTCGCTCCCAGTAACACATCATCAATACCAATCTGATTCTGAACCTCGACACGTGAAATAAGGACGGTCACAGAGATGAGTCACATTACTTTTCCTCATGATTTTGAACTAACCGGTATTGTTTCAAATCGTTTTATAAAACCCTGGCCTACATGACAATCTTCCGTTAATTTTTTCTGTTGGCTGCATGCCTTCTCTTCCCCCAGTTTTGACTGTAAAAAAATAAAAAAATAAGTAGGTGGCGTAGTTGGTTTCAGTCATCCCCATTTTAAAATAGATCTAATTCTGTGTTATTTTACCGACATTATTAATATACCTATAACCCACGGTCCATGACATCAACCCCCAGTCATATCACGGTGCATTACAATCATAACTGCTTTTAATTGGCCACAAGCACACAAGCAAGAAGCAGTTTATAGCAGCAGTGTGTATATCGTCAGTGACAAAGCAGCTGCTACTCTAATGATTAAGCTGGTTTGTTTGTCACCAGGAGCTAAAAGCTTTAACTATGCACAATACATTGTTAAGTAGAGCCACTAAGACTATTTACTAATGGACTTTCTGATATAAATTTGCACTTGGGTTTTGCATTGTGTCTAGCACTCCCATTTCTGAAAGTGAAAGTGCATTAGCGTATTACCATTTGTATTGTACTGTTATAATATCACTTTTCTTAATTATTTACTTGTGTGTGGTTCCTTTTCTGACTTTGACTGTCCTCTCTGTCTGCATTTAAAAAGTTGTCCTTGCTTCAGTCTGTCTGTGAACATGTTGCCCGTGGATTCAGACAGTGACCTATGTGATGGTGAGGGATGTGTGGGTTACAGCTGGTGTCCAGGAGGCAGAAGGGACGCTCCTGATGGGGCCTATTGGAGCTGCTGGGCCCATTAACAGTCAGGGTATGGCAGGCAGAGGCAGCCTGGCCTGGTCAACAGGTGTGTGGAGGGGAGGGATGCGGGTCCAATATGGCTGCAATCTACCTATCGGATATCAGACTGACAAACTCCGATCCACATCCTGATCCAAATTCCATAGACTGTTTTTTCAATCAAGATATTTTTTCTTATTTTAACTATGGAAGAACATTTTATTGTAAGACCTAGCTATGTGATATAGCACACTGTTCTGAGTTCTGATATTATATTCAGACCGTTCAAAGCAGTTTTGATATATTTTTTGCTGTTTTCAATTCAAATTGCTGTGCTGCTTTAGCCTTCTTAACCTTACACATAACACCACCACCAGCATCAAAGAAATGTATAATAATTATGATGTCGGACATGTATCGGTTGATATCCAAAAACCAGATATCAGAATCAGATCGTACTGAAAAATAGTGGATCGGTTCATTTCTAGTAGAGGGGAGAGACAGGCAGCACCGATGATGAAGGGAGATTGGAATAGTCATAACATGGAGCTGCAATCAGCCCACGAGGAAGCCCCACAGCATCAATGGGTAATGAGACTGCTAATAAGTGGCTGAGAGGCCACTAGAGGTGGAGGGAGTCATCAACTTTTATTGGAAAGCAATTTGAACAGAGGACACATGTATGAAGCTGAAGACGCTCTGTTTCAGATGCGTGTTACTTACAATAGATAAACAATTCTCAGCAGCAGCACCGGAGATTACTTTTTGTAATACCATTTTATTCAGAAATGAATATACAGTATATGCAAATTTGGCAATATCTTACCTACTTAAAGGAGAAGTAAGTGATATTTTTGTTAATATGTGTTAAATCACTCTATATTAATACAGCAATCGTTTAAACAGTATGCACAGTTCATAACACAGCGCCATCTTAAGTGTCGTTCCAATTGTCTGGAAACTGAAGTGAACTTGGTGATATAGACCCTTGGAGGGCTGAGTGATCAAGTGAACATCCATGGTCACTCCGAGGTGGATATCACCCACAGTGCATTGCAGTTCGTCTTCTTCTTCTTCTCCTTTTATTTTCCGGTAGACTGTATGCTTTTAGGAACATCGCGGCCACCCGCAGGACAAATATATATAAATATATTCCAAAACGCCTCAATTAGGCTATCCTATTTCCATACGAACAATCCAGTGAATGTATTGCAGTTTACACATTGCTGCTATAACACAGATGGCTGCCAATTAGAGGACTATTTAAAACAAATGTTTTTGGTTGAAAGTATAAATAAGAAAATATGTCGGAGCAAACCATTTACATGTGTAAGTAACAATATCTTGATAATCTGAGTTACCATGTCGAAATTCAATGTTTGTTATGCTATGGAAATGGCTTTCTGCAACATAGGCTACCTTAGCAGAATGTTATAATTCTGTATTATTTGCAATCAGATTTACCTATGTAACTGACGGTCCATTGCGACTACAAGGGCAAGTGGGTTCCATTTAAATCCCCCGCTCCTCCCCCGCCCAGTCTCCCTCCGCGCTCCAAGTTCCCTCCGTGCAACGTATGCTGTTACGTCATACCAAGGGCTGAGGGTAAATGAACGAGGGGAAGTGCAACTACTATTGGAATGCAGCTCATATCGCTAACCTCTCCTTTAAGCATCCATTTGAAAAACAAAAATCCAGATGTTGGATAAATTCAGAGTTAAAATATTTTTTCACTTTAATAACATATTAAGCCTCGGTACCACCGAGCGGTGCGGCTCGGTTCGGTGTGGCTCAGCCCGCTTCTATTTGCGTTTCCACTGTCTAAAGTTGGGTAGGCTTCAAGAATAATCGAGCTGTGGAACTCCTATTTCGGGACCCTTCCTTTGGGGTACCAAGACGCCTGAAAGGGTGCCAAAAGGGTGGAGCTACACACAGTTGTCCGTTGATTGGTCGACAGAATCATTTCCGCTTTAAACTACTGTGTAGTCACCTCGGCAAGAGTGAAGAAAGTCTTGTGGTAAGAGAGAAAATGTATGTGTGCAGCACTGTTTATTGTGTGGCATTTTTCCTCTTCATTAACACCTGCAGTGTGTAGAATTTTGGGTTTTATTTCCTTGCAGATTTTGTAGAAAGTAATTATAATATCCATAAGCACATTTAATTTAGTGCATACTAGCTGAATTTTTTTTTTGGAATTATTGTTTTGTCCCTTAGAAAGGGTCTCATATATGTCCATATTTCTGCATATCTTGGACCAAGGCCTAGTGCCGCCATCTTGAAAGTGTCATAGCTGGAATGTCATCAGGTGCATTGTTTAGAATTTAGAATTGTTCTTGTCCTTGAAGGCCACTGTAGCTTCTGTTATTATTCAAAAGGGTTGGGGTTACCCAGGGAGTGTTGCATTCTAGAACTTTGTAGAACTTTCTTGATGATGTCATATTACACACTGCACCTTTAATGAGCGAGCTATAATGCTATGATGTCACCTTAGTCAAGACAAGGGAAACTGATTAAAATGTGTCTTTGAAAGTTTAGCAAGTACAAAAATGATGGATAGCAAGCAGTCAGAGACCAGAGAGGAATGGATAAACTAGAGCCTCTTCATTTAGTGGCTTTGTTGCACAAGAGACAAAGAATTACAGTCAGTGAAGTCAACAGGCTGTGTTCAGGATCATAACTCTTGGGGGGGAATTCCCCTTCTAGTATACTGAGGAAGGCATTCTTATCATCATGAGACCGGTGGGAACTCCCATAAACCAGAGGCTCCTGGCCCAACATTAATCTATCGGGGAAGTTTCATTGATAATTCAATTTCAGTTCCAGGTTCGGCAGAGTGTTACTGAGAGTTCAATACATTTATCTGCCAACACACAGTACACTACACATTCATTTTACTTCCTTATTATTATTATTATTATTATTTTGAAATATTAACCTCACATGCAACTGTATTTTACCTTCAGGACAGGTTATTTAGTCAATGCACAGAATACTGTCCTTCGTATAACTGATTACACATTACAGTGACATTGATATCAAATCAGATATCACCACTTTGCCTGTCTTCTTAGATATTGATGAGTAATACTTTATTTAATTAATTAATTTTAATTATAAGACACAGAAGATAAGGCTTGTATAGTGAGTGAAGTAACTGCACATATTTATGTCTCTTTAGAACTGACCTCAGAACAGAAGAATTAAGTAAAACATGAGGTCATTTGGACTTTAACTCATCCGATTGAAGTTGACAGGTCGTGTTCTATCCTTTATTGAACTGATAAGCAAAAAAATGCACAAACACTGTAATCATGCAGAGTCTTGTCATTCTATATTATGAAATGTCCACGGGCTCTCAAGGGAGAGTGCACCTGTCATGTTTATTCTGCCTGGTTGCCTCAGCCTGTAGGCTCAGTGTTACAGGAGCTAAACTGACAGAGGCTGACGTGTGCGTGGGAGATGCAAGGCCCCTGTTACACAACAGGGGCCTTGAAAACATCTTATTTATCTTAGGCTACATATTATTCAAAGGCGGCACAGCTCCATTGGTAGGCTGATGTTAAATGTCTGCACTTAAATTCTATTAAAAAATGCCCCGAGCCCTTTCTCCAAGGTCAACCTTTCCCATTTCATGGATAAACAAACACATAAAATGATATCTTACTTCCTCCAGACACCTTACTTTTTTTGTCATGGCAATTCTCAGTGGTGTAAAGAAAGCACTTTCAATGGGAGGTCCTGGTGCTTTATTCTCTTTCACTTTATACTTTCTATACTAGAACATGTTTGTACCTTTAACGTCACTAAATCTACTTGAGAGATAACCGGATAACAGTACAAATCAAGAAATGTATAAAATACAACATGTTGTTAAAGATGAAACCATGTTGGTCCGTGGCCCTCCACTAATGCCACAGTTCGGTCTGGCACAGCACGGTGTGGTAAGAACGGTAACCCTAGAGGTGACCTGCCTTACCACTACCCTTACTTGGTATAGAAACTACCGTGACATCATAGCAGTGTGACACAGTGTAGCCCACCAATAAATGAAATGAAGAGGGAACAACGCAAAAGTAAATAGCTGCGTGCCGACATTTATCCCTCAAATGGAAAATGACACAAATAAACTAAAAGAAAAAGGGTTCCTATAAGATAAGATACATTTTGATTGTTTTGTGATATGGCTACACATGGCTTTGTTTGTTTTTTGCTTTCCTCCTGAGATGAAATACTGATGGACGTGACGCAGACACTCCATATCTGCCTGTGTGCAATGAGGGAAAATACAACAGATTACTGGTGAATGCTGGAGTGAAAAGCCAAGGCTGAAGCCAAGGCTACTGCTGAGCTGTTCATGTCTGATAAAGAGCTTGGGTGACATCCATCTCCTAACACTTTTTACAGTATCATTCAGAGTGGGATGCTTTGTATCCTTCAAGAACTCCTGTGACCTACATTGTCCCCCCTGTTGGATTAATTTTAGCACTGCAAAGTAAAAATACAGTCATGATTTATTATATTGAGGACTATATGGGGGGGGGGGGGGGGGGTGGATTAGCCTGGTGCTACCAGACCATCGTACTTCATTTCATTTGTACAGAAGGTCTGGAACTGCTCTATTGGCAAACGTTCACTCACTTGGAGGCGGGTGTCTGCTGAAGTTTAAAACTATTGGATCTGCCCAGTGCCACTCTGGATCAGCCAACCAATCGCATAACGTTTGGTCGTGACGTATGTCATGAGCCGGCTTCTGACGGTGCGTTCCAGTTGTACTGGGAACTCGGAAATTTCCGACTTCACTACATATTGTAGTCTATGGATCTACCGGAACGTTTAGTTATTTGCATGAGAAAGGTTTTAGGCGTCCATACTTTCCCGAGCAGATGCACTGGAACCCAGAAAGGTCGGAACTCGGAAATTTCCGAGTTCCGAGTATAAAGGAATGCAGCATTCAACTGAAACTGCCGCGCGACTCTGACGTCATCGTTCTCAGCCACTCGCTCTGTTCTCTGATTGGACCGGTTTGAGCAGGAATCCATGAATACAACCACACACTGACTGAAGTGAAATGAAAATTGAGCGGAAGTAGGTAGGCGGGCGGTGCCAGGCTAGGGGGGGATTGTTTTCCTTTATTGATATTGGAGATGTTGATCCCATACCACTATGGCTACTTTTATGTTACTCGGTGTAGAGACGAGGCAGCAATCCATTTTTCACATCATTACTATCTATCGTATATTGCAGGGAAAACTAATTTCTCTCCCACACAACTGTTTTATTCAAGTTTCTCTAAAAACCGACATTTTCTATTTTCTTGATGTTACATTGGAACAATCATGACAAACTTGTATTTACCTTTGCCTAATACTCATTTTACTGAGCCAACCTGAACACATCACATCAGAAACCTTATGAAACCTTCAACACAGATATTGATTTTGAAGTCACTGAAGTGATTGGATTAAATGACGTGACTGGACTCAAGGTGTAACACTATGTTAAAGGACCCGTTGGTTACGAAGGAAGCATGAAATCAATAACGTAATAAGCCTGGATCCCTATACAGGGTCACATCAAGTTTGGTGCTTGGTCTGGAAGCTTTAGAAGTTTGGTGTTGTGATAGCTGTAAGAGCGCACCGGCATCACTCTTTCACATGTACTGGTTGTGTCCCACCTTGACTGAGTTCTGGACATCAGTTTTTCAAACAATTTCTGAAGTACTTCAGCATCAAATTGAGCCGAACCCTTTCACTGCAATTTTTGTCATTGCTCCAAATCCGGGCTTGCCTAAAGTGAAGCTAAAGGTACTGGCCTTTACTTCATTACTTGCTCGTAGGGTTATCTTACTCAAGTGGAAAGATCCTGCTCCTCCTTCCCACTCACATTGGATTAGAGACATTATGTCATGTATGAATTTAGAGAAAATACGTTATACTACCCAGGGATCCGAGAATACATTTGACAGAATTTGGCGCCCCTTCCTAAATTATTTAAAAAAAACAACAACAACAATAGAAGAGTAGCTACCTCCCCCCCTCTTTTATTTGATTTAATTTTCTTTCTTTATGTTTTTTTTTTCATATTGATTGTTTATTTTTGTTTCTTGTAGCGTGTATTTCGTTTATGTCATTTTTAACATTGTGTATTGTTTTTTGTGCTGATTTTTTGATGCAGGATTGTTTGTAGTGGGGGGGGGGGGTGGGGTGGGATATGGGCGGGGTGTGGGGGTGGGATATGGGCGGGGTGTGGGGGTGGGATATGGGCGGGGTGTGGGGGTGGGATATGGGCGGGGTGTGTTCGGGGGAAGAAAAAAAGGGGAAAAAACGTAATCATTGTACTGTATTTGTAAATCTTTTGATGAATAAAACAACCTTTGAAAGAAGTTTGGTGTTGCTAGTATTGAGTCAGGTCGGGGCCTGTTGAGAAAGGAAGCCAGTGGTAGTTCAGAACTGGAAAAATGTGATGTCCGGACCGGGCGCTGCTGAGCAAACAGGCAGTCACTTAGTTAGAGAATGCTGTTGCAGTAATTAAGCATGAATGTGTTGAAAGCAAAAAGTAGATTTTCTGCGGCATTAGATGCCTGGGCCAGAAGCAGGCAATGTTGCAATGTTGAGACAGAAAGAGAGACAGTTTTGGTGATTTGGTTAAAATAGGGAAGCATTAAAACTTGGGTTGCGTTCCGAATCGCATACTCTTTCTTTTTTCTATTCTACATACTACATCCGACGATAAAAATAATCTAGTTAGGATGCAGTAGGCATACTATTGGGACATACTTTTCTCTCTTATTTCATCATAACATTGCGCCTTGATCTTGCCTCTTGCTTTTATATCCGTCGCATCCCCGTTTGTTTTCATATGGAGGCTTCGTCGATGTTACGTCACTTCACGTGCGCACTGGATTGTGGGTCAGAATCGCCCAAATAGGATGCACTTTTCAACACTAACAATCTTGGCCGCATGAAGTAGGACATCCGGGTACTTCTAACCATCCTAAATCTGGCCACAAGAATCGGGACATCCTAAATCTTTTTTCTACATACTATATAGTAGAAAGTATGAGATTCAGAACGCAACCATAGTCCGACCAAGAGGTAGTACAGGGTGACATCTATCCCTGGGGGACACCATGGCCTGCTAACAGCATTTTTAACACATGAAGAATGTGCACAATACTTGAGAACTTTTTTCCCCTTAAGTGTTTTAGATTGTTAATGCCATACACTGATTTTGGCCTCTGCAGGTAACACTTCTATAAAAGACAGGGACGCAGGAGGCACAGGAAAGAAAAATACGTTTCAAGAATAAAAACCTTAACTCAGCAGTCCAGAGGTCACAGGTGTGAGTGGAAAACTGGCGGGAAAAACACAGGAAGTAACTCCAAACAAAATACAAGAACCAGGACTACAAAACAAAACAGGAAATGAGCACAAAAGACAACAAACCTGACATGGTAAATCACACTGCAGCCAGGGCATTGTACATCCATCGCACTACATGTCTTCTTTCCTGCCTGATACCTACCCTGCTCCAGTGAGCTATCTGCATCAAGACATATGGTGACGACAAGGTTTTGAGTTCCAGCTAAAAATGAAAGCTTCCTCCAAAAGAGATGTCCCAAGCCAATCCTAAAGAGCTGATCAGGAGCTCTGTTTGTGATAAAGCTTTTAGAAACAGAGACCAAACATTAATAGATCTTCATTTAGCTTCTTGTAATGTCAAACGTTAGCATCAACATGAGAACTCATTGGCAATATTAGGACAACTTAATGAACGCTCAGTCAATTTCTTCTGCACATTGAAATGTCAAAAAGTATTTCCCCTTTGATGATTTTCATTGGAGGCTTCTTAAGTGTCACTAGAGCACTGTAACTTTTGAATGAGCTTCCTATACTAAAACATAATTAGTAGTATTAGTTTTTTAGATTTGTGGTGAGAACGATGGAGATTAGCAGTTACTCACCTCGTAAACGAAACATTTGAGTAAATAAAACAAGAAAAACACAAGTCACCCTGACAGGCCAAGCCACAAGTGTTTGTGTGATATCACTGCAGTATGTACGGAGATCCATCTAACATCCCACAGGGCAGGATAAACTGCACTCATAAGATATATTGTGTTAACCAACTCGGCACACGATTGAAAGCCTCCTTCTCATCATACAAATGGGAGAAATTTCAAATACATGTTGATACTGGACTTCTCCGGAAACTTTGGCGAATTCCATCAACCACAATGCATTGCAGTAAGGATGTGACGAGGTGGTTTAAAAACAAAACACAGGAAAAAAAAAAGATAAGTTTTATTTTCTAATGTGAAAATATTGGTGCAAAACTAGGTTAATTTAGATTTTATTTTGTAGCCCCTACATCATCCCATTTGTGTAACCATTGACGCATACATAAGCTTGCAACCATGTGCAGCAGTGTCTTGGGGTTTATTACACCGGACTGCTTTCATCTTTGATCTCTTCCACTCCAGGAGATCACCTGAGAAAGAGTTGCATGTAGCTCACCTACCCGCAAGTGTTTGTATTCTGTGGATTAAAGATTTATGCCTGTGGTTCTCGGGCACACTTCTCTCAACCTGTTTTATTCTGAAAAGTTTGGAGCTGTAGGCAGAGAGAGGTTTGAATAACTTTGAGAACAATAGCATATACGTACCTGTGCAGGTCTAAGTTACTCTCCAGCATTGAGGCCATGTTTGGAAATGCTCACAATAGTCACTCTACCAGTTTATGAATATGGTTGTGTTGTTTGGTGCAGAAACTTTAACAATGGGTCTGATTTAATAAAAAAAAAAAAGCAAGTCCCATTGGGATTGCAGCGGTAAATCAACTATTCCGTTTGGATTCCAGGTGTGAAGGCTTAAGATCTGAGCTCGTGTCACTGAAACAAACATCAAAAAACACATTGTTGTATTGCTTTTTTCTTTATATTTCATAACATATGCATCCTGCTGACTTTCTTTTTCCAAATAGTTATTTTTTTTAAATTCGTGGCACGTTTTACAGAGACAAAAGCAGCGACGATGCGGATGAAAAATAACAACCACTCTATGAGCCTTATACAAAAGCATGGAGAAAATGAATGGGAGCTGATTGGACAGACTGCCTGAATGGTTTACATGCCCAATGGGGCGACTATTATACGCTCCACGACACTTCATTTACATCATATAATGAGATTCCTGCCAAACAAAATACTGTGCCTCTCAGCTTCCTGAGGGGCTGGCCAAGTTATCTGTTAAACACAACTTTTATTTTATGTTATTATAATGCTTGAATTGTTTTACATTTTTGGGAAAATTGCTGAATATCTTGAGTGTGAAATGAGAAGATGGATATCGGCCTCACATCTGTGATTTTTTAAATATGGAGCTGCTGGAGTCAGCATGTGGTTAGCTTAGCATTAAGACAACTAGCCTGGCTCTGTCCTACAACAACACAGCTCACTAAATGACTGGTCTGGCTAACCCCTCATCCAAGCAGACATTGTCATTTATAGAGTTTTCACTGTCTCACCAAAAAACAAAAATAAACAGGCAAATATGTAAGGAAGGGATATTAAGCAATGTCTGCTAGCGTACCCTCCTCACTAGTATTTACCCACACTAGTGTTAAGGTATAGATGGTTGGATTACATTAAGGATCCACTCAGTGTTATCATAGTCTTCTCCTGTGTCATGTTAAAGTGGATTATTTTAGATCATTGTTATTAATATTATTTTGTCATAGTTTGGAGATTACATGTTTTTCTTCTAATACCATATTAGGATTTACAAATGATATCCTTTGCTCCCACTTCCGGTGATGTATGTAAGCCAACCAATGCATATTTAAGACTCATCTGCAGGTTTGTAATCTCTCGCTTGTATAGATATTATTGCTCTGACAATTGTCTCACGGTAAAACTACAAATTGTTGTAGTTTTTCTCTTTAATTTTTTTGTAATTTCTAACAGGCATTTGGAATATTGAGCTAAAATAAGCTAACCATGACCTGACACCAGTAGCACACACACACCTACTCAATGAGCTGAATAAGGACCTTCTCATCTCTCTGTCAGAAACAAGGGGGAGTAAACAACTGGGTTCTGTCAGGTAAGAAATAATTCATCGGCAGCAGAAAAAGAAAGTCTTACATCTTTTAGTTTTTTTGTGTGTGACAAGAAATCGAAATTAAACACTTGAAGACGTACAAAATCTTTAAAAAAAAAGAAATAAGTAGGCAAGTACATGTTGGCTCCAGAAGACAGACACATAACAATACGTCATAATAATAATAATACAAATAATACTGATGGAGGAGCCGTGGTGAGGGTTCCCTGCTACAGAGCTGCCTAGCACGGTAATTCTGTTAGAGAAATGGGGGACACATTGTGCTGTACAGGCAGAGAGAGACAAACACATAGAGAGACACTATAATACATTCTGGAGTACAAAAAACAAACAACACTTCATAATTGTCATCATGCAATAAAATAATAAACTAGTTGTTTAAAAAAAACATGGCACATAGGTGATCGTTATCTCAACCCATTATCAGATACATATCAAATATAGAGACATTTTCGGAACACATATAAAGTTATTGCATTTTTTCATTTACTTCATATAATTATGCAAGGCATTACAGGCGGGGAGAATATTCTCTACCCATATTGGATTGTGGGCAGCGACTATCTTGATTGTCATTTTTTTCTCATTAAAATGGCTTGTAGTTCATATGTACAGACAGGAAGCATCACTTTGAATGCTTTCAGAGCTACAGGTCCGCACACATAGGGAGCACCGATCAAGGCTGTCTCTTTACACATGGGCAGTTCACTATTATCAGGGGGGAATGCTAGTATTGACTGTTGTAGAAAATGATTCTAATAAAATGAATTAGATAGATAGAACATTAATCTATTTAAAATAATTCTAGGATCAAATAATATAGGGACTAAGTCAGTTGGCCGATCACTGCTGCATAAATGTTGACCATTTTTTTTCGGATAGCAAAAAAGAAAAATTGTCAACATTGCTACAAGTCCCGCCTTACTGATGTTCCATTTCCCAAAGCATAAAGTCACATTTGTAACGATCTCCTGCCTTCCAGACAGACACGTTTAGTTGTTTTTCCAGTTCATTTCAGAGCATCATTCATTTTACATGACTATCATGTAGATGAAGTTTATTAAATATTGAAGTCTTCCTTCTCACATTATGTTTTATTTGTAATAGCATTTCAAAGTCTAGAGCATTTCTAAGTCAAAGTCAAATGAATTGGTGTAGCAATGAGCTCTTTGATTTCTCTTTTCAATCTGTTGAGTATTTGGGAGCAACTAGTGTCTAACCACTATGTCCTGACATGTCATAGACTAAACCCTAGTAGTTGATTTATTTACACAAAATATATCTTTAAAATAAATCAGGTTGATCATTTTTTAAATATTTGTGAGTTCTAAAATGAATTGAAAAATAGTAAAGAAATCCATGTAGGTAGTGGTGTTATGCTTTGGAACATGCTTGCAGTTATGAGGCTGGGGCTTTGCTGCTCCACTCTTCTAACGGCTCTTTTGTTGAATAATTAATGTTGCCGTTGCCTTAATACATCATGCTCTGTTATTTGTTATGCACGGCCTTCTAATGTACTTATAATACATTAATGATATTTCATGAGCACGAGGCAAGTCTTGAAGAAAAAGAAAGGGAAAAAAGTGACATCTTACCAATATTCTTAAGTTGTTTTTTGCTTCACTACACTGCTTGTGACGAACACAACAGAACCCTTGGCTCCCTTCATGGTTCCACTACTTAACTTTGGGACACTTGGTTTGGTCAATACTGTAGTTCCTTACCTAACTCTGTAGGCTGGGTTAGTTGTCATGTGAGCAGGGCTCAGTCCATGAGCATGGCACTAACACTGCTGAGGTTAGAGGTTCTATAGGTCAATATACACCTCACATGTATATACATCATGTAATGTGCTACTACACACTGTGCATTCTCATTTAAGTGAAAGACGCTTGGAAAGTTTCACTTAAAAAAATGCTGACAGGACTCCACCTAATACACGCTTTGCATAGAATGGATGTATACACTTGGATTCAGTGTAACCATCTCACTTTGTGAGCGCGTGTGGGAGTATGTGAGTGTGTGTGTGTGTGTGTGTGTGTGTGTGTGTGTGTGTGTGTGTGTGTGTGGCCGATTGAATTTCTGATCATTTGTCAGACAGATGTACCGCCAGACGGGATATCTTGTCCTTGACTGAAATTCAATCGGATACACACATGCACAGGCGCACACACACACACACACACACACACACACACACACACACACACACACACACACACACAAACATAAAACACACACACACACAAACATAAAACACACACACAAAGCCTTAGAACAAGACAGAGTGAGTCATGAAATGTTCATTCCCACCTACCAGCTTTCTGAATAAAGCTTACTGCTGGGACAAATGGATAACACTGCTGGTATTGCTTCTTAAAAGGTCAATCACACGCACACACACAGACACGCACTCACATACGCACACACACACACACACACACACACACACACACGCACACACAGTTGTGTTTCCATCACTTCCGAGGACATTACATACATACATTTTCTAGAGAATTACCCTCACTGTAAGCACTACTTGCCTAAACCCAACCCCAACCCCAACCCAAAATCCACCCTACCCATACCCTAACCTTTAACTAAGTCTTCACTTAAGATTGAATGATTTAAGTTGCGGGGAATTGCATTTTGTCCCCAAAAGGAAGGCAGGTCGATAGAGCGGTGTAACAAATGATAGTCGTCATAACATTAGTAAAACAAGTACACACACACACACACACACACACACACGCACACACACGCACACACACGCGCACACACACACACACACACACACACACACACACATACACACACACACTGAAGCCAACTTCACCGGAGCGGAACACACAACCGGAGTAGCTCTTCCACCGTATAACACTGTTCATACAAAAAGCTTTTTTCCATGTTAATAGCTTTTCCACCGGCTTGATTGTTTGACACGCAGAGTGAGTCAATAGGAATGATTGTCGAAAAAGGACGTTGGCTCGCCTGCTGCTTCCTGCTCCAGACACACTCACCTTATGACACCCCCCGTCAGCCCGGGATAAGAGGGAGGGAACGGGGGTCCTTTGGAGTGAGTGAGTGAGTGAAGGATGAGGGGACTGTTGGGGGATTGTGGGGACTTAGAGCTGCTGGAGGACAGGGGCCACGGCGGACATGAGTATGCCCAGGAGGAAGCACAGGCCTGGGGGTAGAGAGGACCGTGGGGCGCCCCCAGAGGAGCGGATGGTGGAGGTCTTGATCTCAGAGGTGAGCATGGCGGACAGGGGCACGTGGGAGACCAGAGTGGGGCTGCCATAGTTGATAAGGGAGTCGATCTTCTCGGCCTCCTTACTGCACGCTTCAATCTGGTACACAAAACAACACAGGAGCAGGCTTGAGTTCCTAAACTTCTCCATCTCATACAGAGGTGGACCATTAGACAAAGATAAGCAATTGCCCTGGGGCCCAAAGATACTAAAGGCCCCATAGAATACATAATACATGTATTATTATTATCCTGTAATACAATATAGAACATTAGACACGGTGCATAAATAGAATTTGATTACAAAATTTAATTTCTTCTTCCTTTTCATTACTATGAACTAGGGCTGTCAAAATTAAGCAGCTGCGCACGGCCAAACATAGCAGCACACCAGCCCATGCCATGTGTATAACTAACAGCCACGTCTGTGTCGCGGGCGGCAGTTGCTGTCGGGAGCAACAGGAGAAGAAACTTTGTCTGATCCGTTCAGAGCAAGGAAGGACACAAACCTCTGCAGTTTACAGAGGCGTGTGTGATTAATACGGTTGACAGTCCCCCAGCATGTGCGCGTGCAACACACACACACACACACACACACACACACACACACACACACACACACACACACACACACACACACACACACACACACACACACACACACACACACACACACACACACACACACACACACACACACACACACCGCAGACTGCAACAAAGTTGTATTCTGGAATGCAAAACCTATGGATTCACCATTCACCACTTGTTTCTGTTTCATATTATTACAAATTTAATATTTGAGCGTTTAATCTTCTTTACACAGATGTGTTTTTCTTTTTAAAACTTGTTGCTCATTTATTAGGTCTTTATATCAGTTCATACACTAAGCAGACCATTAGACCATTACAATATAGCTATACATGATGTCATGCTGTACATTGAAGATGTGTGCTTCAACTGTTGTGGTAGCATCTGTCCCTATCAAATCAACGTGAAATGGAAATGAAATGAAAAATGACAATTCCTGATCACACCCGACATGGCTACAAACACCTTGGGTTTGAATGAAAAAGACCATTACACGCTGTCTACATTGTACATGTGTTGAATACTAATGTCTTTTCTGGGATTTGCCAACAACGGTATTGTGTATTTTTCCAGATGGTAGCCTGTACCTTTAAATGAAAATGTTGTTCTTCTTAAGGAAGATTACCACACAATCAAGAGGGTTTCAATGTTTTTTCAAGATTTGTATGTTAGTTAAAGGTCCAAGGTAAGGTTATGTTATGTGCAATGCTTTTAGCCTGACCTTGATCAGTCCTCATCAAGTGATCTGACAACTCCTGGTCTCCTATTCAACTCATTTGTCACATAGCTATAGTGTAAGAGTATTTCAACTGGGACAACTCATTTGTCACATAGCTATAGTGTAAGAGTATTTCAACTGGGACAACTCCAGTGAATCAGTGAAAACATTTTTTTCTTCTTCAACAATTCAATGTTGTTGTGTACTGTATGCTTTTTCATGAAATAAATCACCCATCTGGTTTTATTTGGGGAAGTTGTGTGCACTGCTTTTGTCAACCTAGAACTAATATTAATTTTACTTCTCAAAGAAGTGGGGTTTTCAGCTGTTGCCTAGAAACAGATGAAACCAAATGCCTAGCGGAAGAATGTTTCCTTTAACCCGTTTGCTTTTAGTATGTTCATGTTTCTGATTTTCTTTTGTTGCTTTTCTGCTAAAAGCCGATTTTACCATTTCTGAGAGACTAGTTCTGCCTCTCGCACTCTCTATGTGGATTTAGTTTAATTTATCATCATTGTGGCTTCGTTGGAGCTAACAACAGCTAATATAGTTTTCATCAAGTATCCTCATTCTTTTCCTGCACTTTTAATTAAAATCTCAAAATCAGTCCTATACAGATTAAGTTCATTTTTACCAAAGAGTGCAAGGTTACAAAGTCAACATGAACTGTTATCTGCCCAGTAGAAAATACCAGATAGTTGAGGAGTAATGTAGACTCTGCATTATTCTTCAACTATCTTGCAAATTGTACGAGCAACATGTTTTTCTTTTCACTCTAGCTTAAAAATAACCTTGTAAATGGATTGCGTCCGTCTATTTCACTAGCAATCATATTCAGACTGTGAGGAGCAAAACCTGGGGAGGCTACAGCAATGTTGAGCTGCTAAAACAGAGACATGCTCATACCATATGCTATGTTTTTCTAACCAAATTGTTTTCAGCTACATTGCAACAGCGATAAAGTTAATAAAAAATAAACCTAGCATTGGAAGCATTCATTTCACACAATATCAACAACCTCCATCAACCATGATATTTCTATCAGTCTGCTGCTAATAATAAATTGTGATCCATGCTCTCTGTGACCTATCTTGGTACTAACCAAGATACCAGATAATTATTGTATCTGGGTGAGGAGAAAAGTCATTACTGCAGAGGGGATTGGTATCAGATAAGGCAGGACAGTTCAGTAGAACTTGTAATGGAGCCTTGGCTGTGAAGTGACTATGTCCTCATTGCAAGCTCTTGAATTTCCATATATATATATATATATATATATATATATATATATATATATATATATATATATATATATATATATATATATATATATATATATATTCCCTGTATTTTGTTTTTTCTTGTGTGTGCAGTGGTATTTTTTCCCTTTTCTGATTGTAGTCTTTATAAGAAAAATAGTGGCCTTTGGATCTGTCCAATATTACCAGTGCTATTTGTGTTAGTGCTTAACTAACTGTACATCTTTTTGTCTAAACAGCAACATTGCTTTTTGCATAGCCTTGTGTATCAGACTACTGTGTAGCTGTTAGGAAAGTTTTTTGTTGTCCTTTGACATGGGATTCTTTTTAATACAAATTGTTGAATGAAATCGTTCTATTTTTGGGGCCTCTTGTCCCGTTCATTATGGACTGTACCCGTTTGAGTGGTGAACTTAAAGGGGGAATTAATGACTGATTAGCCTTTTGAATCCTTACCACCACTAAACTTATACATACACAAATCACTTTAAAATGCAATGAAAAAGGACTGTACAAATACAGTAGGCTATTGTTTTTCTTGTTATATAAGCCTCGGCTAGCTAGACTGATTTATAAACAAACCAAACACATTGTCTCAGCGAATTTTCCCAAAACTTTCACACATTAACGATGTGTGCGTGTGTGTGTGTGTGTGTTTAGATGTTCAAAATAGGCACAGATGGCATAAAAAAAGACCAAACAATTGCGCCTCAAAACAGCCTGTATCCAACCTTCTAAGCATGCTGAAGTGAGATAGACACACTCTGGTTTTGGTCTGACTGGGCTGACTTCAGTGACCTCTGTGTACGAACTGGAATATGCAGAGAAATTAATATATACTGTATATACACTCACCGGCCACTTAGGTACACCTGTTCAATGGATTGGCTTATATAAACAAAAAGCTTACCAGCCAATCACATGGCAGCAATTTAATGCATTTAGGCGTGGTCAAGACAATGTACTGAAGTCAAACCGAGCATCAGAATGGGGCAGAAAGGGGGTTTAGGTGACTTTGAACATGGCATGGTTGATGGTGCACGGCAGGATGGATCCATACTTTCATGTTGTTAACGTCAAATTCTGAACCTGCCATCTGAATGTCGCAACTTAAATCGAGACTCATCAGACCAGGCATGATTTTTCAATCTTCTATTGTCCAACATTGTCACTACTTCAGCCACAATTTAGTTTTTTGTCACTTGTCTGTTCCCATATTAACTCTCTTGTCATTTCAGACCCGGCCACTCCCCCCTGCTCTGCACTCCCTGCTGATTACTTCCACCTGGTCTAACCACACTCACCTGCTCCCCATCAGCTATTAGCCCCACAGTATATATACCGGTTCATTCCCTCAGTTCCCTGCCAGATTGTCTTTGTGTTACATTGCTCTCCAGCCATTCTGAATTCCTGCCTGTTTACCTGCCCGCCTATTCGTGTTTTGACCCAGCCTTTTTGGATTTCGGATTATCCCTTTGCCTGCCCCTCTTGGACTTGTTGCCTCGCTACCACCTGGTTTGATTCCTTATTAAACTTTGTTGCAATACCTGAACTGTTTGTTGTCGTGCTATTGGGTTCTGGCCTGCCATTTTGGTACAATCCTGACAGTACAATCTGGCCATAAGATGAACCCAGCCGACACAAAGGCTCTTAAGGAAGAAGTGGCAGCACAAGGTGCCGCCCTACACCAGCATTCGAGACAGTTCACCGCTATGGAAGTGGCTTTCCAGGAAGCTTCGGAACGCCACAATCAGCATTTTGAGGTTCTGAGCGGCCAGCTCCAGCAGCTCACGCTGGACAGTCAGACCCCAGCGGTTCAACCACCCACCAGCCCTCCTGTCCCTGCTGTCTCCCGTCCAGAGCCCCGCTTAAGTGCTCTAGAGCGCTTTTCTGGAGCTCCAGATACCTGTCGCTCCTTTCTGACTCTGTGCTCATTGACTTTTGAACTACAACCTCTCACATATCCCACGGAGAGGTCGAGAGTGGCTTTCATGATCACCCAGCTTACTGGGCGGGCCCGGAACTGGGGTGCCGCCGAGTGGGAGAAGCAGTCGGCTCTCTGTTCTTCTGTGGCTGCCTTCTCTGAGGGTCTTCGGAAGGTGTTTGATCATGCTACCCCTGGTCGAGAGGCTGCTCGGGGTCTGTTTAACCTGGCTCAGGGGAGCCGGAGAGTGACTGATTATTCCATCGAGTTCCGGACTATCGCTGCAGAGAGTGACTGGAACTCTTCCTCCCTGGCTGACGCCTTTTACAACGGACTTTCTGATGCCATCAAGGACGAGCTGGCGGCCCGGGATCCTCCAGGGGATTTGGACGTTCTCATCGCCACCGCTATCCGCATCGATGGACGTATCCAGGAGAGGAGACGAGAGAAGGTACTGACCAGCACTTCCCGTAGCCTTCCACGTCTTCCAGTTTCACCTTCCACTTCAACGTGTTTTCCTACCGCTGCTGCCTCTAGTGACCCAGTTGAACCCATGCAGCTGGGCAGGACCAGGCTGTCAGCTGCTGAACGACAACGGCGCCAAAGGGAGAACTGTTGCATGTACTGTGGAGAGGGAGGCCATTACGTGTCATCCTGTCCAGTAAAAGACAGGGCTCACCAGGAATCCAGAGGGCGCTGGTGAGCCGCATCAAGAACTTTGAAGGTCCCTCTCGAGCACTACTTCATGCCCAGCTCAACTTTAATGGTCTGTCCCATACTGTCGCTGTCCTCATTGACTCGGGAGCTGACACCAACCTTCTGGATCGGGGCCTTGCCATGCAGCTGGGTGTTAACCAGGAACCCTTGGCCGAGCCTATTGAGGCTACTGCTCTCGATGGGCGCCTCCTCTGCACTGTAACCCATCGCACAGTTCCTATTCATCTGGGCATATCAGGTAACCACACTGAATCACTAACCTTTCACCTGATTAATGCACCTCAGCAGCCAGTTGTCTTGGGGTATCCTTGGTTAATTAAACATAATCCACACATTGACTGGAGAACCGGTTCCATTCTACAATGGAGTGATCAATGTCTTGCGGTCTGTCTGAAATCTGCCTTGTTACCTGCCTGCAGCACCTCTTCTTCTAATGAATTCCCAGATCTCTCAGGTGTCCCGTCGGAGTACTACGACTTAAAGGAGGTGTTTAACAAGGTACGGGCCACCTCTCTTCCCCCACACCGCCCGTATGATTGTGCCATTGACCTCCTCCCTGGCTCATCCCCACCCAGGGGGAGGCTCTACTCTCTGTCAGCCCCGGAAACCAGGACCATGGACGAATACATAAACAACTCACTGGCAGCAGGCCTCATCCGTCCCTCTTCATCACCTGCTGGAGCAGGGTTTTTCTTCGTGGGTAAGAAGGACAAATCCCTCCGGCCCTGCATCGATTACCGCGGTCTGAATGATGTCACCATTAAGAACAGGTACCCCCTCCCACTCGTCTCTTCTGCATTTGAACTTTTGCAAGGGGCCTCTGTGTTTACCAAGCTTGATCTCAGGAATGCCTATCACCTAGTTCGCATTCGGGAGGGGGATGAGTGGAAGACGGCGTTCAATACCCCTAGGGGCCACTACGAGTACCTGGTAATGCCTTTCGGACTCACAAATGCTCCTGCAGTATTCCAAGCCTTAGTGAATGATGTGCTCCGGGATTTTCTCAATGTATTTGTGTTTGTTTATCTTGATGACATCCTCATCTTCTCCAAGTCCGAACAGGACCATGTGCAGCATGTCCGCAGGGTTCTCCAGAGACTCCTAGAGAACCAGCTGTTCGTGAAGGTCGAGAAGTCCGAGTTCCATGCCACTGAGGTGTCGTTCCTGGGATACATAATTTCAGTCGGAAGTATTCACATGGATCCCACCAAGATTAAAGCGGTGGTGGATTGGCCGGTCCCCACCACTCGTAAGAAGCTTCAACAATTTCTGGGGTTTGCCAATTTCTATCGTAGGTTTATCCGCAACTATAGTTCTGTAGCAGCTCCCCTGACAGCCCTCACCTCCCAAAAGGTAGCCTTCCAATGGTCCCCTGCTGCAGGAAGGGTGTTCAGTGAGTTAAGGTCACGGTTCTCTTCTGCTCCCATCCTCATCCTACCAGATCCAGAACGCCAGTTTGTCGTTGAGGTGGATGCGTCAGACTCCGGGGTGGGGGCAGTCCTGTCTCAGCGGTCAGGTAAAGACCAAAAGTTACATCCATGTGCCTTTTTCTCCCGCAAATTGTCCCCAGCGGAGAGAAATTATGACGTTGGTAACCGGGAGCTATTGGCGGTTAAGATGGCTCTCGAGGAGTGGAGGCACTGGTTGGAGGGGGCGAAGAATCCGTTTGTGGTGTGGACGGACCACAAAAACCTGGAGTACATCCGGTCAGCCAAACGGTTGAACTCCCGTCAGGCCAGGTGGGCGTTGTTCTTTAATCGTTTTGATTTTACCCTGTCTTATCGCCCAGGTTCTAGGAACGTCAAACCAGATGCCCTGTCCCGTCAGTTCCAATCCGAACATGTTCCCACACATCCTGAGAGCATCCTCCCCACTAAGATGGTCATCGGCGCAGTTACCTGGGACATTGTGGACAAGGTAAAACGGGCCCAGGCCGACCACCCGGGCCCCAGTGCTTGCCCTGATAATCGTCTGTATGTGCCTGTGAATCTCCGCTCTCAGGTCCTCCAGTGGGGACATTCTTCTCGCCTTGCCTGTCATCCAGGGGTTAGGCGCACTCTAGCCCTGCTGAAGCAACGGTTCTGGTGGGCTACCATGGAAGAGGACGCCAAGGAGTTCATCGCTGCTTGCTGTGTTTGCTCCCAGCACAAGATCGCTCGCCATGCCCCTGCGGGTCTTCTTCAGCCACTGCCTGTTCCTCATCGTCCGTGGTCCCACATCTCGATCGACTTCGTCACCGGACTGCCTCCCTCCGAGGGTAACACCACTATTCTTACTATTGTGGACAGATTTTCTAAATCTGCTCAGTTTGTTCCGTTGCCCAAGTTACCATCTGCCAAGGAAACAGCTGAAATTATGTTGCATCATGTTTTCCGTCTGCACGGCCTTCCCTGTGACATTGTCTCCGACCGGGGGCCGCAGTTCACTTCTCGTTTCTGGACAGAGTTTTGTCAGCTGTTGGGGGCCACGGTCAGCTTATCCTCGGGTTTCCATCCTCAATCCAATGGCCAGACTGAGCGGATGAACCAGGAGATGGAGACTGCCTTGCGCTGCATCACATCCCAGAACCCGTCCTCCTGGTCCAAGCAGCTCCTATGGGTGGAGTATGCTCACAACACACTTCCAAGTTCAGCAACAGGTCTTTCCCCCTTCCAGTGCTCTCGAGGATATCAACCTCCATTGTTCCCTGAGCAGGAGCGAGAGGCCAGTGTCCCGTCTGTCCAGGCGTTCGTCCAGCGATGTCGGCGCACCTGGGTGCGGGCCCGTGCTGCTCTCCTGCGCTCGTCCGACCGATACCAGAGATATGCCAATCGCCGTCGGACCCCTGCACCCGGTTACACTCCGGGTCAGAAGGTTTGGTTGTCTACACGGGACCTTCCGCTCCGGGTGGAGTCTAGGAAGTTGGCTCCCAGGTTTGTGGGTCCGTTCTCCATCAATAAAGTCATCAATCCTGCTGCAGTCCGTCTCCGTCTTCCTCGCTCCATGAGGATCCATCCCACCTTCCATGTATCCAAGATCAAACCCGTTAAAGAGTCCCAGCTCCAGCCCTCCTCCAGACCCCCGCCGCCCCCCCAGCTCATTGATGGAGGGCCTGCCTACTCGGTTCATCGTCTCATCAGGTCGCGACGACGGGGAAGGGGTTTCCAATACTTGGTTGATTGGGAGGGTTATGGCCCTGAGGAGCGCTCGTGGGTCCCGGCTCGCCACATCCTGGACCCCGACCTCATCACCACATTCCATAGGGACCATCCTGATCAGCCTGGTGGGACGTCAGGAGCCGTCCCTAGAGGGGGGGGTTCTGTCACTACTTCAGCCACAATTTAGTTTTTTGTCACTTGTCTGTTCCCATATTAACTCTCTTGTCATTTCAGACCCGGCCACTCCCCCCTGCTCTGCACTCCCTGCTGATTACTTCCACCTGGTCTAACCACACTCACCTGCTCCCCATCAGCTATTAGCCCCACAGTATATATACCGGTTCATTCCCTCAGTTCCCTGCCAGATTGTCTTTGTGTTACATTGCTCTCCAGCCATTCTGAATTCCTGCCTGTTTACCTGCCCGCCTATTCGTGTTTTGACCCAGCCTTTTTGGATTTCGGATTATCCCTTTGCCTGCCCCTCTTGGACTTGTTGCCTCGCTACCACCTGGTTTGATTCCTTATTAAACTTTGTTGCAATACCTGAACTGTTTGTTGTCGTGCTATTGGGTTCTGGCCTGCCATTTTGGTACAATCCTGACAAACATTGCTGTTCCTGTGAGAATTGTAGAGTCATTTTCCTGTTTTTAGCTGACAGGAGTGGCACCCGGTGGGGTCTTCTGTTGCTGTAGCCCATCTGCTTCAAGGTTGGTCGTGTTTTGCGTTCAGAGATGGTATTCTGCATACCCTGGTTGTAACGAGTGGTTATTTGAGTTACTGTTGCCTTTCTATCATCTCAAACCAGTATGCCCATCCTCCACTGACCCCTGACTTCAACAAGGCATTTTACGTCCACACAAATGCCGCTCACTGGATATTTTTTTCTTTTTCGGACCATTCTCTGTAAACCCTAGAGATGGTTTAGAGCAAAAATCCCAGTAGATCAGCAGTTTCTGAAATACTCATACCAGCCCTCCTGGCACCCTCAACATTGCCATGTTCAAAGTCACTTAAAACCCCTTTATTCCTCATTCTGTTGCTAGGTTTCAGCGTCAATAAGTTGTCCCGTCCAGGTATACATGCCTAAATGCATTGAGATGCTGAAATGTGATTGGCTGATTAGTTACTGTATATGTGTTAACAAGAAAATTTACCGCTGTACCTAATAAAGTGGCCGGTGAGTGTATAAGTGTCACTATTGCTTGGTTCCATAACTTTGCCTCTACCAGTATCTGTGTTCATGAATTGTATGGTTGAAATGTAAATGCAGATAAAGATGTTAGGCCTAAATGTATATGTGTGAGTTCAATGTCATCCTTAAGGGCTCAAGCAACATACACGTTATATATTGGATCCGAGGTATTGCATATACAGTGGTATAGGCAAAGCACTGAACTATTTATTGAAATGTCAAATTTGCAGGGAGGCAAAAAATGAATCAACAAATCTGAATGTAATCTTGCCTCTTGATTTTCTGATGAAGGACATATAGTGTATATACAGTTTATTCAATAAGAGACAGGAGGAGCCTCACAATCATGCATTTCTTAATCACTGAGGTTGATCGTCATCTCAAATACTCTTTACGCTATATTTATAATTTTCTCATTGGAAAATTCTTGCTATGAGGTCACAGTGTTCTTTGCATTGTTCACCAGAACGGAAAGACCTTGAGCTAGAAAAAGACTCGAACAATAATGAAAATATCCGTGCTGTCGTATCAGTAGGTTTCTACCACAGGCCTTCATGTTTCATACAAGGATTCAATTCATGATTTTATCAATTTCCATAGAAATGACCGGCTGATCATTTTATACTGGTAATACATCCTTTCAAAAAGGTTGTGGGAATGATTCATTCTGCTGTAAGTGATGCTTTTTATAGTTTCAATAAAACCTTTTTCTGCATGTTATTCTGAAAAAAGCAGTGAAGGAAAACAAATAGGTAGAGAATGGCTTGTCTAAGTCAGGCCGATCTGATGCAGTTGGTTATATCCATAAACGCATATCAAGTAAGTGTATGTTGAATTAAAGATGCAGAACTTTGAAACCAACTTTTGTAAATAGAAAATAGAAAGAACTGGCCAGACCTCAACAGTTAAACTATGCTAAATATTGTCCTGTTCAACTCAAACAGATGTAGGCTACTTATAATAAAACATCCACAAGTCTTTTCCTGCGGACAGCTGTCCTGATGTTGGAATTCATCAACTTTTGGTCAATACTTCTTCTGGCAGTGAGAGTGAATGTTTGATTCCCTATTTCAAACATGCCCTGTGTTCTAATCCTCATACTTTTTGCAATTTAGTATGTTGGAAATACGATTTAGGATGTCCCAATTATTGTGGTCAGATTTAGCATGCATAAACATAGACAGGTGTCTACTACATCATGCCGACATTTTAAGTATTGAAATCAGCATGCTATTTGGGCAATTCTGACCCTTAATCCAGTGCACACCGGAAGTGACGCCACATCGATGGAGGCCTCCGTATGAAAACAACCAGGGATGCGACGGATACATTAGATTAGAATGAGGCAAGTTTAAGGCGCAATGTTATGATGAAATAAGTAAAAGTATGTCCCAATTGTAACATACTGCATGCTAACTAGATTCTATTTAAGATTGTCTGTAGTATGTAGAATAGGGAAAGAAATGGTAAGTCTCTACTGTCTGGTTACTCCCTTTGATTCTTCCAGTACAAAGCATTAGTCCATCAACAGCTGTTGTATGAAGCATGTTTGATGCTTTGGGCACGGTTCCATTTTGATCTTTTTAGATTATAAATAGGTCGTTACTGGGAGTAGCGGTTAAACACCAGCCTAAAGACATCCAAGCTCTAGAGAGAGAGGCCTGCCATACTTCAGTGTTTTTAACCCACTTACTGGGTGACACACATATAGTAACCGTCATAGTGGAACAACTTCAAAATGAGTCCCTTTCATAACTTCAGGGCACCAGTTGTAGGCTCAGCGATTTGTATATTTGTATGTCATTTACAATTAAAGTCAATTAGTAGATCACTCCTCTCGGGGCCAAAGATGAAGCACTAGTAATGGCTAAAGGATGCTGCTGTCAGTAGAGGTACAGTCTCAACAATGTAAAGGTTGCACCCTGCATCTGGAACAGGACATGGGTGTTCAACACACCTGGATGTAGCAAATCATAATTAGAGATGAACCAATTCACTATTTGTCAGTACGATCCGATTCCAATATCTGGGTCCGATAACGATACTGTCCGATATCATATTTATTATACATTTATTTGTTGGTGGTGATGTTATGTGTAAGGTTAGGAAGGCTTAAGCGATACAGCAATTCTAATTTAAATGTTTAAATAAACCAAATGCATAAAGGTTTTATCTGAAGTGCTTTGAACGGTTTGAATACAGAAGTGGATCATAGTTGTCAGTCTGATATCCGATAAGTAGATTGCAGCCATATGGTATATTGGATCGGTTCCATCCCTTATACTCCCTTACACTTTAAAAGTTTTATATTGCATGAGATATAAAGTTTGGCAAATGAAGATAAGTTATGTACAGAGAGCTTGTTGAAGAACAATCATTATGAAACCACTTAAGATGTGGAGGATAGTCTGATGTAATGTCTGTGGCATTGTCCACTGGAAGGAAAGTGCTTCGATACTGAGAAGCGTCTTTAGGGTTTTCAGACTGTTATGTCAAAGCAAAGAGCTGGATCAGTCCTCCCAAGCCATTTATACAAGGTTGAATACAAATACAGAGATGTCTGGTTCCACTGTTATGAGTGTTATTCATTATGCTGAAATAAATACTATGGCTTTGATGAACCAGTTAAGAGCACTAATGAGCCAATTTGGAGTGTTTGATGAGATACTTCTCATGTCACATCATCATTCCATACAAAGTGATTAACATTGTTTCCAGCCTCAGCCAGGTTTGGTAAAGATTGGATAAAGCAAAATGTTGGCATTAGTGAGGAGCAGTGGCAGCCTGGAAATCCAGACCTGCCGATGGCAAATTAAAATGTTCTCAACCTGTTGGTCTGGACACGATCCATTGGAGCTCATTAACTATGTTGGAAGATTCTGACTTACCAATCAAATCTTTCTATCTGATATGAGCCGACAAGAGACCTATGTGTGGGGATCTGGGGCGGATGTAACTGGATGACCAAAGTGCTGTGCATGCGCCGTCGAAGCCGTGATAGTAAACAACAAAGATGGATGCGGATACGTGGTTTGAGTTTGAGACTGCTTTGGCCTCGACACTTAATGATTTAGAAGACGACACTCAAATCTTTCATTAGCAAGAAAGAAGAATTTTCTGTTTTGCCGACCGACCACGGCAAAAGTTTAATTTACCAGTTAACCTGCTGTTCGCTATACAAACAGGGCTTAATATTAATATGTCACCTTGTTCATTGCTCTGATTGGTCGTAGTGCTATCCAATTGCGTGCAGTGGTATTTGAAATTCAGGCGTAGGCAAAGGTGCCTTCAGTTGGGAAGGTATATTGATCGTGGCCAGACCCTATATTGTTCTAGATGTGGGTCTGGATTTCCAGGCTAGATCAGTAGCCTACGGTATATACAGATAGATGCCATCACTAGAAAAAGGGAATCCAAAATCTTATCAAGTATTGTTTTTTTTAACATGGGTAGTACTTGAAATATACCTGCTTATCTACAAACTCCCTTAGACCATTATTGGAAAAGAAGAAACTGTGATTGGTTAAATGAAATGTAACCAATCATTAACCAAATTAAGATTCCCTATTATGCAAAATGCACTTTTTCATGATTTTCTAACATTAATATTGGTCCCCGGTGTGACTAGAGACTCCCAAAGTATGAGAAAAAACCAACCTCTCTTGTTCTTCACCTCCACCTTTCTGAAAACCTCTGTTCAAAAACCCTAGTCCGATTAATCATAATTAGTATGAAAAATAACTATCATACATTGTAAGGATTTTATATGATATAAAGTAAAGTATGTAGTTATGGTTGAGGTTTGGAAATGTTTATATGTGCTGCATATACAGTAGATGCAGCATTTTTCCGTTCTATCTTAAGTACATACATATATAAACAATAATGACAAGAGAATATTTCAAATGAAGTGGGGAACAATTGCTGTGCGTCACCAAAGAAGACACACACACGCCCTCGCCCTCACTTTAACACTGCAATCACCTTGAGCATGAATATTCATATTATTCATATGCAGACAGACGGAGGGAGGAGGGTGATTAGCACAACTAAACGTGCCTGGGAGTTTGTGGCGGAGTTCATGTGTAAAATTAAATGGGAGGTCGAAAGAGCTCAGGCAAAAACTGTGCAACCTGGAAAATTCACTTCTTTTGATAACACAATTGCACTGAATTTAGAGTGCCTGGGATTGACTGTAATGCTCTCCCCTAAAATGAAATTCAACATTGTTGTGCTTTATAATCCCCCATCTCATGATGCAAATGTCTACAATGAACTGAAGAATCTTCTCTCTGTTGTCGATAACTGTCATGAATGTATGTTGTTTGGGGATTTTAACATCAACTGGTTGGATAAAAGTGGTAAATCAAAATTAAAATCAACAATGGAGCAATTTAAATACAAACAGCTGATCAGTAGACCTACTCGAATCACTAGGAAAAGTGAGACCCTCATAGATATGATTTTTACAAACAGGCCAGAGCGGGTAACAAAAACATATAATCTAATAACTGGCCTTTCAGATCATAATATGACACTGATGGTACGAAAGCTAACAAAAAAACGCCTAGTACACCACAACAAAACAGAAAATCTAATTCTAACAACTGCAATTCCCAAGTCAAAAGTTGGTGACTTTGAACATGACTTGAGTGAAATTAATTGGGAAAAGGTAACTAAAGAGCCAGATCTAAACCACAGTGCCAACAACTTTGTATCAACCCTTTGTATTCTAATTGATAAATACACACAAACCTGGAAAAGCAGACCCAAGAAATGATCTCTTCCATGGGTCAACAGTGATATCCTTCAGATCATTAAAAAGTGAGATCTTGCTCTTAAAAGGTCTTTAATAACAAAAAACAAAACTAACCACCTTATCTTCACAGGCCTGAGGAACAAAGTAGTGTCTGAATTACGAAAGGCCAAGACCAATTACTTCTCTAAACTCATTGAAGAGGCCAATGGTAATAGTTCAAAACTGTGGCAACATATTAACAAACTAACCAACTCCAGCAAGCATAAGCACCCCAAAATAACCGGTCTGAAAGTAGGTGATACTTTTATCCATAGCAATGAGTCCATTGCAAATGTTTTTAATTTTTTATTGAGTCTGTACAAGAGCTGGCAAGTCATTTTAAAGCTACAGAGTCATCTACTGAAGAACTTGACAATGCTCAGTCTGACTCCTTTTATATTAAATTGGTATCTCATGATAAAGTTAAAAAGGTGATCACAAACATGAGTAACTCCAAGACAAAAGATATTCATAATCTTCATGCTGCATTAATCAAGAAACACCAGAGCTACCTGTTAGAGCCAATCACTTACCTAGTTAACCTGTCTATACAAACCAAAATATTCCCAGAAAGCTGGAAAACTGCAATAATGACCCCTGTTTATAAATCAGGAGACAAGGACATAGCGAGTTATTATAGGCCTATTGCTATCCTCCCTGTTGTCTCAAAGGTTCTGGAGAAAATTATAGCTGAGCAACTAATGGAACATATTGGGCCGGTTTCGTAGACATGGATTAAGCCTAGTCCTTGACTAAATGGAATTTTGAATGGAGATTGTTCATTGAAAGTCAAATTTAGTCCGAGACTACGCTCAGTCCATGTCTGTGAAACTGGCCCTTAGAGTCTAACCAGCTGCTTCATCCACAGCAGTTTGGGTTTAGACAGAAATACTCAACTGAAACAGCTAATTATTATTTGCTTGAAAACATAAAAGCTTCAATGGATAAAGGAAATGTTGTTGGGGCAGTGTTCCTAGACCTAAAAAAGGCCTTTGACACGGTAAACCACAGTACTCTAATGAACAAGTTAAAACAGTTCAAAATGTCATCAGAAGCTCTGCAGTGGTTTACATCTTACCTGGAGGGGAGAGAGCAATGTGTCAGGGTCAATGGGGTCAGGTCCCATCTGCGTGCCAGCAGCATGGGAGTACCGCAAGGGTCTGTACTTGGTCCACTGTTGTTTTCTATGTATATCAATGACCTACCAAACTGCTGTCCGGGGTCCAACTGTCAAATGTATGCTGATGACACTGTTATCCATGTGTCCAGTAAAACACCCAGCTTAGCAGGTGAGCACCTGACACAAGCATTACTCAGCATTTCAAAATGGCTTGAGCTGTCTCAGTTGACCATTAATGTGAAGAAAACCGTCTCTATGTGCTTCTCCATCCGTAATAGACCTATTACCGATGTTTTTGAGGTACGGATCAAAAATGAATGAATTGAATCAGTAAATGAAGTAAAATATCTGGGCATCATCCTGGATAAGAATTTAAAATTTGTTACGCAGGTTAAGTATGTTGCAAAGAAGGTCAAACTAAATCTAAACTGTTTCCGTTTCATAAGAAGGGACTTGTCATGTCAAACAGCCAAATTATTTATGCACGCTATGATTTTTTCTCATTTGTCATACTGTATCACATCATGGTCACAAACTTCTTCTACCACATTAAAACCTATATTTTCAATATACAAACAGACAATAAAAGTCATGGACCGGAAACCCATGAGATGGCATCACTGTGGCATTCTAAAAAAGCACAACCTTCTCACCTTTGATAACTTTATTAATTTGAGTAATCTTAAATTGTTTTTCAAGTGTGTAAATAACCATGTGTCACCACTGTTCTCTGAATTGGCCATCAGACGTCAGAGCTCTCGTCGGGCAAATACACGAGCCTGGTGATGGTGATTGTCTTGTTCCAATGCACAAGACATCTTTCGGTCAGTCTGTTTTCTCTGCAAAGGGGGCAAAACTGTGGAACCTCTTGCCCACTAGTCTAAAACTAGAGACTAATAGTAACACTTTTAACAGAGAACTTAAACAACGGCTCAAATCAAATCAGCAGTGCTCACACAAATAATTTACAACTGGTTTATTGTTTGATCATGCTGCCTTTGTTTTACTCTACGTAGCCTATATATATATACATTTGACTCATTATATTGCTGCTCTGTACTCTATTGTATACTGCATTTTTACTCTTTTAATTTTTTTATCAGTATTTGATCTTGTTTCTGTTTTGTTTAGTTTATTTTGTTGTTTTTAAAAAGCCTCCTGTGGACAGGTGTTGTAAACTAGCATTTATGCTAACACACTGTAAACAATGCATCTGGTTTGTCCAATGACATTGTCATGTCCATGTCCAAATAAAATCTACTATACTATACAAAATATTTAAAAAAACATTTTTAGGTAAAGGATATTCATGATGATAAGGGATTTATTTATTAGAACACACAGTGGAGTATGCAGAAAAATGTGAAAGGGCAGAAGGGTTTTGCTCTCTCTCTCTACAAATGATGTATTGCGTATAGTATGTCAATACAATGGAGCTGAAAGCATCTTGTCCTTGTGTTGCTGTAGTGAGTATTTGAGGCAGTTGGTATGGTGTATTTGGGCCTGAACTAAAACTAATCTACAGAGTGTGTGTACATGTCACCCAGTGCAAGAGTTTGACTCACATTCTTACAGTACTCGTTAGTAGATATAGTTATTGTTGTTTAGGGTCTTTCCATAAGATCAACTGACTGAAAAATAACACAATCCATATTGTGATTTTTGTCTGCGCAATACCAGAGGTACTTTTCCATCATACGATTTTGCAGTGCCCGTAGGTTCACATATTATTGGAAAAGGTGTCAAGTATCTAGTCAAACAAACTAACTAACTAGAAATGACAGGTGCCTCTTATTAGCATGGCCACACTGCAGCTAACAGATAAATTGTCAGTGAAGGGATGGCTCTATTTTTACCGGGATATCGCACAGCTGGAAATTATTTCTTGGTCAAAGCTACTAGAGAAAATCAATGCTTAATTATTATAGAAATGTATGGATTTTTTCTGGCAATTATGGTTTAATGTATTCAGCTCGTTTCTTGACTTATTTATTCAGAATATTAAATATACTATACCAATGAAACTGGTATTAAATGTACTTTCTTTGGTCACTTCATGTATACACATATATTGTTATGTATGTAAGCCATTTCTTTGTGTGTGAATCATTTTGGTATGTCTAGGCTGTGTTTATTATGGGGGGTTGAGGGTGGGTGGGATAGGGATAGGGTTTTTTTTTTTCTCCTTGTGTATGTTGAATGTTTTATGAGTAATGAACACTGTTTTGTTCTACCTTGTCAGGGGTTTGGGGTTGGGAGTGGAGTGGAGTGTTTATGGGAGGGGGGGGGGGGTCGCTAGAGAAAATAATATCTCTCAATTTGCTTTATGTCATCTATATGAATGTAACAGTGCTCCCCTTAGTGTAAGGCTCCTCCCAGTATGTAGTTATGAAACAAAGAATAATAATTAAAACATTTCATATTACCAGCATCATTCTTTAGTGCCCATCAGATACACTGCAGGTTGACTTTTTTACTATCATTTATTATTACACTTTTCTTTTTTTTAAACAACCAGAGCTCCCTTTCATTCTACAATGGTCTACAGTATTGTATATTGACAATACATCTGACTATATGATTTCTAGTCAGGTTTGCTTTTTATCCTTCTCAATGCGACATTCCTACCTAAAATTGATCATTTCTAAATTCAGTGGAGTGCTCTAATGCTCTGAATGCTGTGAGTTTTAGAAAGTGAATCAACCTTGTTGAGGAAAGTCTCAACAAGACATCAAATATTGCCTATTCTCTACTCTAGTATGCTTTTCAGCCATTATAATCTCTGCTTCACTACATAAATGACCATGTACTCAAATTTAGAAAATTAATATGAAAGAAAGGCGAAGTTATTGAATCTGTTGTGCTTGTGTGTGTGTGTTTGAGAGAGAGAGAGAGAGTGTGAGTCTTTGTTTGCGTGTGTGTGTGTGTGTGTGCGTGTGTGCGTGTGTGTGCTTGCACGTATCAAGTGTGTTTCTGTGTGTTACTTGCAGCGGTGTTGGCTGCTGGTCCACTGGAGCTGTGTGAGTGTGTTTGTGTCTGTGTGTGTGTTTTTGCATGTATGTTTTCATTTGGGTGTGTTTGAGTTTGCACGTATGGTATTTTGTGCATATGTGTGTGTTTGCGCGTATGTGTGTGTGTGTGTATGTTTGCCTTTGTGTGTGTGTTTGCACATATGTGTGTGTATATTTGCGTTTGTGTGTGTTTAAGCGTGTGCTTATGTTACCTGCAGTGTTGTTGGCTGCTGGTCCACTGGAGCTGTGTGTTTGCGTTTGTGTGTGTGTGTTTGCACATGTTTGTGTGTGTGTTTGCACGTGTATGTTTTTGTGTTTGTGTGTGAGTTTGTTCATATTTGTGTATGTTTGCTTGTGTGTGTGTGTTTGTTTGCGCATGTGTGTGTATCACCTGCAGTGTTGTTGGCTGCTGGTCCACTGGAGCTGTGTGTTTGCGTTTGTGTGTGTGTTTGCACATGTTTGTGTGTGTGTTTGCACGTGTATGTTTTTGTGTTTGTGTGTGAGTTTGTTCATATTTGTGTATGTTTGCTTGTGTGTGTGTGTGTGTTTGTTTGCGCATGTGTGTGTATCACCTGCAGTGGTGTTGGCTGCTGGTCTACTGGAGCTACCAGCACCACCAGCTCATGGTGGATGCTCAGGTATCCAAAGACGTCACACTGAGGCACGGACACCTGGAGGCGGATGTGATGCAGCACGTCATGGACCGTCACTGGCTGGTTCTTATTCAACTGTACACACACAGAGGGTCAAAGGGTCAACACACTATGTTAACATTAATGCTGATGTGTAACTCTCTCTCAAAAGGAACTTTTCAAAAGGTCAGTAAATGAATACTGCACTTTGGATGCATTTTAAATCAGTGACACAACTTATTGAACATGCTTTCTGAATGTAGAACATAGCTAGTTAAAACTGCGTCTTCCCATGATAATATGACATTTTCTTGTGTTTTTCACCAGACAACCCTTCACATAGCTGAGCATTACATTTTATTTAATTGAAAAGATAAAGCAAAGCACACTAAAAAGTGTCCTTCCTTCATTCCACACTCTTTCACTAAGCGCAGAACCCTGTAAAGTGGACTGAGCAGCACTTAGGAAGACAGACAGTTGAGAATGATTGGGTGTACGCGGCTCAAATACTTAAATGGGGCATTTATCTCCCCAGACTCCCTTCCATCTTTGACAATTGCTTTCATATTTGGAGGCTGCAAATTAGTCATGAGCAACTCCTCCACAGCGCTCACATTCTAACTAGCCTGACCACTTAATCAGACTACTTCATTGCTGCCCACATCTCAGAGTTTTTCTTGATGCAATAAGTCTTGGTGATAAGTGGAATGCAAAATTACAATGAAGGAGCTGGGAGGAGCAGTGGTAGGGTAGAATGAACTACTAAAACTGCAGTATACAGCAGATACAGGGGGATGCATCATTTTCAGTGTCCAAAATGTCCAGTTCAAAAACATTTACAGTAAGTTACTATAGGCGCGCATGCGCGCGCGTGTGTGTGTGTGTGTCTGTGTGTGTGTGTGTGTGTTTGTAAGTGCTCACCCAGGGACTACAGCTGGCATAGTAAAAACACTACAGTTTTTGTCCAAAAGGGGTAAAAGATTGAAATGTAAAAATGTAGTAAAAACATTTGTCAACTCAGCTGATTTCCTTCATGAATCAGATTCATTATGATTGTTATGATCATTTATATGATTATTATTGTTTTATGGGAATACAGTATGTTATAGACGGACTCCAATACATTGTTGACTATTGAAAACACCTTCTTTCAGTCTAACAAATAAAGAATACTTTCTGCTCCAGATAAGTATTCATTGGCATTGTGCAGACATCATGTCCAGACAACCGGCAATATAACCTGAATTCATTTAATATTAGAGATTGAATGTTTGTGGTTGTGTGTGTGGTTATGTATGTGTGTGTGTGTGTGTGTGTGTGTGTGTGTGTGTGTGTGTGTGTGTGTAGTATCAAATCAATTATTTACAGCAGGCAGTGGGAAGGTTGGCAAAGAGCAACATGATCCTGGGGGTAAAAAAATGCAACGATGCCTCACACAACACAACCTGTCTACTTTCTTCCAAACATTCTAGTTCCTTGTCAAAACCTGGCGCCAACATGACCCACAATCCAACAGTTCAGTGGGAGACTGGGGTGTGTGTGTGTGTGTGTGTGTGTGTGTGTGATGCTGGGGTAGTAGTGTCTAATGTAGCCTGCAGCAGAGATGAAGACAGGGCCACAAAGGTCTTGTAAGCTCACTCCATTCTAACTCTACAGCTTAAGGTATTTTTCATTTCACAAACTTCAGCCCCAAACCAACACTCAAGTGAACTGATATCCCGGGATCAGACTGGTGTTATAACAGCAGCCTGTCAGGGTATAAAGCTAAGGCTAAGCTTAAGCACTGTAATGCTGTTAAACTCAGAAGCCTCGTTTCCACTTAGCGGTGCGGTTCGGTTCAATGCGGACCCATGGACTGTATATTCTCTCACACCCAGGTCTACCAAGTATGGGTACAGTCGGCAGTGGAAACGCAAGCCAGATCTAAGGAGATGCACCGATCCACAGCGACACAGCTGTTTTAATTTAAAGAGCAACAAATATACACAAATGCATTAAGGTTTATATGAGTTGCTTCGAACGGTTTGAATGCCGAACATCAGAACTTCTAAATTCTAATATTAATGTGTGCTATATCACATAGCTAATCATTTAGATTTAAAAAAGAGAAAGTAGATTGCAGCCATATTGGAGCGATACTGATATTGGATTGGATCGGCCCCATCCCCAGATCTAGGGTTACCATGCTGACCCCAACCGAAGCGCTTAGTAGAAAACAAGGCTTAAAACTCATATTCTAATGTATTCTATCAGCCTCAGATCAGACGGGCTCTCTGCTTGTGTGCGTTTGGTATTAACAGGCTTACATCTTGAGACTTACTATGATGTTGCTTGTGCTTGGGGGGTTGAGGGGGGGGGGAGGGGGAACACAGCCAAGTTGACAAGCAGCCAAACAGGCTTTAAGGGGCATAATTAAGCTGATCAGAAAGAGATGCCAGTGGGGCTGATTAGCTGCTAACGTGTAGGCGCTTAGACCTCAGCAGGCATCAGGCTATCTGCTGCTGTTTTTAAAAAGGCTGGGCACACATCCAGGCAGGCTCCATGGAGGCAGACAGCCAAGAGGTGCAAGGAAGTATAAGCAGTGCTACATGTTGCTATGAATGTTTGGTCATTTTTCACTTTGGAACTACAGTATGTTCTTTTATTTTCAGAAAAGTATTTTAACTAAGTAACACTTATCAACACTCATACTTGTAACTTGAGTAACACATAGCAAAAGTCCTCTGATACATGCATTAGAGTAGTAGCATGAAGTAGCATACAATGGAAATATACCACCAGTAGCCTAAAGCAAAAGTAACTCAGAAGTGTACATCACTTGAGCGATTGTATTTACTGGGCATGGGGCATTTATCAGGCATGGTCTCAGCAGGCTATTCGTCAGAAATAAAGGCATCATATATATGCAGTAACACCTGTCATGTGTGAGTGATGCCTGGCCTCATTGTCTTGACACAGTGTGATGGATGAACTGCCAGATAGTGATTAAATGTCTTGATTCAAAGAGCCACATCATCTTGACTGTTGGACTCTTCAACACTCTGTGATGTTAATGAGGGTCAACAGTCAAACGTTACCTCTGCTGGAATTGTGTTTGACACTTTACTGTACTCCAGTAATAGCATTCACACTATATTTAGCTAGCAGCGCTGTGTTCTAGCTGCAGTAAGGGGACTTTATATAGGGGAATTATAGGGGATGGACAGCTCACCCAAGTGGCCAACACCTGTAATTACACCCTACACCAGTACCATCACCAGCGACAGACGCCTAGAGAACACTCAGTGCGTTTACATGCACTCATAATCGGATAAATAAACGAATAAGACTTCAACAGGACTTGTAAAAATGCATGTAAACACCTTTATCCGATCTACTTCGCACACAAATCGGCACATTAACGGACAAGCGAAGTCGGATAAGAACACCTAGATAACTCGTTCATATTCGGCATTCTCTCTGCATGTATACAGGGATCGGATATCGCATATCGGACTTCTCGTTCTGCGCTTGTGTGCCAGCGCGTTATAGGCTACTACCGGCTACTACACCATGGGTTATTGCCGGAAGGGAACCGGACGTGGCTCTATAACCACTTGTTGAAAGGGCTACAGCATAGTGGAGACAGCCATGCATCGGACATTTATCCGATTCCTGAAAGGCCATGTATACTCAGACAAGTGACACGTTCGTTCGAGTGTCTAGTTCGGTATATGTCTTAATCCAATCTAGTTGTGCCATGGAAACGCACTGACTGTTATACCTAGTTTAAGTAGAGATTTTCCCTCTGATGATCATAAATGACATGTAACAGCAAACGAGACCATCAGTGCAAAAAATGCTATTTTTATATAGTTTTGCTTAAAGATCTCCTATCATACTACTTTTCTGGTTCTTGTTAAAAACTGCTATAGAGCAACCTGACACGAATCACATCACAAAAAACTATGTAGATTTTCGGGAACTCTTCCTCTCATCTGAGCGAGCACAGCAGTCTTTCTCCACACTTGGCTCTGTGCTTCTCCGCCCCCTCCCCCCCTCCCCCCCTCCTGCAAACCCCACTCCGTTGTGATCGGTTACCTTCCTTCCGGAACACATTCAGCAGCGCGCGGGGAGATTTGAGAGCAGGGAGTTGGGGGCATGGCTGGAGCTTGCCTGAGCAGCAGGTTACCATACATGGAAACATCCGCTTTTCGTGACGACAAGAATATCAGGAAATTCTGAACCGATTTGAACACGTGATTTCTCGACCGGCTGCCATAGTGTTTAGTGCTCTGCACAGCCACCCCAGACGGTCAGCAGGGAATACATCTAAATGCATGTACGTCATTATTTGATAAGCTAGTATGGTTAAACATGACTATAAATCATTATAACAACGTTTATAGGTCATAAAAGTCAAAAAGTATCATAGGTCCTCTTTAATACAATGCCTTTGTCACGGGTACGTTCACCCAGGAACGACAGCTGGCTTAGTAAAAACACTACCGCTTTCATCCAAAGGGGGTGCAAGAATGAACACAAACTGAAAGTTCCTCACAGTACCTTTAAACACATTTTTTGATTTTTTTAAATTTTATAGTTAATTCTTTACAATTGTTTTTAGAACAATACTTAGTTTGAATTTAGCTCTCACCATTATGTTACCCTCTGTCAACCACACTGATGAAAGACTGCAGTACTTTTGATATTGTCTTACATCAACACATTATGTATTATTACATCAATGCATATATTAAAGTGGAGAGTGATGAATATAAAGTGCCATACCTTAGAGAAGGTGTTCATCTGCTCTTTGCTCCATAGGATCTGCAGCATGCTGGCACATATGGGACAGCAGGCTCCTGGTAGAAAGAGGGTCAGACAACATGGGTTAGTTCAATAGAACATCCACAAACCAATGATGAGTGACATTAGGAAAAAGACATTAAAGTTGGGTGAAAATCTCTATATAGATAACCGTTTTGCTTCTTATGCTCAGCTTCAGACAAAATTCAATCTCCCTTCTACTCATTTTTTTCGTTACTTGCAAATTAGGAATTTTGTGAAGACATTTTCTCCTCGTCTTGATACGATTCCAGCGCAGCACGTCTTCTATGACATCATGACCAAACCTCCCACCTCCAAACATTTGATCTCTCGGTTTGTTAATCTATTTTCTATGGCGACCCCCTCTCTCCATATCAAAGAGGCATGGATCAAGGACACTGGTGAAGCAATATCTGATGAGCTGTGGGAGAAAGGGCTTAGTGAGGATAAAAGTATGCTCTATTAATGCTAGGCTTCAGCTTATTCAGTTTAAAGTAATTCATCGGTTGCACTTTTCCAAAACCAAGCTGAATAGAATTTTCCCTTCTGTTTCTGCTACCTGTGATGAATGTAAGTCTGCGGATGGAACTCTCGGGCATCTTTTCTGGTCCTGCTCAAAGCTCACAAGGATTTGGACTGACATTTTTGATCTGTACAATATCATATATGTTTCCTGACTGTCTCCTGGTGGTATTGGCCTGCTCCGACTATTCCCTGACTCTTCCCTACGTTTTACAACAAGCTCTCATGTTTGGTATAGTCATTGCAAAGCGGGTTGTTTTAAGAGAATGCTAGTTCGAATTCTGTCTTTTGTATGTACTTGTCTTTCTGTGCATTGTTACAAATTTGTATTAAAAATGTGTATAAATAAAATATATAAAAAAAAAAAGTTTGGTGAACATTGTTTGAAACTTTTAAGATGAAACAGTGCTACAGTGGTCATTTGTGTCTATTGTCTCTTCACATTTTAATGTTAACGCTGAACATATTTATAATGTTAAGCTATATTAAGTCTTCATTTACATCCGTAGAAATCGTGTGTACATATTTTACATTTAAATTGGAGTGACATGCAGAGAACGACCGCAGGCTGGAATCGAACCCGGATCCGCTGCTGGCCGAGGCCCATGGGGGGGACGCCCTACCAACTGAGCTAAGGGCGCCCCCAAATTTAAATTATATTTAACATTATTCCATAACATATTTCATATACACAACATATATTTCACTACAGGCATTCTTTTTATTGTTATTTCCATTGACAGTATTCCATTTCTTTTACATTTTATTGTGCATTCTAAATGTATATTTATATGGTTCACCTTATCTCCACACTTTTTATCTGCACTGTGTCCTTGCACTACTTTTGTGTTTATTTGTGTTTCAAGTGCTCTCTTCACTTTTGTAAGTTTCTATTATACAGTACATTTTTTCTTCTATATTGCATTGTTGAGAGAGGAGCCTGGGACTCCATAGCCAATGACTGCTGCTGTAATAGTTGTGCATAGGACAAGTAAACCATTTTTATTGTATCAGCGTTAAAGTTGGTGATTTTGAGTGAGCAGTAAACTGGGGCTCAGGTGGTAGGGCGGGTCTGCCAATGATCCAAGGATTGGCGGTTCGATCCCCGCCCTGCCACTTGTGTCATGGTTGTTGTGTCCTTGTGCAAGACACTTTACCCACCTTGCCTCGTGTGAATGTTGAGTGTTAGCCTGCTATCGGTGTATGAATGTCTGTGTAAATGGGAACAGGTCTCCCTTGAAAAAGAGTCACCGGTCTCAGTGGGATTTACCTGTATAAATAAAAGTAAAATCAATAAAAACTGACCGGGTGGGGTGATGGGCTGGCAGCCTGGGGTGGACAGAGGCTGACAGGGGATCCCACTGCAGGCCATGTCCGGCCCCAGGTCAGACACAGAGCCCACGGCGTGACAGGGGCCCTGGTAGTCCACAGCCATGCGGTCAGAGAAGGCGTCGCACACCGTGTTGTAGGTCTCACCGTTATGACCACACACTCGCTGAGGCTTCCTACAGGCGTCCTGACAACACAACACACACAGCTGCATGTTTATACTGCACATTTACATACTGTATGTATATGTATACACACTACATATAGGCAGACAGACAGACAGAAAGATACACAGACACACATTATATACTGTACATTTGTACATATTTCATATGCGCTTATTTTTGTTTTCCCCATTAACTTATTTTACTGACACCTTCAATGTTTCAACACTGGGGTGACCAAAACCGGTACGGCACGGTACGCTTATTTTGGTACCCTTCCCAACTTTTGAGGATGGAAACACAAATGTAATGCTGTGCCGTTTCGAACCGCACCGCTCAGTGGAAACAGGACTTCTACTTACAGTTAAATCATGATTCCTTGTGTGGGCTAGACATAACAAATAAATGCTCAACTGACAATATGACCACCATCATTCGTCTGCACTTTCATTCACACCCAACGAGCACAGGAATAGAGCTAGTGATTTGATGACTGTAAGAACATTCCCTTTTGTGTGATTGCTCGTCCCCTACCTCACCCCGTGTTGACTCTGATGCTGTGTAACTACCTCACTGAGAGCCATATTACACCCTGATGGAGGACTGCTTTCTATGTTGAGTGCTCTTAGCTTAAACAACACTGGAGGCTGGACATGGTTTGCTCGCTGGTTCTGATTTTCGTATGCTTTGACCCCCAGACACAAGCTGGCTCTAAGGGTCCTGTGTTCTGACCCCCAGACTGTGTTCTAATCTAACTGGTTCTATCTTTCATTTGAATCTTATTAAAACCTTTTGAATTATAATATGTTGTATTTGATTTTGTTCAGAGTTACTTTCAAGTGTTTAGAAAATTTGCTTTGCTTAATTGACCAAACCCCATCATTCTTTTACTAGTCCGACATTAGTTCTGGAATGTTAGCTTTCAGGATTCTAACTGTTACAATATGTGTGTTGTTATGGTAGTTTCAGAGTGGAAAAAGTAAGTGGATCAGTTTACCCCCTTGATTTTTCTGGTCTGTCTCAGTTTACCCCACAGCTGGGGTAAAGTGAGCCACATTACAACTTTTTTTAAACAATCATATTTTCACTGCCCTTTGTCTTGAAAACATTCTGCTAATGCCCATTTCTAGGAAACATCCTGAATTAATTGGAAATGTGTACATTTGAGTGATAAATAATTTTAGCTCGCTTAGAGGGGAGCAAATGTAAAAAGTGGCTCAGATTACCCCGTTCTCCCCTATATATAAAATAAAAATTATAAAAAAAAATTCTTTCAATTTTAATTGAATCGCACGGAGGGGATGCGTCCCCCGTAACAGTAAAACCAGTACAGGGGTCGAAACACTTAAATATTCCTCCTAATTGTTTATATTTATTAGCCAATTATTAATAATAACACCCCTACAGTGGACCGTACCATCTTAAACTTGCCTACGTTCGGCTGGCCTCTGTAGTGTAGTGGTCCCAATGTAAGTTGTTTGATAGTGAGCTTGTTAAGCCCAATACGATGCACTTTCTCACATTCAAGGTGAATTAGATTAGGTCAAGTGTCTAAGGATGGATGCTAACATTATCTGGTTTCTAACTCTTTTGCCTAAGTTTAGCTAACAAGCTAACGTTAGCTAGCTGCTGATAGCCATGGAACTATCTGCCTAGTTGACTGCTGATAGCCCACCCTGTTTATTTCCAATGTATAGTGTCATAATAGTTAACACTGCTGCTGCATCATGAGTAGTGAGTCCTACAAAAAAACACTCCAAAAGGTGATACGTTTTCAATGTGAAGAAAGTTTTGAACAATAAAGTAGAATAAATATTTTAATGCAATACAGAATGCCTCAGTGCCTTACTGATTTATATTCCATTATATTTGCGTCAATGGGAGCTAGTTGTCTTTTCCTTAACATTTCCACCATAAATAAATACAGAAGACACAAATTACTGCATAAAAATCAACCAGAATGCACAAAATGAAGTGTTTGAACCTCAAATTCTTTTATGTGTACCCCCCAATGTTGAAATGAAACCAAGCCCTTCATTAATTAATTAAACTTTGTTAATTACACATTACTGGATGCAGACCAATACATGTAAACTGTAAAGACGCAACCTGGTCATTGAAATGATTTCAGTTTGTTATTTTTTTTTCCTTCGGCGGCCCTCGGTCCAATGTTGGGTTCCTAAATTGGCCCTCAACTATCAAAAGTTTGAGAACCCCTGCACTATGCCATCTACACCTTTCCCAAGTACGTTTCTCCCCAAAAGGCCAGTTCGTTAGACCAGTGTGAGTGCACCATCTGTATCCAAGCATTAAAAATGAGTGCTGTCAAACGATTAAAATATTTAATCGCGAATAATCGCATTAATGTCATAGTTAACTCGCGATTAATCGCACATTTTTATCTATTCTAGCCTAAATGTCCCGCTGCTGCAGCCGAGGCTTAAATCACCCTTGATAGCGAAAATTTTAGTGAAAATGAATGACTGTGTGTCTCTGCTGTGTGTGTGTGTGTGTGTGTGTGTGAATCCTACCTGGCAGTGTCCCATGTAGGCCAGGGTCTTGCCGCTCTGCTGCAGTGTGCACACAGAGGAGTGGACCAGGCCGTCTGAGTCACAGGCTGGCTCCACACTGCTCCGGTCACAGGCTGCAGACCGGCCCACACACTCATACTGCAGGCAGTCTGAAGAGTCACTCAGACACACGCGGTAGTTTGGGATGCACCTGGTAAACACACACACACACACACACACACACACACACACACACACACACACACACACACACACACACACACACACACACACACACACACACACACACATACACACAAACATCCCTTTAAGTTAGGTAAAGTTATCTTTATTAGTCAATTTACAGGAGGCGCATTGAAAGTTGTCTTTTTCGCATACCCCCTCTCAAGTTACCACACTTCGGAGGGGGTCAGAGCGATAGTACACAGCATTGTACCCTGGAGCAGTTTTGGGGTCAAATCTGGGTGAAGGTAGCAACCAACATGCCTGTGTTAAATAAAAGCCTTGCTGTAGCTGATCTAAATAGATCAGGGGTTTTCAAAGTGTGAGAGAGTGAGCCCCCCCCTCAGAGAACAAATTTCAGCTGAGCCCCCCCCCCCAAAAAAAGGTTCTAAATCCCTGTGTTTTGAAAGATCTTTTAATGATTGTACACATTTTAAACAACTCTGTTCCTATTTTACACATTTTAAACATATTGTTGAAACATTCTAAACATCTTTGTGCGTTTAAAAAAAAAGTTAAAACATTTAAAAAAAAAATTCAAGTATGTCTTTGTTTTGCTTTTTTAAAATACATTTGAACATCTTAATCCAGTGTTTTAATCCTGCTTCCTTTAAGCATGGATAGCAATGACTGAGTGTGCAGCGGAGTGAGAAAGATAGGCAGACAGACTTATAGTATAAAATAGTAGCCAGCGGAGAACCAGACCCTCCTGAGATTTTTTTTTTACCTTTTTAAAGTGAAATGCATGAATCTGGTGCACTTTGAGAGGAAAATTAAGAGGTTAAATATGAGGAATTTTGTGTGAACAAATAATTTGGAGACACTGGGTCGGATGAATTAGAAGCTATTGAAGAAAGACACATGAATTTTCCATAAAAATATTAATTTAAAATAAAATATTATGCAGGGTCGTCTGGGTTGGGCTTGGAGCTCTTTTTCTTTAACGAGACATATTTCTTTGTAATATAGTGAATGCATTTAAATGCAGTGAGAGGAACGAAGTAGAAGAACTCTTGTCCAGCTATCTTTATTTCCACAGACAAGGCTGAAAGGCTGAAGGCTAATAGACTATACACATTTCCAAATGTTTTTGAATAAACTCAATACACACTGTGCTAGGACATGAACGTGACATCACGTGATCAGTTAACCTCGGATTATCTCCCAGATGTCTGGCTTTGCGAGGCTATTTTTTTAATTTTTTTATTCACATATTCATCTGCGCCCCCCCCCCCCCCCCCCTGCCATAACTCCGTGCCCCACAGTTTGAAAACCACTGAAATAGATAATTAACAGAAAGCTTGAATTTACATTTATGAGAGGTACATTTGTTTCCCCCTTCCAAAAGAATATGTTTGACAAAAATGATTCTTAAGGTTTGGAACATCTGGCTCATAGAGAATACAGAGAAAAGTCTACTGTATATATGAGATTTCAGGGAAAGCAAAGGAGTTTAAACAAATGTGGCAGCCTTCCCTGGACTATATAACAGTAACAGTACTGAAGAGACACCGCATTGACTTTTTATATTCTGTTTAAAATTTGACATAATAAACCTGTATGGTACAGTAGGTGTTTGATGTTTTGCGCCCTCATTGGAGCCTTCAAGGCAGCGCTGCCTGTTTAAGGTTAGGGTTGGAGTTAAGGTTAGGGCCTCCCAGGCAGCGCTGCCTTGAAGGCTACGTTTGGGGGGGGGGGGCACAAAACACCATGAGCAGTTCAGTACGCCATGTTTGTTGTTCATTTTATTTCATCTTTTTTTTATCCTTTTGTGTGAGTGTTATTTTCAGTGTGCTTGTTCATCAAAAGAAATCTATAGATAAAGTATCTAAACATGTGAAACAGAAGCCTACCTCTGGTTCCTCTGGCAGGGCTTGTTGGTACAGGGGTTACTGAGGCGGCACAGGCCAAAGGCAAACTGCTGGTCCTTGAAGCCCATGCAGCGAGCCACACACGCACTGGGGTAGGTCCGCCCGTTAGAGGCACACACCGGGACAAACCGGTCCGGACAACTGCAGGGGAGGCCTGGGAGCAAGACAGGAATGAGATGCATGCATTATTAAAGGTGCATTATGCAGCTTCAGGGAACAGGGATTTGTTTACCAGGGTATGCATATCATTTTGTTTTTGTTTTTTCAGTTATGAGAATATATCTAAGAAAATGTTCACTTCTTATACACAAACTGGTAATCCTGGTAATGTAGAAAATGATCTATTCTATTGCAATGGTCGGGCCAACATTATCTGAAATGGTCAAACCTAGTTGGATCCATCACATCCCTGCTAGACAAACACACACACACACACACAGACACACAGACACACACGTACCGGTAAAGTGTTGGCGGTTCTCGTTGGTGCTGTCAAAAGAGAGACATTCTCTGGTGGAGCAGATGGTGTCACCAGCGAAGCAGTAACAGGTGTCGCAGTTGATCATGAATGATGTTCCGTGGTCTGGTGGTAACACAAAACAACACACACACACACACACACACACACACACACACACACACACACACACACACACACACACACACACACACACACACACACACACACACACACACACACACACACACACACACACACACACACACACACACACACACACACACACACACACACACACACACACACACACACACACACACACACACACAGAAAACAGAGGGCCACATTAACAATAGGTTGCTGTTTGTTTACCATGGAATGATTTACATTATCACTTGAAACAGGGGTAGATTGATAGACATTTGTGGAAAAACTGAGAGTGGGAGAATTTACAGAAGCTACGGTGGCCTTCAAGGACAAGAAGCTACTTTCTAAAGAAGGCATCACCCCACCACTGCCTCAAGTCTTTCCACAATATCAAGTGATGAAGTAAAGATGTGTTATTTATGCTATAGTACTTCTTCTTGGTCTTCCAACATGTACATTTTCCCCAAGGACGCCTACTATATATAAAAACACATAAGGTCGTTCAGTTTGTCCGTTCTGTGCTACTGTAGAAACATGCCAGTGCAACATGGCGGCCTCAGCGCCCCGCTCCTATGTAGATATAAAAGGCTCATTCTAAGCTCATAAAAAAACCATTGATTTTCAAGTGATTATACACTAATTAAAAAGTACAGTAGGGGAGAACGGGGTAAGTAGGCACACTTTTTACTCTAGTGAGAATTGCTCATCACCAAAACATCTGTCAATAGCCATTCCTACATTAAATTGAAGCTTAAGGTGTTGGCTAGAAATGTGTGTCCCTCTTTTTTTCCAACTTATTGTAATGAAGAAGTAATTTACCATCAAAGACACTCTGACACATTGTGACAACCAACCCCATCAAGGGGTCGGTTGTCACACACTATGAGGTTGTTTGTCACAATGTTATCTTAATGGGAAAAATCTTAAAAATAAGGCAAGGAGGCAGGACCAAATTTGAATGTTTAATTGCATTGTCAAGTTGACAAATAGGCCTACATAACGTTCTGTAGCCTTGGCAGCTGGTCTAGTTTGGGATGCACTGGGTTGTTTTGATTTTGTTGCCCTTTTTTCTTTTGCTTGCTAGCTGCCTTTTCCTGCTCTATTATTTCCTTCTCTGGGGTGTCAGTGAGGATACAGCTTGACAATTTCTTTCGTTATTGGGTTCCTTTTCTGGCTGCAGCCTTGAGATAACATGACAACCAACCCCCCAAAAAATTTGACGACCAACCCCAACTTGAATTTCTTGCTAGCATCAAGGCCAACAACCATCTGACAACTAATTAGCTTGCTAACCACAATCTAAACTATAGTTTACCCTTCACACTTTCTGAGGGTAACAAGTGTTTTGTTATAAACCCATTGTGTAAAAGCCTAGAAGAAAAATACTGAGAAGCAAAATATTTTGAATTTGACATGAAAAACACAAAACATCCTCTCACCTGAAATGCAGCAGTCTAACTCCAAGGAAGTCTATGTATGTGACCTCTGATCCCAATTCTGGACCTTTTTTATATCAACATTTCAGAGCTAGCGCGCTCTGGTGGCGAGATATAACGAATGTGACATCCAACCCATGTGACAAATTACCCCGTTCTCCCCTACTATATGTGAATATTATATTCCATTTCTACCAGGTCTGTTCTGAAAAACACTAATTCCCTTCACACAATGCACCTTTAAGACACCTGGTCTAATGACTACTAATATTCTATTTAGTACCTTTTTATTGTGTTTGCATGCTCAAAATGCATATAGAGTTTACTGTTGTGTTGAGCTTACCTATCTCTACATCATTCTTTCTTCTCCCTCTGCCTCTATGACATTTAAATTTCCCTGCATGTTATAAATTAGGTTTGTTATCAGAAATGCTTTGTTTTTAGGAGGAAAAAATGTATTGAAAAGTAGCTACCACAAACCAGTGGGCTAATATACTAAAATAAAACATCATATAAACAAATAAGTAGATAGGAAAAAGTGTGAACCAAAATGAATATGTTGAAAGCCCCCCCTCGCCCATACAGTAGTAGTATGAACACAATAAATCTAGTGCACTACTTGTTTTTGACTCGGGGTGTCAAAATTGCTTATTAATTATTTTCTGGTTCCCCACATAAGAGCAGTGATTTACTGCCACCATTATCTGCCCTCTTGACTGTTGCTGCTTCTTTTTCTATTACATTAAAAATTCATCAGTTTAGAAAAATCCTGATGAGCCTCTGGAATATAATTAATAATATTTAATATTTAACATGCAGAGAAAGCCAACCCACCTCCCATACCTATACGGTATACGGAACTGCGGCCATTTCCATAAAGATCTTGTGAAAGAAATAGTGCACTATAATAAAAAACCCGCCTAGTATTGGGGCCTGTTTACACTGTAACAATTTCAACACAAACGCACAAGTATTTTTTTTAGGTTTGGGCCCGAGTCTTGTGCAGGGCTCAAATATATAACACTGGTCAAATGCGGGTACAATTAGTCAAAGCGAGTAGTAAGTTATTGAGACCACCCGCCACTTTGGCTGGTGAAAGATGTGTGCTCTGCCGGCTTTTGTCGTAAATAAACTTGTGTCACCACCGGTAATGCCCAGGACACGGCTTTTTCTACATGACAAAAAAAACACTTTCTATAGATCAGCGCGCAGCAGTTAAGTTACTGTTAAAACAAACAGAGCATTAAGGCTGCGGCTTCACATTAAAAGCATTTCACTGGCCAAACGTGAGTTGACATTTATTTTGAAGCAGAATGTAACAGGAAGGTAGCCACTGACACAGCCCCTTCACAGCCCCGCAGCGCACCAGTCACTAACAGCATGTCATTCTGTTTTCAGAGTTCTACGCGGTAAAAAAAGGGGACAGAAAGCTTGTCATTAGTCAGTATACTAAAAGCTTCACAGCACTCAGAATCTAGAATAAATGTGTCCATCGCAACAAGTTTTACTGTGGCGTCAACAGTCTATTAGAAATGACTGCAGATCAATCCCATTCAAAGGATCAGATAAAGAGAAGGTGGGTTAGGACAAAGCCTCTATCTGTCGTCCTTGGCTACCTCTTTAGTGTGAACTTGCAAAGGTACACGTCAATCAATTTCTCATTGAAACATAAATTGCTTGTTTGGAAGTTTTAATGCTTTCAAATTGAATAGCGGGCTCTGAGAAGTCTCTGTAAAGATGCTGGTATTTCTATATGATGTGTTTTTGTTCTTCGCTGTTAGACAAGGGCACGTTAGAATAAATTGCATGCCGGACTATTGAATGGAAGTCTGGCACTTTGAAAAAAAAAAACAGATCAGTCGTGTGTCCTATTCAAAGAAAAACGACAACACAGCCTTCAATAGAGACGAAGGCAGCTCCTTTCTCCTTGGAAGTGCAGGTAAAAAAACATGTCATTATATAAAGTTAGAAAAGCAATAAGCCTGTTGGTGAGAGGAGGCAGTGATACACCAAGAGAAAGCACAAAAAAAAAATTGCATTTGTTTTTTCTAAATGGTGAAAAAATATGAATTGTAAAAATGATATGACTGATTGAAGGTGTATTGATTACAGTATGTGATAGCCACCGTGTGAGGACTTGGAAAGTTTTTATTCACTTTGGTGCCCCCACGTGGCTGTATAAAAAATGACAACAAACACAGATGCACTGGGATGAAATGTCTAACACCCTCTTTTTCCCCGTAACGAAAATATACCACTTAAATACTAGCTTCTTTTCTTTGGAGGGCACCGTAGCTTAAGACGAAAAATTTAAAAAAACAAACAAACGATTGTTTTAATGAAAAAGAAAAACCCAATACATTACTAGACATTTTCAAATTCGGGGCGCCCTTAGCTCAGTTGGTAGGGTGTCCACCCCCCGTGTCCACCCCCCCACCCCCCCCCAGCAGCAGACCCGGGTTCGATTCTCTGCATGTCTCTGCCCCATTTCACCTCTGTCTCTCTGCACTATCAATAAAGCATAAAAATGCCTAAAAAATATCTTCAAAAAATTCAAATTCACAATTTCAAATGTCGTGGATAAGTGACCCATGGAGACTGCTCATGCCAATTTTTCACTTGTATCATCGACTAGAAGAAGAAGATTCTGAAGAAATAAAATCAGTTAGCCGCTCCACTATTAGGGGTGTGTGTGTGTCTTACTCTTCCTCTGCCCTCCTACGATGCATGCCTTGCTGGTGTCCACACAGGGCATGTCCACACAGTTCTCCAGCCGGCCGCTCACCCCACAGCTACACACCTCGAAGCAGCCGGACGGACCCATACGAGTGGGCACCTGGATACGGGAGTCCTGCTGCACTAGGAACTCTGAGGCCTCGCCAAGTTTACAGCCTGAAGAGACAGACAGACAGACACACACACACACATACAGACACACACACACACAAGCACACAGAGTGACTACCATGTCTACCATGAATATCTCCTCACGATCAGCAACCTGTCTGTGTGTGTGTGTGTGTGTGTGTGTGTGTGTGTGTGTGTGTGCACTGAAATAAAATGTGCTAGTGGTACTACACAGCCTAGGCTCTGTAAACTGATATGTAAACAAAAAAGGCAATGAACAAAATGCTCTCTTCTTTTTTTTTTTTTTTTTTTTTTTTTTAGGTATTTATTTATTTGCACACACTCAACACACTCAACAAATACATTAACACATGTAAAGATTAAAAGAGTATGTGCTGGAGAGGTCAGAAACCCGAATGGGCTTATCGAGTGACCTCACCAGGTTACATATAAACAAAAAAATATATATAAAAAAACAAAAACAAAAAATATATATATATATAAAAAGAAAACAATTACCTAAACCTAATTCTATTATTTGTTTTCTATTATACATTTTTTTCTTCTTCAGTGTATTGTTGAGAGGAGCCTGGGACTTCATAATGTCTTTGGCCAATGACTGCTGCTGTTATTGTTTTGCATATGACAAATAAACCATCCTAAATCTTGAGTAGAGCTGTGTATTAGTGTAGCGGTGTAGTGGTTGGTACCTGGCACACAGAGGTAAGGCAGACAGTTGAGTTCATCCAGGCAGCCCTTGCGGTTGACCTGACACAGGTGGTTGCTGGGGCAGGGGTTGGGGTTACATGGATGGATCACCTCCTCCACAATGTCATTGCCGTGGGGACTGGGGGCTGGAGGCAGTGTGTGTGAAAGGGGGAGGGGATAAGGGTGGATGCATATGGAAATATGAAAAACAGGATTCAAATATATAATATATCAATCATAGCAGTATTTTCTTGCTGAGGGCACTGTCAACATGAGCACCCCCTTGTTCTCATATGGAGGCTCCGTCGATGTGACGTCACTTCCGGTGTGAACTGGATTATGGTTCAGAATCTCCCAAATAGGATGCTGTTCTCTACAATTAAATGCCAGTGGTGTCTGAGCCTCTGTGTTCCTCTGCCCCCTGGTGGCCACCCATTTATTTCCTTGCAGATGCGACTGTATGAGCTTTTCCAAGGACTGAAAGCATTCAACAATATGTGGTTGGCAAATGGCCAAAAGTCACTAACTGAGCTCTTTTCGATGCCACTGCAGGAGACAGTGAGACCTTGACAGACATCCCCTGTGTTCCAATTGCCATACTATACACTATTTAGTATGGTTGAAAAAAAGATTTAGGATGTCTCGATTCTTGTGGCCAGATTTAGGATGGTTAGAAAGACCCGGATGTCTACTACTTCCGGCCGAGATATTTAGATTTGAAAACAGCATCCTATTTGGGCGATTCTGAGCCACAGTGCAGTGTGCACCGGAAGTGACGTCACATCGACGGAGCCCTCCGTATGTAAAACAACCAGGGGATGCCATGGATATAAAAGCAAGAGGCAAGATCAATGTTATGGTGAAATAAATAAGTCAAAGTATGTCCCAAGTGTATGCCTACTGCATGCTAACTAGATTCTTTTTATGATCAGATGTAGTGTGTAGAATAAAAAAAGAAAGCGTATGTGGTTTGGAAGGCAGGGCTTATGTGCTGTGCTTGGTGGTCTCTGTGACTCACTGAGGTATCTGTGCAGGGGGACACAGCGGGCAGGGTCGTCGATGGGGGACAGCAGCTCACAGATCCTCTCTGGAGTCTGTCCTTCATGGAAACGCTTCCTGTCCCCACACTGTGTCAGGATGTCCAAACAATCTGACCTGAGGACAGATTTACACAACAATATAAAAAAAAAGCCTGTGTAACATACTGCTTGAAACACATCTATGAGAAAATATAAAGTGTGTTAAAGTAGCCTGGCACCGCCCGCCTACATACTTTTGCTCAATTTTCATTTCCCTTCAGTAGTCAGTCTGGGTGTGAGGTATATTAGTGGGTTCTATTCAGCCAGATTTCTGCCGGTCCAATCAGCGAACAAAAGGAGTGGCTCAGAAGCCAGTGCATGATATACGTACGTCACAACCAAACGTTATGCGATTGGTTGGCAGTTCCAGAGTGGCACTGGGCAGATCAAAAAGTTTTCAACTTCAACAGACACCTGTTTTCAAGTGAGGGAACGTTTGTCAATTGAGTGATTCCAGACCTTCTGTACAAATAAAATGAAGTACGATGGTCTGGTAGAACCAGGCTAAATGAAGTACGATGGTCTGGTAGAACCAGGCTAAATGAAGTACGATGGTCTGGTAGAACCAGGCTAAATGAAGTACGATGGTCTGGTAGGACCAGGCTAGTTTTAAAGCCCCTTGTAAACCCAAATCCACAAAATCCTTTTTAACTATGTATATCATTTGGGGAATCAGTTGCATGATAGCAAGCATCTGAAAAGAGTAATTAGGCATAGTTATCAATCCAAATGATAGATATTAAAGATATTGTCATTTAAGTTTGATAAACTTTACGGACATTCTGTTAGATGAGGGCGGGCCTATGCTCTGGTTCTTATGACACTATAAATATTTTGAACCAATCACAGCAGTTCTCCGCCCCAACGTTCTATAAAAACAATGACTGTTGCCATAGAGACTGTTTGATACAGCCAGGCCCCGCACAGTTCTGTTAAGCCGTCTAGACAGTAAAAACAAAAAGAGACTTTTTAAACGAGGAGATGTGTGTTCACGTCCCTGATCACTGACTGCACAGCTTTGATTCTATGCACACCCAGAGGATAGAACACATAAGCAATGAAATTTAATGTAAATAGATAAACTTGCCAAGACAAATGAAAAACCACAAAAGTAATGTAGAAAAATAAATGATTAAAACTACCATGGGTACTATTCGTTGCACTCAAGACAAAAATTATTTAATAGAAATATATATTTTTTCTTTTGGTGCATTTTCATTCATGTTTTTGTTGTTCAGTGAAAAAATGGATTCTTCAATAAAATAATCAAAACTTGATTAAGTTTTACTTACAAATAAAATCTGTTGAAATGTAATGTTTTTAAATGTTTTATTTTGCATGGATGTCTGCCTATATGACAAAACATAATGTTTATATTTATGTTTTGGATATGATACAGATCATTTAAATGAACCCTCATTTCTAGTTTATTCCCATAATTCCTGATAATAATGAATATTTCCAATATGTGATAGCAAGCGCGATGTGTGCTCATATCCGCGCAAAAGGCCGCAATTTGCAGTAAATAAATGTCCACATGTGTCTCTGTAGGCTATTTAAAAAGAAATCAAGCAAGTAGACTAATAATAACATTAATTAATTATTGGTTATCTCATCACAGAAGGCCTATTGGCCTATAATAATTACAAAAACACCACCTTAACTATGTTTACAGTTTAATTTTTTTTTTAATTAAATGCAAACCTCAGTGAATCATTTGCTCTTGTTTCTCTGTCCTGGCGCGAAAAAAATTCTGTCCCCTAGGGGGGGCATGACAGAAAATATTTGAGAACCACTGACTTAAACCATGGAAAGTTTCTGGAAAAGTTTCCGAAACTTCAACTGGAAATGGTCCACCCCTTTGCCACCCTATCAGTAACACATGGACATTCAGCAGGACTGCCTCCATTTAGATAAAATAAAATAATAACTAATTCCACACTGAGCTGCTAATGGAAGGCAAAAAGCAAAAGTACAAAAAGTCCTTCCTGCAGACAAAACCTTCCAATAACAAGTGCATGCTGTAACTCCGGATGAGACTTAAATTACAGGGGGATACAACAGCTATCATTATTACTGTTGTTGTGATGTGAAAGACTGGATTCATATGAGTGACCAGCACAGGACATGTTAGGATCAGCCCTGCTCATATAACCATAAACCCCCATGAAATGAGTCATTAGATTCATCCTTTCCCGTGGACAGGGGAAAATACATTTGGACGGTGTGTGATTAAAGGACAGCATCTCAATCAGAGCAGGGTGGGCACTGCTACATGCCATTGATACACTACATATATCTTTAGGTTTGACTGTTACTGAAAACGATAAGGAACTAAACATACTGACTTTTACCTGCTTGAGAAATAAATCCATTCTGAACAGATAACCTCAAAGCAACAATATTGATGCATATGGTTTGGTGTGCTTTGGCGCCATCTAAAGGCGCCAAGAGTGCAACTGTACTGTCATGAAACAAACTTTGTACGAAATTCCATTAAAAAAAGTGTTGAAAGTGCACTCTGTTATTCATTAACTTTGGACAATAGACAGGCCTGTGTTCACCTAATACTATTCTGTGTTGTTTGTTTAAGTAGCCTATACAGGTCATTGCCATGGACTACTAGACCTACTTGCATATGATGCTGCCCCTGGCCTTGCTGTGGCAGGGTTTGATCTGCAGGGCACAGGCCACAGCCTTCCACATGTCAGGCAGACACTTCCTGATGTCTAACACGGGGATGTTCATGAAGGGCATCTTGATGCTGCCATTGGACCACAGCTTCATGTCATTCATAGCCCCCTGGTCTGACTGCACGTTACAGCTCCGGAACAGCTCCGTAGGCCTGCGGGCGGACACACACACACACACACACACACACACACACACACACGCAGACAGACAGACACGCACGCAGACAGACAGATGCACACAGACAGACAGACACAGACGCACGCACAGACGCACACACAGACAGACACAGGCGCAGACACACACACACAAACACACAGACAGACATACACAGATGCAGACACAAACACATAGACAGACAGACACAGATGCAGATACACACACACACACACACACACACACACACACACACACACACACACACACACACACACACACACACACACACACACACACACACACACACACACACACACACACACACACACACACACACACACACACACACACACACACACACACACACACACACACACACACACACACACACACACACACACACAGATTAAGAATGTATTTTATTAATTCAGTGATTTTTTCTTCTTGTATTTCATTTAACCTTTATTTACATTACATTGACAAGTCAAACGAAACACTGCAAAGCAAATACAACACAAACACAATGCAAATACATCAAAAAACAAAACAAGCTGAATAGAAAAGCACACACACACAATTGGAACATTTAGATAGTGAAAATAACGTGGCTGAAAGTACAAAATTTGATTTGCAATACAGCCTACGATGTAGCCTATTTAAGACTGTTGCGGGTGGAGTTTGGCAGCTATCTAGCTATTTGTTGCTTTAGTTAGTTGTTCTAGGAGTCAGGGAGCACTGAAGCTAAAAAGCTGTCTTTAATATACCATGAGCATGTCAGTGAAGCGGGTCTGATAAAGCCCATATGAAATGTGTAGCATCGCTGTTAGGTAATATACAGACAGAGGGGACTACAAAAAGTCAAGAGTCAAATACCTTTACAAGTTAAACTAATAAGGGTGCTCTGGAGGCATAGTGGATAAAGCGCGTACCATATTGAAGTTGAAGTGGTCGTGGGTTCAAATCTGACCCGTGGACCTCTCTCTCTCTCTGTCTCCCCATTTTAACTCTTTAAAAAAATAAAGTTATATCAAAATAAGTGTGCTAGAGAAAGGGGTGTGGTAAGGGTCATTCACAGAAGGTTTGGTTTTAACTGCAGCCTTTTAACCCTGCAGCAGCTATAGTCCCTGTGGGTCATGTGAGGATTGTTTTCCTACTTCTCCACCACACCAGGATGTGTCTTTGATGTCTGATTGGTGGCTCTGGTCTCCAGTGAGTCAGCTAATTGGTGGTTTTAAAGAGGAGAAGGTTCAAGGCAGCAGTTCTGGGGTGTGGTCCCGTCATTTCCAATTGGTGTGTGTGTGTGTGTGTGTGTGTGTGTGTGCGTGCGTGCGTGTGTGTGTGTAAAAACCCTAGAACGTTAAGTTGAGTTCACCACAATGGTCAACAGTGGCTTTCCTCTCAAACCAATAACCAAACCAATCCTAATCAGTGGAGAGTCACTACAGCTCTGTCCTAACCTCACATGTGGAGACTGGCAGTCGCAGAAGTGCATTAAAAAAAACTTACTTTGTAAATATTACTGTGATGTCTTTTACTGTGACATCACAGTAATATTTACAAAGTAAGTTTTTTTTTTTAACCCTATATTTCTCTTTCTGTGATGACACGAGAAAGAGAAATATAGGGTTAAAAAAACACTCTTTCTGCCTTTTCTCAGGCTAGGATGAACCGATTTTAATTTTTTTTGCACATTTATACTACATAGGATCTCAGAATTCAATACACCTTCATATTCAAACCGGTGAAGTAGGCCTTTAACTGTATGGCGCACCGGAGCTAAAAAGCTAGAGCAACAGATGAGGCTTCTTCTGTTGAGGGTAGAGAAGCTGTATTGCAGCCCAGAACTCTGCTGCAGAGCCCCCGTGTGGCGCGGCGGTGTAACTGCAGTGTAACTGTAGGGACTCGGAGGGACAGCTGCCTCCCGCTCTATCTAAGCTCCCGCCACATGAACTTTTTTTCTCCGCGGTATAAACGGTATGGCCAAATCTCTCCCGGTAGACACTTTCATATCGTCCACGATATCGTTTCATATCGTCCACGACCGCCACGGGGTCAATTTGACCCATGGCGGTTTTTCAACTGCCCATAACTATACTTTTACGAAATATTGAAGCCCCCAACTCTTTGACTTTTCCTAAAATTGTGTTGTGATGCTCTCCCTGTGGTTAAATAAAGTCACAATTAAACTGGATTAAAAAACAGGCATGTATACCTAGAACCGCCACACTGGGTCAATTTGACCCGCACAGGAAAATGAAATATTTTCGAGCAGGTTGCTAGGCAACGGCATTGTTTGGGGTCCGCGATCTGACAACTGTAGGCTACGTGCAGTCATTCATAAACACTTACAATAAATTAGAGATGAAGATAAATACCTAACAACATTAGAGTTACTAAGTGAAATGAGTGATGCAAGTCTGATAGTGGAGAGATCAGAACTGAGCGCTGTCTTCCACACACCGCGGCTCGCAGCTCAACTGACAGACAGCTGAGTGCTGTCTGTGAGCCGGACAGAGAGCGACGGAGGGATCCTCCGCCTCAAAACATGTCAACGTGGGAAAAAATGATTGAATAATCAATTAGAGCTTACCTAAAAATAAGTTTGCCATGTTACTGTTTATTGTATTTAGGATTTTAGCTCATTTGGACGCTGTTTTGACCTTCGGTTTTCATTACTATACTTGCGATATTATATCTACTTTCAGTTTCATTACTGAGTCGCTACGAAACGTGATTAGTGTTCTTAAAGATACTTAGATTATAAAACAAGAGGTCCAAAACACAGATGATTATTAAACAAACTAATTTATGACTTTATTTCACACTAGAAATGCACGGGTCAATTTGACCCGCCTGGCGGTTCTAGGTATAAATAGAATGCTGGCGGTTCTAGTGTTAATAACTAAGCAACAGTTATTGAATGCTCAATAAGAATAAAGAATGCATTACCTAACTGTCAATATCATTAACTAAACATTAACCAACAGGTAATGAATGTACCCTTATTGTAAAGTGTTACCCAAAAAAGAATACAGGTTTCAGCACCACACCTGTTTTCCCGCTGCATGTTATTCATTCAAAAACAGGCAAACTAAAATGATTGGAGTAAATGCGCAGTAATAACACAATATACTTAAGATCTGTTCTCAGCCCTTAGCCAGCCCCTTTTGAACTCTGAACAAGAACCAGGGATTATCGCTATATGCATCGGTACATTTGCTTACATAATTAGAATAGGGAGAGGGGGAGGGGGGGGGGGGGGATCAGAATATATCTGATTTTGAATGATTTATCTCTCTGAGGCTACACCACAATGGCTGACTATATAACTTATGAGCATGCGTAGGCCTACTCCTCTCTGGCTCAGTAAAGGCTTTGGTGTCTAGATATCCATCCATTCATCAGTGTTGGTGTGATGGATGGAAGGATTTGTATCTAATTCAAGGTTCAAGAACATTTTGTTTGCCTTCCACCCACACAGACACACAGCAAGACAGATAAGCATACACACAGCTATTAGCTCCATGAAACTACCCCATCCAGAGCACTGTTTGTCTTCCATGCTGCTCCCGGCTACACAGCCCGCCGTTTGAACCCCTCAGGGGGGGAGAGAGAGAGCCATACCAGCCCCCTCCTGGTCCCCATCAAAGAGCCGCCTTACACTCTTGTTTGTTTGCCTGGATTTCAAATCCCCACAATGCAACGCAGCATGGCCTCCACTGCCATCATGATCTAAAAACCACAATATGTCAAATGAAGTTTTTTGTGAGTAGCAACAGCAAGCTTAATGTAACTTCTTCCCTTATTTGAACAGCACATTGAAATGCTTTAGAATATTTCATTCATCCAATCATAATATTTTTCACTTCGATAAGGCTGTGTTGAAGTGTTGTACCAATGTCAACATAACACATTGAGAATGAATCAGACTCAGAAGTAGATCCTAACATAACTGCTAACCTCGGTGTAGACTGGGGTGAATGACACATCCAATCAGATATACTCTAACATGAGTAACATGTAACATGAAGCTGTGGTGTTGTGGCTTGTGTCACCATGTGGTGAAGACTTCTGCGTGTGTGTGCCTTATTGTTGAAGTCAAATAAGTACACTGCAAAACCACAAACATCACTGACATGCATCGGAATGCAAACAGGGTGCAGAGTGAGTGAGCCGATGATAAAAGAACAGAGGTCATTTTCTTAACACGTTCAGAGGCGCCTGTGTAATTTACAGGAATTCATTAATACACAAATACCAAAGCGTCAACAAACTACACAGTAGGGGTGGGAATCTCTTGGCACCTCACGATTTGATTCGATTCAGAGGTCAACGATTCGATTCAAAATCGATCATCAATGCATCTCGATGCAATTTTTTTTTACGTACATACCCATGTGTGACTTTCAAAAATATATTTATACACACATCTGAGTTTGCTACTCAGAGTTTGCTAATCACTTCCTGCTTTTGTGATGATCATTAAAGACAATCAACAGATGAATTGCCTTCACTAATATTGTATTAGAGAAAAAGCTTTTCTTGTCACAAATATGACTTTCTATGACCAGTGCAATAATCAATGCAGCTTGCATTTCAACACAATATGGAAGTATGTAAAAACTAAACCGATTCAGTTTAATTTTCTTTCTACTCTTGTAAATCATGTTTCTATAGGATTTCTATTCAATTATTTTCTATGTCATTTCAACACAATGTGCAAAAAGTATGGCTTGGAATTCAGCTCTCATACAAAAACGTAAACAGAAACAAAGCCGGTGCAGGTCATATGGGTTTGCTGCTCTTTGCCCTTTTGTCGCCACTTTTACCAACTGGCACTTGTGTGGTGTGAATGCGCATTGGCGCAGGAACTACTATTATTTACGAATTGAATTAATAAAATAATAATAAAAAAATTCCGATTATGAATCGATTTGGAATCGTTCTAGAGAGAATCGCGATGCATCGCAGAATCGATTATTTTTCCCACCCCTACCACACAGTACTGTAGGGATTTATAATATAAAATGTTAAATGTTATTTTCATCTAATTGAACCTCAGGGGATAAAACAATCTGATGAGAAAAATCTATCAATCGTCCAATCTATTGCAGTTGCCTCACTCACCAGGTGACATGCAGACCGCTGTGTGTATGTGAAGTATATTTGAGTGTGTTCTGATGTGTGTTAGTGTGTGTGTGTGTGTGTGTGTGTGTGTGTGTGTGTGTGTGCAAGTGTAAGTGTGGCCTCCCAGAGCTGCCTTTGAAGCTGCTCCATTTGGCTCTGTGACCCCGCCTATAGACAGTGTGTGTGTTTTAAACATGCTGTGCTTCTGATAACTACAGGGTCACACTGGGGTCTTCTTTCTTACTGTGCAGGCTCTAAATGATGCATTTACACACAGTGGCATGGCGATACAAATGCATGCAATGTCTGTAGTGTGTAGGCACTACTGTAAAAGCAGTAAGAGTCAACTCACAGCACACTTGTAGTGTTTAAGTGTTAAGAGATGAAAGCAGCTGAAATGCCAGTCAAGTGTACAAGCCTTGAAATATCAGTCTAAGCACTAAGCTGAATCACCACTTGGAGTGCAATACATCCACACACTGACCCTGTGTTTCAAATCTCATACTCTATCTTATTTCTATTCTACATACTACATCTGATCAGAAAAAGTATCTAGTTGGCATGCAGTAGGCATACAATTGGGACATCATTTTACTTATTTATTTTATCATAACATTGTGCCTTAATCTTGCCTCTTGCTTATATATCCGTCGCATCCCCTGGTTGTTTTCGTACGGAGACTCCGTCGATGTGACGTCACTACCGGTGCACAGTGGATTGTGGGTCAAAATCGCCCCAAATAGCATGCTGATTTCAACACTAAAAAATCTCAACCGGATGTACAGTAGTAGGGGATGCAGGTATTTTTTAAGCATGCTAAATGTGACCACAAGAATCGGGACATCCTAAATCGTTTTTTCTACCATACTAAATAGCAGGGAAGTATGGATATTAGAAAGGCAGGGTGAGTTAATACCTGTTGTTGAAGTTGGTGCAGTAGGCCAGGTCCTTACAGCCGAGCTGGCAGGGCTCCCTGACGTCAGACAGACAGTTGATGAGCTCAGTCTCCACCATGTTGTACTCACACAGCTGGTCAAAGTCCTGCCACGTCTGGCTGCCCCAGTTAGTGCTGATCTCCTGACACATGTCTCTGTCAGTGCAAGGGTTAGAACAAGGTAAAACTAGTACACTTCACCTCACAATATATGACAGAAATGTACTGCTTCCACTAAGGGTGCACTCACACTACTATAGGCAATCCGTACCGTGCCACACACACAAGCTTGACACATAAAGTATAGTTTGTTTGATCAGTGTGAGTGCGTGGTACTGTTCTCAAGCACGGTAGGATGGCCAAGAGGAAAGAGGGCCCGACCAATAACCATGAGGTCGCTAGTTTGATCCCGGCACCGGACAGGAGAGTGTTAGTAAAACTAGTGGTGGCTGCAATTACATGTACTGTACAGTGCCCACCATCTCTACTATTGTGTCTTTGAGGACACACTGATCCTAGTGTGAATGTGCCCTCAGCAGTGGCTGGCCTTTGAGAAGGCCTGTCAAGTCAATGTCAGTTTTATTGTCAATTTCAAAATATGTGCCAGTCAGACACACAGAGGAGTCCAAATTACGTTTCTCTCCGACCCACTGTGCAATGAGAACCAATGGATGAAATAAGATAAAATAAGTAATATTTACAATAAATACATTCTGAATAGTGCAAAAAGGGAAGGCAAAACAAAACAGTAAAGAAATAATAAGAAAAGAAGTGTGCTGTATGTGTTGTACCTGCAGAGTGAGGTGTTGGCCTTGGCGCAGCAGTGCAGCTTGGCACAGTCCATCTTGGCGGGGTGCTGGGTCTCCTCTTCAGGGGGGGAGGGAGGGTGAGCGCTGCCCAGGAAACACTGCCACATGGGCTCCTGGGGCAGAGGCTGGGAGCCACACTCATCGATCAGACCCTCCATGATCTCATGCTCCGTGCTCATGGTGCGCAGGATCCGCCGGCACGCCACCTGGCAGTGGGTGGCCTCGGCCCGGTCACAGCAGTACAGGCCTGGATGGAAGGAGGGAGGGAGGGAGGGAGGGAGGGAGGGAAAGAGGGAGGGAGGGAAAGAGGGAGGGAGGGATGGAGGGAGGGATGGAGGGAGGGAAGGAGGGAGGGAAGGAGGGAGGGAGGGAGGGAGGAAGGGAGGGAGGGAAGGAGGGAAACACATCATGGAAGGATGAGTGCTGGAAAAATGTGCACTATGAGGAGATGCTGTATATGGTCTGAGTTGGCGGGGATACAGCACCTGAGCAAAGGCATTAATAATAACTAGATAAAAACAGCATTCCTTTCACTGATGGTCTCGTTCAATAACTGTTTCATAAACATTTAAACATTTCCCAGTACTCTCCGTACTCTCTCCTAGTTCAATAAAATTAACTTAGTTTTTGTAAATGTTTGTCTTTTTCATTTTAAACAGACTTGATGGTCTGCATGGTCTTAACCAGCTCAATAGGTCTGTGTCTGTGTATGTGTGTGTGCATGTGTATGCACGTGTCGTACTGTATATGTGTCTGTGTGTGTGCCTGTGTGTCTGTCTATCTGTGTGTGTGTCCATGGTGGCCAGCCTTACTGTCTATGGGGCTGCGTATGGGGTATGACTTGGTGAAGTTGCTGACGCAGCCCAGCAGCTGAGGGCTGTGGCTCTGGCAGTACTCTCTGACAGCGGTGATCTGGGACACGGTGGGAGTGGAGTCCGTCCTGAAGATGGCCTGGCAGTACTCCCTACAGGTGGTGTGACGGCCCGCATAGCTGCAGCATGTGGAGCCCACTGGAAGCAAAAACAAACACACACACACACACACACACACACACACACACACACAAACACACACAGGTTACATACTTCAAAACACAGCAGGGGCTTTTTGTGAGGAATCAGCTAAATTTTAAAGTTAGCCAATTACATTTTGTCCCCAAAAAGGATGGCGAGTCAATGTAACAGAGCAACACATTATAGTCTTCACAACATCAGTAATACAGGTTTGCGCGCACTCTCGCGCGCACACACACACACACACACACACACACACACACACACACACACACACACACACACACACACACACACACACACACACACACACACACACACACACACACACACACACACACACACACACACACACACACACACACACACACACACACACACACACACACACACACACACACACACACACACACACAACTTGGTAAAACTATTCTATTATATGTTTAAGGTCTGTCATGCAGGAAGCATGAGCAAATTGAAAAAGTCAATAACTGGAGCCATGATGTACTGTAGGTTAAATGCAGGGCACATAAACACTCCTCAGATTTCATTATCCTGCTAACACTGAACAACAAACATCTTGAGACGTCTCAACAGGAAGTACTGAAAACAAATAGCATGGCCCTGGTATTTGTGCGTGTGTGTGTGTGCGTGCGTTTGTGTGTGTGTGTGTGTGTGTGTGCGCAGTGTGTGTCTGCGTATGTGTTGTGTTGTGTAGCGCAGTGCGAGAATGAGACAAGAAAAGAAAGAATACAAACAAGCCTGTCTATTGGCCCAACTAGCTGTGTGCCAGAGGGGTTTATTTATGTTCTGGCTGGAGATGAGATCAGTGTGTTTGTAATGGCTGGGCTTCTCCCTCCCCCTGTCCATCCTGAGAGTATCCTGTGTGTGTGAGCAACAGCAACAACTTACTTTCATTTTTGGTGATGCAGCTGTAGAGGGAGTTCTAGAACGACAAGAGAGAAACAAGCTGTGGTGACATGGACCACATAGGCTGCTGCGCTAACTCAATCAATACTTTTACAACACTCTTCTATCTCCTAGGGCTTTCACACCAACACGGTTCTGGTTCTCATACTTGTACTTATTTATTTCATCATAACATTGCGCCTTGATCTTGGCTCTTGCTTTAATATCCGTCGCATCCCCGTTTGTTGTCATGTGGAGGCTCCGTTGATGTGACGTCACTTCAGGTTCGCATTGGATTATGGGTCAGAATCGAACCAGAATCGCCCAAATAGCATGCTGTTTTCAACACAAAAAAACTTGGCCGGATGTAGTAGACATCCGGGTCTTTCTAACCATCCTAAATCTGGCCACAAGAATCGGGACATACTAAATCTTTTTTCGACCATACTTAATAGTAGAAAGTATGCGATTCGGAACGCAGGGATTGTCTCTTCCTTCTTCTTCTTCTTCTTCTTGTCTTCACAGCTTAGACACGCCCCTTGATGACATCACGGTTCAGAACCAATTTATTTTAGGTGTGAACACGCCGGCCGGTTCAAAAGTATGTGTCTGGAACAGGAACCGGCACAGAACCTTGCTGATGTGAAAGCCTTTACAGTGCTTCCTAACCTTTTTAGGCAAGTGGCTCTGAGGGTGAGGCACTGCAGGTGAATACGTACAGTTGTGAAATACAGGTGTCACAATCAGTTAACCCTGGTGGACTCACCTCTGTGACTTTTTTGCATACTTTCGTTATGTCATTTTTAGATGATGCCTACAAAGGAAAAAGGAAATCAAATTTTAAAAAGACAGGTCAAATCTGTTATGAAACGTCAAGAGAGAAAGCCAGCGTTGGATGGATGTGCAGGGGTGTCTCACCTGTTTGCATTCCCTGCGACACTCGGCTGAGATGGCCAGCTCACAGCAGCCCAGCCCCACCCAGCCCTCTGACTTCCTGGATACTCCTGAGGACAAATCAAACGCACACACATTGTTGGTACACTGACTACACCATGAAAACAGTTTCTAGTAGAACACCCACATTTTCCATTTTGAACCTGAAAATTAGCATAATATGAAAGACGCCTTTAAACAAGTATTTGAATTTAATGTGACACCCTTTTCTATTAAGAACAGAACTACAAGGAGAAATATATACGGTCCCTCTCGTGCTCTTAACAGAATCCTGAACAGTTCCAGAGGCAACAGCTCAAAGCAATCCAATCCAATAGATCAAGTTTAGAGAGGCAGCAAAATTTAAATATTAAAGGAATACTATGGGTAGGTATCAAAGCCTCAAGTCCAACTAGTTTACAGTAAGCTTATCATCAATCAAATATCCTTCACTTGTCTTATTTTACATTTCGGCCAAATCCCGGTTCTATTTTTTTCGGAACTACCCCTAGCAACTGCTCCTCAAGAGAGTGTCAAGGGGTATGAAATGGGACCCCACTAAAAGACTGCTATGTGTATGAACTACATCAATCTGTTCAGAGGAGAAGTCAATCATGTCAATGAATGTATGCCAACCGTCAGCGTGGTACAGTACAAAATGTAAAATATAAACTGCAACGTATTGTTTCCATTTTTTCAAAAAAGTGATGACAAAATGGATCCCTTGGATTTGCCTTTTGGTTCTTTCTCCTTCTATACTACTACATGTACAACATCACGTGTTGAGAGCACCAACAAGGTCCACAGCAGAGTTGACTTTTAGTCTTTTCCAAGAAGAGGAGGAAATCGGTAATTGAAGTAGGCGTGTTGAGGAGAAGTGGTTAGATCATCAGCGTAAATCCCTTAAAAGCTTGTTGGAATGCAGTGATCTCCAGATAATGGCTTGATATCTCAGAGTCTTCAGAGGGATCTTAAAGGGGAGACTTGTTTCGGGCTGTCTGGACACCAGTGTTCAGTGCGGGTCCATAAAGGTAAAAATAACAATGGCTCCCAAATCTGGAGGCTATTAGGGCTGCTGACAGGTAGATTTGTTTCCCAAGCCTTTGATCCACCGCCTGCTCTGGTCATTCTTCCAGCTCACCTCACGGCTTTAACGGCTGTATCCCTCACTACCATCACTTCTCATGCCACCAGATACACACAGGAGATAACAGGCGGGGTTTGGATGTAATGTGTCATGTCGTTTTTCTAGAGTCAAGATGTCTCCATTTGATGTATTAAGAGGCATTTTGTTCAGTCAGGCAGATATGCTGAGCACTGAGTTGGGGCCTTCCAATAAAAAAAAAGCTATACATATCTACAAGTCATTCTTCACATTTAAATTAAAAAAAAAATCTAAATGACCTGATTTAGAAAATGTTAATATATAATATCATTGAGACGTCCTACATATGGCATATATGACTTAAGCCTTGTTTACACTGAGTGGTGTAGTTCGGTTCAGTACAGCGCGCAAATACTTGCGTTCCCACTGACAAAAGTTGGGAAGGGTACCACGGACGTACCTTGCCGAACCTCATTTTGTCACCCTTTCATTGTGGTTACAAGTGGTTCAAAAAGGGTGGAGCTACACACTGCTGTATGTTGATTGGTCAACAGAGTCATCATTGTTCTTTCTCTTCAATGAATTAATCAGCAAGGCTACACTGTGTCCCACTGCCATGAGGTCACAACGTATGTAGCAGCCACAGCCAGAGCATAGACTGTTTATAAGGGCCAGTACCTGGCATAAACCCCTTATACCAAGTAAGGGTACTGTCTGCAGTGGAAACACAAGCCTGATCGGGGGTTACTGTTCCTTACCAAACCATACCGTACCAAACCAAACTGTACAGCTCAGTGTAAGCCAACGAGGCTTTATTGTTGTAATAAAAATGTATTGACATGTCTTTAAAACTGTATTCCTCTTGGTACAGGTCCAGTTTACACTCTTCCTTTTAGCTCTTGTTTGGTCTACAACAACTAGTGAGGAAGTGTACACTGGCTTTGTCAGGACCTTGTAGTTGAAATAGCACTTTCGTCAAGCCAGTGGTAAAGAGACTAAAGTGTTACATGTGTATTGTGCAGGGTTTAGTATCAGTGAACATCTCTTACCTGGAAGTGTAGAGTTGATGCACGTCCAAAGTTCATTCTAGAAGACAAACAGATGAAAGGGTCATATTACAGATCAGCTGGTAGTGTAAGGTTGGTTAGTTAGGTCTAAAGGCAAAGGTGTATCAACCAATCAGGTTTGCATCTGATCAGATGGTGCACTGTCATGATACACAAAGGGCCCGACACAAACTTGCTATGCTCCATCCACTACCGAACATAAGACTGTGGATTTAACCACAGTTCCCTGAAGGGAAAGCTTGATTTGAGTAGCCAACCATCCATCCTGAAATTCCATATTTGATGCACTGATTATGTAAAATATGTAGGGGGAAATCAGACATATGTTTTATTAGTTAAGCTTTTGAAATCATGCTCAAAATCGCGCATTTAATATCAAATAATCCTGTTGATGGTCCATTTGCTTTTAGACCACAAAGAGTCTGATTGGAGGTGGACTCAGTTGACCCTCTTTCAATGCACACACTCTATTGAGCCATGGTAGTGGACACATGGCAGTCACAATAGTATGTCATCATCATATAAAGCTATTTTTTAAGAATTTTGTTATTGTTAGGTGCATATCATTTACTGTCATTTTTGTTGGTTACGGATGGACTATTTATCGAGTAATAACCTTGGCTTAGAACAAATCTGTATCAATGTTAAAAGAGATGTTGAAAAGTCAATAGGGAAGTTTCTCTCATGTCACACTTGACACAACAGAACAAAAATGACATTCCTGATTTCCTGGGATCAAAACAGTGTTGGAAAAAAAAGAAAGAGGAAAACACATGAATCCTATGTGAAAGTGGTCCGGGTTTGTGGTGATAAAATGTGGGATCGATCATCACAAACAAGCCCATGTGTATGCTGGTCTATGGGACAGAGACATAGAAGACATGGAAGTGTGGTAGAAAAAAGGAGCTCTTTCATGCTCATGTGCTTGTACAGGACAGTCATTTTTAGATGTTAACACCCCCTCCCCCCACCACGTGTCTCTTGGCTGGGGAACAAAGGTTTTACATCAGTGGGACTCAGAATCATTTATGAGGGTCGGCCCAAGGAGTAACTGTCCTTACATGAAGCATAAACATGATTTGTGATGAAGTGAGGGGGGGGGGGCGATAAAGCAAAAACAAAAAAACATGACAGAAAGAATAATGCTGAATTCCAGATGAGTGAAAGTCTTCCAGTCTTCTGCCCAGAGAAGCCAGGCTAGTAGCGTATGAACATGTCTTTTTTGATTTTTGATTTTTTCCCAGAGGATTAGCCTGGAAATCCAGACCCTGATATCTTGAACGATAGAGGGTCTTGGCCACGATCAATAGTAATTTCCAACTCAAGGGGCGCCTCCTACTTGTGCATTTCAAATGCCACTGCACGCAGTTGGATAGCACTACAACCAATCAGAGCGATGCACAAGGTGACGTATTAAGCCCCGTTCGTTTGGCGAACAGCTGTTAAACTGTTAAATTAAACGTTTGCCGTGGTCGGTCGGCAAAACAGAACATTCCACTTACTTGCTAATGAAATATTTGAGTGCCGTCTTCCAAATCATAAAGGGTCGAGGCCAAAGCAGTCTCAAACTCAAACAACATATCCGCAGCCATCTTTGATGTTTACTATCACAGCTTTGAGGCGCATGCACGTCACTGTCGTCATCCGGTTACGTCCTCCCCAGGGCACCATACAAAGGCCTCTGTCGCGCCCATATTAGATAGAACCAATTGAAACGTGAGTCAGGATTTCTGGACTTTTTGAAAAAGCTTCAACGGAGAGTGTCCAGACCAACAGGCGCAGCAAATTTAATTTGCCAGCGCCTAGTGGCAGGTCTGGAAATGCCAGGCTACCAGATGATATCATTGAAGGTCGTTACATTACACCCAACTAACCAGTGTTTATGTCATTGTCTTTCTCTAGCAAGGTCCTTTTCTACTGGTCACACAGAGGCAGAGAACACAGCAGGACCAGAGAGTTCACACAGGCATTGTGTATAGTGCTGTATGTCAATAGCTGTTATTTTTTTGCATCAGTTCAGATGAATGAGAACAAGACCCATGTTCAAATAAGAGCAAACGTTTAAGGTTCTAATAGGCTGCTTGGACAGAGACCAAACATGCGCCAAACCAGCCTCTCTGCTTTGTAATTAGCCTGTGTGTGTGTGTGTGTGTGTGTGTGTGTGTGTGTGTGTGTGTGTGTGTGTGTGTGTTTGACAAAGTGTGGTTTACCCAGGTGCTCCGGTATTCTGGTAACCCCAACCACCCAACCCTCTTCCTGCACTAGTCTAATTAGAGCTCTTTTGCTACTAATTTTGCCTTAACGTAATCTGGCCAAGACATAACTGTCGGCAACAAAACAAGACTTCAGACCATTACATTTCCCCTTAGTTTAACCAAAAAAATTGCATTTCCCATCCAAAATAATATCATAATGAAATACACTGTCGCTTATTCAAAAACATGTTTACAGTGAAATTTCAAAAAAACGACAACATGACTCAATCTTGTTTGTCTGTGCGCCACAACAACCACCAACATTTCTCCCACATTCAAAATTTGATGGGAAAATATGCAATTACATTTAGTACATTTTCAGGCAGATTAACATGTTTACGAGTAGTTCAAGAAGTTTGGTTTCAGTCGGACAATGGCAAGAAATCAACTTTCTCTAACATCATGTACTGAATCACTTTAAAGTAATGTGTGGAAGACACATTTCGGGCTGTCCTATGCAAAAGACTGTAGACCAATAAACAACAGTAGGACTCACCATGGACTCTGGACAGTAACCTGGTAACCTTTGGAGGAGATGCTTTAGACGAGACTCACTCTTTATAGTAGCGAGCTGCAAGAAGAAAAAAATCACATAATTAATACAACACTCTCTTAATCCGTGTGTGTGTGTGTGTGTGTGTGTGTGTGTGTGTGGTCTATGCAGGATTCTTGAGCAGGATGCGGTGTAGTTGTGTTTTAGCAGTAGTGTGATGAACAGTATGAGATAGAGAGAGTGAACTTGCTTCAATACAACTGAAATGGGAGATAATAATGAGTGTGTGGGGTCCTGAAAGCTCATACTGTTGCAATGCTTTTCTGCGTACTGTGCATTATGCACGGACCAGTTGAGTGTGATCAGAGTCATTCTTAAACAGCAGCTAGGAGTGATTTAAGGATTGAACATATTGTCTCTGATTTCTTAGGTAATAATGACATTCACAGGTCATTCTCAACCCTGTTCTATTTTAGATAAAGCTCTAAGTGGTAAAACATGTGGCTTTCATAATACATCCACAGACACTGCTAGATGTGTTACACTGTATGTGCCTACACCTACACATGTTCTAGTGGCATTCATCAAGTTAAAGCAAGACATCTCCAACAATGTTTTGCAGTTCAGTGGGTTTGCTAAAATTACAATTAAAACAGTGTGTTGGAACACATAGTTATCTAAAAAAAAGATACTCTAAAAAGAGAGGGAAATCCCACTACTAAAATAATGTTAACACAATATGACTACAAGGCATAGTGTGCAATGAATATGGAGCAAAAGACAAGCAGTTTAACAGGGTAAACAGAAAAACTTTCAGGTTGTAGGTCAAGATGTATTGAGTAATATAGAATAGAAGAAAATACTAGAAACAGAGATCACTCTCACACTTAAGTCTATTATTGAGTCAATGCTTCTGATTCAAATCAATCTTCTGAATCTGATCACAGATCTGCGAGACAGTCAAATGTTGCACCTTTGGCCATGGCGTGTATTATGTTGTTTTGCTACACAGAGGAATGTGTTCTGGCCATGGGAAAGGCTTGGATAACGTAGTCTGTCCCAACACTTCTGAGCTATGTATGCTCACTTAGACAGCAATATGGCATCCAAGTGTGTGGTGTGCTTCCACAAACACACACACACGTACACAGACACACTTACGCCATAACCCGTCCATGTGTTGTGTGAACATACAAGGCGAGAGCCTGGGAGAATGCAGTCACTGCCAACCGTCTCTGGCTAAAGTGTGAAGTCATGAAACGGAGAGAGTGAGATTTACAGTTTCACACACTCAGAGTGCTGGGAGGGCTGTGTGTGTGTGTGTGTGTGTGTGTGTGTGTGTGTGTGTGTGTGTGTGTGTGTGTGTGTGTGTGTGTGTGTGTGTGTGTGTGTGTGTGTGTGTGTGTGTGTGTGTGTGTGTGTGTGTGTGTGTGGATCGTCTCGGTTGTTCCACAGCTATTAAGACATTACAGTCATTCCAAACACTGCCTGTTGAAAGCTAATAGGCATAGAACAGCAAATATGCTTGATGTCAGAGTGCACAGTGTCCTCATGTATGTTATCTCCTCTGAGGAATTTGAAAAGAAAAACACTTTTTCACTTGACTTTGCCCCTGTCCCTGTGCCCTGGTGGGAATATGAAAGCCTAAGCCAATAAACAAACAGTGATGAGTCTCCACTGAGTGTCCTCTGGCCCTCTGCTGTGTATTGTTTCAAAATGTGAGGCAGGGAAAAGTGGTTTACATACCCCCCCCACAAAAAAAAGGCATTATGGGAACTTTATTAACATTGAGTATGATTATTCCCCCCCCAAACTTAACATAGCATATGAGTTAATCATTTAATATGAACGTTGTCATATCTACACCTTCATACACACACATTTGCACACAAAAAGTAGAAAACATGTTGCACAAATAGACAGAAAACTCAATTCATTTATTTTATTTAGCTTATTATTTGATTTAAACGTTGGCCTCGGGGTCACATGGGGGTTGACTTGTGTCATATGCAGAAATTGACAGATTTACAGTCGTTTCAAACATAACTGACCATATCGAATCTGACTTCATAATGACATTTTTTTTCTCTCCAATTAATATCATTATTATATATGCAAAACCAATGTTTTGAAGATTCAAGAGATCAGCCTATATTATCAGTGATAAAAAAAAGACAATCTCTCTGACGCAACAAAAGGCCAACTCTGTAAAACCCAAGTAGCCAAGCAGGCCATGTGTACGACTTAGTCAGAGTCAGTGTGTATGAAAAGTACATAAGTACTGTTTGGCAGACTGACTGGCTCCTTCTCTAGTGCCTTGGCCCATTCAACAGTGCACGCCTTAGATATAATACTTTAGTACTACAGCGGGATTCAATCATGTGCCCTTAAGGCCTAAACGTTTGCAGGGTTTAGACTTCAGACAAAAGGGTCAAAAACAGCTGATTGTGTTTAAAGGAATCCTCTACTCTATGTCTGAAGGTGTGTCAGGCAGTAAAATGAAGTGTGCTTAGTCAGAATCAAATCCCTTAGACTTTTAAAGATTTGTTGGCTGAAAGGAAGTGTTCCCTATACAGTATCAGCATGTGCACAGAGATCTTCACAGGGCGTTTGAGAAGCTGCTAAAATGAGACTGTTTCTGTTGTATTGGCCACATTCTGATACTTTATCTGTGGGAGTTTGATAGGGTTTGTGAGGACTTAAATCACCACACAAATCCACAAATATCATTGTTTGACTTTGCTTGTATATGTATATTAAACATTCTTTTGATGATATTCTTTCTGATCTCGTGTCTTTCGTTGGCATGCATTAGTAATTGTTGGTGTTTGGTTTTGGAAGTTATAACTTCCAAAACCAAAACACCAACAATTACTAATGTTGTTCAGTTAAATACTACCTGGTTCTAGGGTTCAGGATGGTTTGGGTGAAAACACTGACTTTGTTACGGTTAGGAAATCTTATGGACAACTCATTTAAAGTTATAGAAAAGTTACAACTCTCTGTCTGTAACTACTCATGACACTTTCTATGTGTATAGCTGAGTGCAACTCCATGAATGCCTTTCAGAGAGACTGTCTGAAAGATGCTGTTATGCCCATTTCTAGAATCTTTTCCCTGGAGACTACACATCTACACAGTATTGTTGTTGGCCTGCCTTTCAGTGGTTACATATAGGTTTCAGAAGACACAAACCAGGTGATAGGACAAACAGGTTCATTTAATACATCAAAGATTCTAAACTGTATGTCCCCACTGTGTGGATTAGACTGGAATAATTCCATTGTACAAAGCAGCGGCTGATTTGACTTAAGTAAGTATTATTTGGTCAAACAAAATGTGACAAATTAACCCAAATATAATCGGTGCAAACATAATTGTGAGTACACAAAATACACTGCTAAATCAGTGGAGCACCCTTTTACAGATACGCCCCTATGATAACATTTAACCCTTCTTATTCAGGTCAATGGTAATATATTTTTACATCCCCATACAATACCAATATTTCTCAGGCCAGAGGCTGAATGTGCCAGGGCAGCAGTATGAAAGAGCTCAGAGCCACATTAGATCTTTAGTCTTACTGAAAAACAGACTCATTTGGACTTCATTGTGGCTCTATATACAGTGTAACCACCACAACTGTTGAAGAACAGCTCGTTTTGTGTAACCAGGCACGAGGCAGCAGCTTCTATTGGAGCTAAAATGGTCCTGGTGATTACAACATGTGTCTGACACCCTTTCCCTACACCCTAACACCCACACACCCACACACACACACACACACACACACACACACACACACACAAGACCCCAACCACTCCCCGACCCATTACACTTTTCCATCCTTTTCATCTTCATCACTCTCTGTTACTTCTATTTTAGTCCCTTACTTTTTTCAGCTTTTGTCCTCCCATTCCTTCACTACTTTTGTACCCCATTTTCATTATTCTTTCTTTTAATGTCTTTTTTTCTATCTGTTCGCTTTCATTCTTTGGCTAGCAAAATGATGATGTCAGCCAATGAGTGCACACTACATTCTTTACCAACTCTCCTTTACAGTGCCCCCTCCTCCCCCCCCCACACACACACTTCAAAAGTAGGAGTTCCATAAAGAAAGACATTGGGGTTTCAGAGAGAGAAAGAGAGAGAGTGTGTCACCTGCTCCCAATTGAAACACAGAGAGACTGAAACTTGTATTCTTCCATTCAAAGAGCCGAGAGACAAACATTTTTTACACCAGCCGCCTTCAAAAACCTCTATTCATAGGCCAACTGAAATGGACTGAGTGAGGAGTAGCAAGTGGTTGTCTGTGTGTGTGTTTGTGTGTGTGTGTGTGTGTGTGTGTGTGTGTGCGTGCGCGTGTGTGGAAAAGTGTGTGTGTGTGTGTGTGTTTGTTTGCGTGCGTATGTGTATGCATTTCTGAGTGTGTACCTGGTCACAAGCTTCTTTGCAGGGCGAGAACTCGGCAGCATGGTTGCAGCAGGAGGGATCTGCAGACAGAGGCATCATGTTAGTTGAGAGATAGCAGTTAGGACGTGAACATTCATTTGGAGCATTATCATTAGAGTAGGTAATCATGTAATGTTTGTGCTGAAGATGGCGGGAGAGGAAAGTTCAGAATGGAAGGAGAGTAAAACATGGAAAGGTTTTATCCTCTGAAGATAAACTTTGATTGTACAGTTAATGCCCAATGTTGAAGTGGACATTTTGATCTGGTGTTGATGTTAGGAGAAGGTGGGTGCTTTCACAACGGTCGTTTTCAAATCTATTGAAACAAACTGGGGTACTTTTTGAGATTCTGATGCGCAAACAAAAGTGTAGAAAACAAGTGTAACAGAAGACCTAGTTGAAGAGGAGGTCTTGGTCTTGGTACTGTGGTTCGTTTGTGGTGAAAACGTGAGTGGACCGAGTCTAACCCAACTGCAGGAAGCACTGTGTAACGAGCTCCAGTACCCAGCTACGCTATGCATTATGGGATGAAGAAGACCATCTACTTCCAGTAGTTTTCCTGCATGGACATTGTCCAATTGCAGTTCAGGAATTTCATTTTCGCCCCCCCCCCCCCCCCTATTTTCAGGCCATTTTAATATTGTATGAAGGAAAATGATTGGCCACTTTTTAATCCTGCCGACATAGCTCTGACTGGAGGACTGTTTCTCTGACTGAGTAAACAAGCGCCATTGGGCACAGAACCAAACGTATTTCATTGAAGGGATGTTGGTGATGATTCAGAGTTCTGAAACCAGGCTACTTTACTTATTTTTTTTTTATTTTGTTGAGTCATTGCAAAACAAGCGGTCCTAGGGTAGCATTAAGTAGTATTTCAACCATTAACTCATGACTCACAAGTGACTGCAGAACCGTGACTCTTGTTTTTACTCCATAAGAGGGGAGTTGAATGTCCAGGTGCCACACAGCTGATATGAGAGCATTCTTAACGTAGGGGGACTCTCCGTACCTTCAAAGCTCACCACTGTTATTATGATAGTTTGGGTTTGATGTGTCAACACTTGAAAGTGGAACTACCATACGCGAACAAATGTTGGTGTGAACCCCCCGTAGAAAGTTCAAATGTAAGGGAACTGGCTGAGAAGGTATTGACGATATATTTGAAAAGTCACCTATTACACAAAAGAAACATCCAACATTTATATGGGTGTGAGAAAAAATGCACTTCATACCAACCTAACTTAGAAACATTAGCCGTGTCAATATTGCCTGAACCTGTAAACAGATGATGTCTCCTCCGAAGATACGAGAAAGATTCACTGAAAATCCAACTGTGGCATGATGTTTGGAGATATCATCATCCTCTCTACAAACAAGCAGAGCAAGGCAGAAATCACCCCGATTATAAAATCTCTACTTGTCTCATAGCTGAACACAAGTAAATAAACACACAAGAGACAAGATGTTGGCTGGCAGCACAGCTCCCAAACCACAGCCCTGCCCAGGCTTCCAGTAAGTCACTTGGCTCGGTTTTAACTGTCAAGAAAGAAACTGCTTTCACCTCCTCCAAAATGTGGACTTCACATCACTTCTCTTCACAACGCGCTACAGCTGGATGACTGGGCCTGACTTCCAGCATGGAAGGAAAAGATAGATTGATTCTGAAGTGATTCTTTATTGAAACAGATAGAAGGTGTGGGAGTATTCAGTATTATGATGTTTTTTTACTTCAAAAAAGTATTAATTTGCTCATGTGTTACAGTCTGTACGAGAATAAACATATGAAAGTGTTATTTAGTGATAGACTTTAACGGATACTTTTTTCTAATTTTATTGGAGAACAGAAGTTGCTCAATGTGTTTTGAAGATAAAATTAAGACAAAAGCAAATAGGACATTAGCTGGCTATCACCCCGTGTGCTTCAACGTTAGGACCAGTAAAGCCCAACCATACCCACAATGCTCTGCAGCAGCTTCATGGCTTTTGAATTGAAACAGACTGTTGTTGGCCTGAATAAATATTACTTTCTCCTGATGAAGAGATGCAGTGTGTGTGTGTGTGTGTGTGTGTGGGTGGGTGGGTGTGTGTGTGTGTGTGTGTGTGTGTGTGTGTGTGTGTGTTCATTACTTCCCAGGTGTACACTTATACAATAATTCCTTAGTGATATAATGAACCAATTTAACATGAGTTATTTCATTTATTTTCTTCTCTTGTCCATTATGAGCAGATGAGATTCCTAGCTACAATAGCTACTAGCAGTGGTGACAGTGTTTGCAACAGTGTTTTAGCTCCACCCTTTTAGGAACCATTTGGATGGAGTGGTACCCCATGGAAAGGGTGACAAAAATAGGTATGGCACGGTACGCATATTTAGGTATTGGTACCCTTCCCAACTTTTGACAGTGATAACGCTTATAGGGACATGCCATACCTACCGAACTGAACCGCTCAGTGGAAAAGAGGCTTTACTCTGGCTTTTGAATCCAGCTGAAACCAGTGTAACTGTTTCAAACAAGTGTTCAAATGTACCTTGTTGAGAGAATAATGAGTAGGGCCTTATTCTGCTCTATGATCCTCTCCTCCTTTAGAGCTCTCTATTCCAGACCCTTTTTATATTTGTCCCATATTGACCATTATGAGATACAGTGTACTTGACAGGCCTGACACAGGCCGATGAAAACCACAACACCCACTTATCAGTATGTCGTGTGTGTGTGTGTGTGTGTGTGTGTGTGTGTGTTGAGGACACAGGAGTTTCTGGATTCCATCAGTGGTTCTGTTACACTTACACTTATCTTTGATGCTCTAAAGAACAGTGTCTGTGTGTGTGTGTGTGTGTGTGTGTGTGTGTGTGTGTGTGTGTGTGTGTGTGTGGATAGAGTGCATAATGAATGGAGTGAATTACAATAAAACTGAACCCTGCTTTGAACGCTGAATTGAGCCTTTTAGGGGTCGCAGCGTTTTTTATGTGGTCATTCATTTTTAAAGAATGAAAAAAAGTGTGAAAGTGTGTCCCTGTGTGCAGATCACTGGGTTGATTGTGAACTCTGATTCTATGTTCTTTTCATTTGTCTTCCTTTCCCTTACTTTAAATGTTTAAGTCAGGATTTGATCACGTCTGAATTCTTCTCAATGTTGTTAAATCATTCAGTTATGTTGCTGTCCACAGGAGGGCAGCCTAACAAGTTTAAAAAACAATGGCTGCATTCCAATACCCATACTATCTTCTATTTAGTATGATAGAAAAAAGATTTAGGATGTCCCGATTCTTGTGGACAGATTTAGTATGGTTGGAAATACCTGAATGACTACTAAATCCGGCCGAGATCTTTAATGTTGAAAACAGCATGCTATTTTGGCGATTCTGACCCACAATCCAGCGTGCAACGGAAGTGACGTCAAATCGACGGAGCCTGCACATGCAGCAAGAGGCAGGATCAAGGCGCAGTGTTATGATCAAATAAATAAGTAAAGGGAATGTCCCAATGGTATGCCTATACTGCATCCTAACAATTAAGAATTGTGTTTGTGGTCAGATGTAGTATGTAGAAAAGAAAAAAGAAAGAGTAAGCGATTTGGAACGCAGGGAAGATTTGACATTGGTTTTGTTTTGGTTTCCTTAGAGAAATATGTGGCTCTTTTGCATGCTAAATGCTCCAGTGTGCTTTCATTTTGACCTGCTAATGGTGCTGGAGGAAAAGGTCAGAGGATCAACAAGTCCTTACTATGCATCGTGAGGTGGATACAAAGGCCTGCACCAACAAAAAACACACAAAATGTCAACGTGTTTCATGATGGCAGAAATGAATGTCATCTGGGAACCATGCATTTCTGAACAGCATTTCGTGCCAATCCATCTGGTCCATGTCGAGGATCCATCATCTCAGCACCATGTGAATAGAAATGTATTAATGCCATGGGAATCTCCATGTGACAGTTGGTTGAGATGTTTCTTAATCAGAACCAGAGTGGTTGGGACCCACAAATTCACACTTTGACTTTGTGCTGTCTAAAACGTGCTCTTTGGAATGAGGGAACTGAGAACCAAATGAACTCTCTCTCACACACGCGCACAAGGACACACACACACACACACACACACACACACACAGAAACAGCATTTCAGAACAATGGCAGGTGACATAATAATTTGAGTGTGTGGGGGGGAGAGGGGGGGGAGTGATTGAGGCCATTCAGTCATGTACAGTGTGAGGCCCCTGGCTGGCTGCTAATGAGCACTGGCCCCATTCTGCCTGAGCATACACACCACAGGAACAAGGACTCCCCCCTCACATGCATTGTTACATTCAGCAGTGTGGACAGCCTCCAAGGCAACAATGTTCAACTCCATGCAGCACTCCAAATAGCACTTTAAACTTTCTTGTGTACTACTAGCATGACTAGGCATAAACTAGTGTGACAGCACAGGTGGGTGTTACTTGGCAATGAGGACTGCAGGGATTTTCAATAAAGTTCTAAATTATGACCCAAACGGTTAGGTAAAGAACCTCCTTTAAAATGGTTATTCAAATGTTTTTTTAATTAAATTCTTTTAGCATTTCTAATTGACACTATGAAGTATTAAGCCATCACAATTTGAAGCCAGCAGCTTCAATATTATTAGCTGATGGAAAAAAGAATTAAAGCAAATGCTATGCCATTGGCCATCATCTGTTGATCTCTATTGGTCCATTGGCCGTCTATGTTGGGTCAACACAAGTGATCAAACAGGATCAAAACTCTTTGGATAAATGTGTGGCCATGTCATAACTGGTGGTGTGTCCTGACTACTCTAGGCCTGGCAACTATTTCCATAAACTTCCAACACGACACACAAGTCTGGATCGCGTGTCTTCTACACTGACACGAGCAATGCGGTTAAACACATGGAGAGAGAGTCAATGTTATTCTGCCCTCTTGAAAACAATGTAATAAATTATCACCTCAGAGAGGATATTTGTTTAATCATTCCCCAGATGCTGTAAATGAGAATTCTGCTCATGTCAAGTGAGTCAATAAATACTGTATATTGACTCTAGCTGAATGACAGCTGAATGACAATGACAACAGGGGCTTTTGAAACATGAACCTTTGACAACACAAACACAAACGAACACACACACACACACACACACACACACACACACACACACACACACACACACACACACACACACACACACACACAAACACACACACAAACACACACACACACCCCTTGCTTCTAGAGATAAGGGACATGTCACCATGTGGTCTGAGGGAACATGTGGCCCAACAGTGGGGGGGTTACTCTAAACACTAGGGGGGTAAATGGCATCTTTTGTGTGTGTGTTCAAAGTTGCACCTGCCAATCACTTCAGCAGTTTATTTTCCTTTGAAACTCCCAATGGTCAACGGTGTTGTCTCAACCCACAACTGTCAGCATCAGTCCCACTGACTGCATCTGTGCCATGTTGTTAAAAGAAATAGTTCAACATTTTACATTTTTAGCTTTTTTTCCTCACTCGAAAAGGCGAAAGAAACAGTTCCTGTAACTGAGCTTGCTTTTTTTTTTTATAGAAATGGTCACACAGGAGCATTAAGTGATGTTGTAAAGGTCTATCTTTTGACCTGCTCCCACTGACTACCAGTGTTTGAGGTAAGCTAACCTGGATGAGCAAACCCTTGCCCATTTCTATATCACAAACGGACACACAGTTACAGGAACGGTTTACGTCACCTTTTTCTTGAGCCGGAAAGTGAGGCAAATAGCTAAAAAAAAATCAAAAAAGTTGAACTATTCCTTTAAGAACCCCAAACCAACAACATCACATCCAAACCAGATACCACCTACGACACAGAAAGAGAGAAACACAGGAAAACAATGGTGCATTAGAACTCGCCCAACAACTCCAATTGTGAACTCTCCATGGAGCCTATGGTGGCATGGATGTGGTACAGTGTGGTGTGTGTGAGATGGTGAGCCAGGCCAGCTGGTGTCCATCTAAGGACCAAACTAGATGCAGGAACACGATCTGCTCCCTGATGGAAAAACACTGTGTGGTTTCTCTACAGTGGTAATATAGCGTGGAAGTTAGCTAGGCATGGAACAGATTTCACATAGTGTTGTTGTGCAACATGGACGCCCCAACAATGTCAGATTCAGACTTGACAACTCATCAATAGGTTTTGTCAGTGGTAGGTTTGGGTTTTGCGAGCTGCTGTTGAATTGATAGAATTTATTAAATAATAGTTTAATCGATTAAATAAATTGAGTCCTTAAACCATGGATAAGTGAATAAATGTGCCAATAAAAAAACAAAGAAATCAGAAACCATTTGGATAGCAACAAGAGATGCACACCTAGTGTCACACATTGTATTGTCAATGAGCTAAGCTGTGGTCACTTTTTTTAGACATAAAAAGGAACCATAGATTGAGTTGATGAGTTCCCCTATGACTAATTTTCAGCATAAGGTTCAAACTTAAGGGATCGTATTTTATATATGTATTATCATCCGCCCATTAAACAGTAAGGTCAGCGACAACCAATGTACCATCGTCCAGCTTGTTAATACATCAATACTGTTCCTAAAACCATGGCTCTGGTGAAATTATATTGCACTTAATCAAATGACTAATATTTTTGGACGTAAATGATGAACTGACTAGCCATTTTAAAGACTATGCCACAACTACATGCACCTTTATTATCACACACACACAAAAGCACCAAAATCTTCCAAAACTATCATTTTAGTTTTTTGATGGATAAAGCTAAGTCCAAAAGAAGCTGTGCACAATTTGAACACAGTCACATCATCATCAATTTCAAATCAAACTGCTACTCACTTAAGAAACAGAAGTGATCTGCAGCACACGTTTACAGTCAACCACAGTCTTAATTGTTTTAGTAAAAAGAGGAGTGAAATGCTTCATCCACATAGTTGTTTAGCGTTCCACTGCATTGCACTGAGGCAAAACAATCTTCTGGCTTCCTCCTTTGCCACAACTCCACCACCCACATCCCACTCTAACCACACAATCACTAATCAGTGAATATCAATCATTGATCAACTGGCAAAGTTTCATGATGATATCTAAGCTAAACATGTTGTTAACCCTATTTACCTCCAGTGTCTCGCCCTAATATCACAGTACAGGAGAAACATGTCAAATATTTAGAAAAGAAACCAGAGCAGGGCGGTGTTGAATAGACTGGCAGCATTTAGAGAATAGTAGAATTTCAATATACTTCAACTTTGAAAGTCTCTCTCTTGTCCGACTCATCGTGGCGTGTGTGTAGACCATAATGGAAAGCAATTTTCTGCTAGTTTGTTTTTGCTCCGGTGAAGTGCCAGTGGGCTGCCTGCCCCACATCAAATGGCTGGGCTATAAAAGTACTGTTTTAACTATTTTAACCATGACAAACAATGTGGAAACAGCCATCCCCACGCTCAGGACTGGGAGCCAGCTGCTTGGACGATAAGGTGAAGGAATGTCAGTGCGCCCCCTTCTATTTAAATGTAACATTACCCTGGGTTTCCTGCCACTCTGTTTCCTGTGAGTGTGTATGTTTGACTGGACATAGCACTCACTCAATGCCCTTTTTCTGATCCAACAACAGCCAGCTAAATGTATGTACAACTTTGGCAAAAGAAAATGAAGAGACCACACCAAATTTGTCTTCAATCGGCATCTCTACATTGATGTAAATGCTCTAAATGAAAATATATTTTTTGGGGGAATGCTCCAGGCCGTACCGGACCGAACCACACCCTATGTAGTTATGGCATAAATAGCGTCAAGCGGATGCAAATATGCCAAATGTACAGGTTTGTTTGGATTACTGTGCGAAACTTGCACTTTTATTTGAGAAGTATTTTATTTATTGGAGACCTTAGAATAGTATTTAATAGTAGTTAATGCTGCATGCAGTTTTTTGTTGTTGTTGCATTTTTCCTCCTAACTGAGAACCATAGGGGAGAACGGGGTAATGTGAGACACTTTTTACATCTGCTTCCCTCTAAGGGAGCTAAAATGATTTATCAGTCAAATATACACATATCCCATTAATTCAGGATGTTTCCTAGAAAAGGGCATTAGCAGAATTTATTCATGACAAAGGGCAGTGAAAATATGATTGTTTAAAAAAAAGTTGTCTTGTGTCTCAGTTTACCGTGGGGTAAACTGAGACAGACCAGAAAAATCAAGGAGGTAAACTGATCCACTTACTTTTTCCACTCTGAAACTACCATAACAACAAATGTTGTAACAATTACAATCCTAACAGCTAGCCTGAAAACCAAATATTCCAAAACTAATGTCGGACAAGTAACCGAATCATGGGGTTTGGTCAATTAAAAGAAAAACATTTTCTAAACACTTGAAAGTAACTCTGATCAAAACCACCATATAATTCATTTTCAATAATTAACATTCAAATGACAGATAGAACCAGTTTAGACCAGTTAAAACACAGTCTGGGGGTCAGAACACAGGACCCTTAGAGCCAGCTAGTGTCTGGGGGTCAGAGCAAAGAACAATCAGAACCAGCTAGAACAGCCTGGGACACAGAACACAGGACTAGACCCAGCTGTCATTTTCCATCTTTTGAGTCTTTGATTAATTTTTTTCTGCATTTGTTTTATTGGAATCATTCATTGAATAAAAACATTTTACTTAGAGTCTATTGGTGTTAAAGGTCACTCTCCTGTCCCCGGGACCCCCACATGCATACGTACCAAACCATGCCCTTGCTGACACCCCTTCAACCATTAACCCCCACCTCCAGCCCACATTGTCTTTTTGTCTTATTCAAACTAGTCTCCTTGCTACCTCAAATATAATGGATTCCTTAAAAGAGGGCACAGACACTGTCTCACTTTACCCCACAGCATTTGTCTCACTTCACCCCACTGCCACAATTTGAGAAAAAACTACCTCTCTCAGCAAATCAGGCTAATCTTCAGTTATCATCATCACATGGTTTCATGTGTTGGTAGTTCATCAACATGTATGATAGAAGTTTTTCTCCCTGAATCAATTTGCTTTGGCACAACAATTGATTAAGTTGACAGCAAGAAAATGTACTTTTACATGCAAAAAAGAAATTCTTGTGAAAAAAACATGCTTACAACATCACCATTAGGCCTTTCACACCAAAAAGAACCATGAGTCAGTTCCGGGCTGGTGCTGGGGCCAGTTCAAAACTGGTTACAGCCTTATACCAGTTATGAACCGGTTGGTTTCACAACGACCAGAGCCAGCCATGGAGCCGGCAAGAGAGCAACGTCATGACGTCACTGTAAACGTGTGTGTACGTCGCCCGACGCCGCTGCTCTCGTGGCCAACGCTAAAGCTAGCGCTAGCTTTAAGCACAACAACAGCGGCGAATACGTCTTATTTTTACACGTGTTGGCTCTCACTTTATCTGTGTGTGTGTGTGTGTGTGTGTGTGTGTGTGTGTGTGTGTGTGTGTGTGTGTGTGTGTGTGTGTGTGTGTCCGTGTGTGTGTGTGTGTCTCTGTTTGTCGCGCTGCTCGGCTCAGTGGGCTCTGTGTTGATATGTCCATGCTGTGAAGGTGCTGCCTGCTTCAGCGTTTACTTTCATGTTACTTCAAAATAAAAGCCAACTCACGTTTGTCCAGTGTTAATGTGAAGCCAGTGAAATGCTTTTAATGTGAAGCCGCAGCCTTAATGCTCTATTTGTTTAACAGTAACTTAACTGCTGCGCTGCACGCTGATCTAAAGATAGTGTTTTTCAATATAGAAAGCCGTGTCTCTGGCATTACCGGTGGTGACACAAGTTTATTTTGCTAAAACAGGACCCATACAGCATATTTTCGCCGGTCAATTTGATCGCTACGTTCGGTAATTATGTTATGTTTACGTCTCGTAGTAGCGGTGTTTTTAAATATGGCGGGCATGAGGTTTGAGTTAGTCTGGTTGGTCAGGATAATCCCTCCCCCGGCCGCTGGCGCAAGCAGTTCTTACCTCAAACCCTGCTCAATCCTGGGGTTTGAGTTGAACCGGTTTTTACAGCCCGGAGCCGGCTCTCTGGCGTTGTGAAACCAAAACACTTGCTCTAGCTCCGAACTAGCCCGGAACTAGCTCCGATTTTGCGGCGGTGTGAAAGGCCTACATGAGGTCCTCTCTTTCATGGCCAAGGGGAAATGAGAGGGGCTTGAAAACATATATCTCACTTGACCAAAAATGTGTTAAATTGCCTAGATACAGGGGGTGTCTCACATTACCCGATGGCTCACATTCCCCCGTTCTCCCCTACCGTACAGAACCGAACCGTGACTTCAAATCCGAGGTACGTACTGAACCGTGACCCCAAACTGGTTCCAAAAACTGGTTTTATTCTAACCTTAACTGCACACAAAAACCCATTCATTTGAGCATTGGCTCATTAAAAAGCACCACTGTGGTTTTGTCCATTTGTATACCCTGGAAATATACTGTATGTTAGACTGCTATTATACAGGATATGAATTCAGGGAGCAGGAACAACAGGGGGCCAATATCCCTACAAGTTGAGTGTTGCCCTGAGGAGCCATAGTGCTTTAATATGGCGGGCCTGGTCTCCTGATATGAAGAGTAATTAAAAGCCATGACCCGACTTGGGAAAGGCAGGATATACAGCAGAATAAAGCTCAAAGACATTAAGAACAGTATGCTTTGGAGAATGTATATGCATGATGTGTAGTGACTGGTCTGAAACAGGCAAACTTTGACTCTAGTATACTATGGGCTAGCTCTAACTGTCAATTAGTACTCCAGAATTGATCCTGCTCTTTACTTTACTGGGACATTTAGGCATAGACAGGTCTAGGGATGCACCGATCCACTATTTTTAGATTTAGTATGCTTAAACAATAAAGATACCCGGATGCCTCCTACAGCCGATCGAGATTTTTGGCATTGAAATCAGCATGCCATTTGGGCGATTCTGACCCACAATCCAGTGCGCACCGGAAGTGATGTCACATCGACGGAGCCTCCGTATGAAAATGGATGAGATGGATATATAAGCAAGAGGCAAGATCAAGGTGCGATGTTATGTTATGTGATGAAATAAATAAGTAAAAGTAGGTCCGAATTGTATGCCTATACTGAATGCTAACTAGACTATTTTTATGATCAGCTGTAGTATGGAGAATAGAAAAAAGAAAAGAGTATTCGATTTGGAACACAGTCTTGATCTCAAGTATGTCTTATAGCAACACTCAGGTGACCAAACCATGTCTTGCATCATAACTGAAAGGGGTATTTTCATGGTCGGTATATTGATGACTACAGGAAGCAATAAGTCATCAGCCACAAAGAGCAATGGAAATGAATAGCAGAAAAATGGTTAGCAAATCAAGCCACGGTGTCTTAATTTCAACCGCACTTAACATGATTTTGACTAAATGAATTGCCAGATTTCAGCTTTACACTTTCGGTGAAGGCAAATACAACAGTGAACATGAATTTTTCTCTTACGGTTTTTCAGTGCCATGCATGTTGGTGAACACAAACACAAACACACACACACACACACACACACACACACACACACACACACACACACACACACACACACACACACACACACACACACACACACACACACACACACACACACACACACACACACACACACACACACAGTCCCACAAAGAGGAGAGAAGCCCGCTGTATGCTCCCCGCTCTCCCCTCCTGCATTCCTCACAGCCTCTGCAGACTCCGGTGGGGGGAGAGAGTTTTTAGTGGACGCAGGTCAAAGGTCACTTCCTGTTCATTGATTAATTGAGATTTTTGCCATAAGGAGCAGAGCCTTAAAGGACCAGCACAGCATGGCTTTGGTAAGAGAACAAGAGAGACAAGAGGAAAACATCAAAAAAAGATTGTTCCTATGCATTGTCATTTATCATGTTAAAGCATTTTATCGTTGGTGTGGGTCTATGTAGGGCTGGGCGATATATCGAATATATGCGATGTATCGCAAGATGTTCTCCAGGGGATGTATAAAATGACCCTATCGCGACCATCGAATACAAACTGGCACATAATGTGTTTCTTTTTGCCACCGCCGCCACCGGCAAACTCGCTGGTGTTCGGCTCTCTTGCTCTTTCCTGTGGTTCTCTGCCTCACAGACTCACATGCATTGGCAACTCACTCACTCCCCCCTCCCAACCAGAGTCTCCTGGGTGCGCACCTGTGACGTAGTCTGCAGTGCGCGCTGTATGTGTGTTTACTTTTACCGCTATGTGAAAACAACGAGAAGGGGAGAAAAAAAAAGACGAGACGGCTCTCATGAGACGCGAGCAAGCCTTTCTTTATATGTCCATGGAACGAACGGGGGAGGCGGGCATGCATGACGGCGATAGCATCCGCCCTACATATCATGGACCTTATGAGAGGTAGGCTCAGTAGGCTACACAGGCGAACGAGCGCCGGGGGGCGGACGATTACTCTGACTTCACGGAGAGTTTTTGGTCCGACATTACACAACCACGGCAGTAGGCCTACATTTATTATGATCGGCCTCTTATAAAAGGTCCATGGCAGCACCAAGGGAGGTGCACACCGTTCATTGTGAACAATTAACTAAAAGTCTATTAAAAGTAAATGTGCCTGTATTTTTTATAAAATAAAACATAGGGGAGAACGGGGTAATCTGAGCCACTTTTTACATTTGCTCCCCTCTAAGGGAGCTAAAATTATTTATCACTCAAATTTACACATTTCCCATTAATTCAGGATGTTTCCTAGAAATGGGCATTAGCAGAATTTTTTCAAGACAAAGGGCAGTGAAAATATGATTGTTTTAAAAAAAGTTGTCATGTGGCTCACTTTACCCCAGCTGTGGGCTAAACTGATACACTTACTTTTTCGACTCTGAAACTACCATAACAACACATATTGTAACAGTAAGAATCCTGAAAGCTAGCCACACATTCCAGAACTAATGTCGGACTAGTAAAAGAATGATGGGGTTTGGTCAATTAAGCAAAGCAAATTTTCTAAACACTTGAAAGTAACTCTGAACAAAATCAAATACAACATATTATAATTCATAAGGTTTTAATAAGATTCAAACGAAAGATAGAACCAGTTAGATTAGAACACAGTCTGGGGGTCAGAACACAGGACCCTTAGAGCCAGCTAGTGTCTGGGGGTCAAAGCATAGGAAAATCAGAACCAGCGAGAACAGCCTGGGACTCAGAACACAGGCGAAGACCCAACTGGATTATAACATCAGCCTGTCATACTCTTCAACTAGGCCTACTCTACATTCCAGCCCTGAAGGTTACAGGGAAAGATGAGAAGGTGCTCTTTCCGTGTGGTTGCCCCAGGTCGTCTTCCTGGTGTATTTCCTTGGCATGATGGCTTTTCTACAATGTGTATGACATTAAAATAAAACATATCTTATGTAATATTACATCAAAATATGTTTAAGACTAAACTTAACTTGTGCCTCATGGTGGGGGAAAGTGAGACAGTGGCTCACTTTCCCCCACAGCATTTGGCTCACTTTCCCCCACCACCACAATTTGAGAAAAAACTACCTCTCTTAGCATTTCAGGCTATTCTTCAGTTATCAGCATCACATGGTTTCATATGTTGGTAGTTCATCAACACGTATGATAGAAGTTTTTCTACGTGAATACATTTGCTTTGGCACAACAGTTGATTAAGTTGACAGCAAGAAAATTTACTTTTACATGCAAAATACCTATTTTGGTGAACAAAAACATGCTTACCACCAAGGGGAAATGAGAGGGGCTTGAAAACATATATCTCACATGACCACAAATGTTTTCCGTTGCCTAGATACAGGGGGTGGCTCACATTACCGATGCCATTCCCCCGTTCTCCCCTACTATTATGGAGCAAAACCTGTTCTGCATGTAAAGTGATGCTGCTATCTTCACGGGGTTAGTGGTGATAAACAATAAGTAAGTGGTTGTAATGAGTCATAATTAATGTTCCCAGTTTACAGATTAAAAGAAGATTGAAAAATACACATTTGTTTTCAAAAAAAATAGTGCTGGATATGGTATGGGAGTGATGAAGGATGTGGAATAATCAATAAAATGTGCAAACTCTTTGCCATGAGCAAGTTTCAAATTGTTCCAATGGAAAGCACTAAAGAATATAAACAAGATGTTGTTTCATGTAGCCTAATGCATCATTAGTGCAGACACATTTTGCAGAGACTACTTAAATCATATTACTGGTGTGATGTTATGCAAAAAAAATTGAGCATTTAGGATGTGCTCTAGAGGAGATTTGAAATATATCGAGATATATATCGTGTATCGAGATATACTCAAAAATATATTGAGATATTGATTTTAGCCCATATCGCCCAGCCCTAGTCTTTTGTGGCCAATAATGAGTTTAAGATATTCTATTATGTGTGCAGGTTGTCCTATACATATACTGTACATTTTGAGGGGTAGTAAGAATTGTTAGTGGTCCCTACGTATCCCTACCCACCAAAGTGAGATAACAAGAAATCAAGAGGCGAAATGTGGTGTTTGGTAACATCTGGTGACATGTGAGACTGAAAGATGTTTGTTGTTCTATGAAGACTCCCTGTCCGCGTCCTGCTATGTCTGAATACTGCCATGTGCTGGACTAAGACAGGATCCAGAGGGGCTCTTACTATCAGTGTGCCTAAATACAACAATACAGCCAGTGTTACACCAGTAGCATCACTTTACTAAAGGAGTGGGGTAGTTGGGCCAATCTCAAGTTGACTCTCATTGGGAGATGGCTATAAAAACTTCATTGGTTGACTACGTGTGTGACACTTTTAAAGGTGCACCATGCATTATGTTACCAGCTGCTGAGAGGGAAAAGCTGCGTCCACAGTAACTTATAGCAAGTCCAACAGACAGCCACAGATCAGAAAAATCCTCAGCAGGGAACATCATTAACTTCCAGACACAAGAATCTGTACATTGTGTTGTGTGTGTGTGTGTGTGTGTGTGTGTGTGTGTGTGTGTGTGTGTGTGTGTGTGTGTGTGTGTGTGTGTGTGTGTGTGTGTGTGTGTGTGTGTGTGTGTGTGTGTGTGTGTGTGTGTGTGTGTGTGTGTGTGTGTGTGTGTGTGTGTGTGTGTGATTACATAAGGAGCTGGAGTTAGTATGACCACATGCTGACCAGGTGTGTGCTAGGTAACAAACGGTCACACACACACAAACACACACACACACACACACATACCAGCCACACGTTCACAAAACCTCTGGACCACCTGAATCCTATCAGAGGAAGAGCAGATTTCAAACACACACACACACACACACACACACACACACACACACACACACACACACACACACAAACACACACACACCTCCAGAAGGAAGTGTGTGTGTGTCCGGCCCACTCATTTCATATTCAATTAGCAGACTCAAAGGCGGATGCAGACCTGAGCTGCTGTAATGGGAAATGACATAATGAGGCTCATAAGGCCACATAGAGAGGAGAAGGCAGGGGGGGAGGACACAGAACAGGGCACAGTGCTGACCAAATGACCTTCAATTCATTCTTCTCCTACATTCTGAATGTCAACTGAATGTTTTTATAACTGTAATGTTTATTCAAATGTGAATATTTACTGCTTTTCTTTTTCATTGTTTTCATGCAATACTGTTGAGCTCTGGACTACTGGTTGGAGACAACAGTCACTATGAAGGTGTCACTTTGGCCTTTAGGACGATAAACTAATTATATGGTAATAGTACAAGTATCATATTTATAGATTATTTTCCCTCTCCCCTTATGATGTCATAAGGGTAGACAGATGCTCAAAAGAGGAGATTCAGCAATACTACTACTAATAATACTCTGTATTTGTATAGCACCCTTCATTCGTGCAGCTCAGAGTTAGAATTAGACCTATACACGTTTTTTTGGACACTTCAACCCATATTACATTTTGGCAGCTGGAAAAGACTATAATATGTGAACCTGAACTGTTCCTCCACCACTATTTGCATGTTGGCTCAGCTGTGTACATCTGGTTGGGCAGCCTAACTTTTCTGCTCCTTCATCCACTGCTATTCTTATATCCCCGGAGCAGACCTGAGCCCCACACTGAATGATGGACATCAGGAGACTGCTGTACTACTGTTCTCTGCACCAGTAGTGTGACTGTGAAGCAAAGGTTACAGACAGGTTTGAGACAGATAAAGGGGCTGGGGAAGGAGGAGGGACATTAGATGTGATGTAGCCACTAGCCTGGCACTGTGGACTGGTTCTTCTAATATGACCACAATCAACTAGTGCTCCAAAACCACCCTGGGGCCTGTTGCATAAAACTAAGATAAGGGATTAACCTAGGATATTTCGGTTATCCTGGCTTGCATTAGCCATGATCCGGTTGCATAAAAGCGGAGGGACATAAGTTACCATGGAGATTTATCCTTTACGTTTAGCCTGGTCGGGACCAGGCTAAACGTAAAGGATAAACTTATTCTGTTGCCTGATTGGCTCAGTCAGCTGTCACTCCAATCTGAAATCAAGGTGTTTAACAGTTATTCCATGATCTTCTGCGTACTGCTTTATTTTCATTAGCCTGTTTTAAAGTACCACATAAGAGACTGCATTGTCATTTAGTTAAATAGTTCCTCTTTTTTATTTATTTAACCTGAACCATTCATAATTAACTTAATTATAATTAGATTAAGAGGAAATTATATAAATTATAATAATTTATGTGATAGTCCGTTCATATTGCAGGCTATATTTATTTAATTGATTATCGATGGCAGATGATGTTGCAAATGTGGGTCAAATAAATTCACTTTGTTTGTACTTATCAAGGCATTGTAAGAAAATGGGCCGTCTTTTCCATTTTTACATCAGTAAATCTGTGTTCGATATCTGGGTCTACTTCTGAAAGCTGTGGGCTGGCACTCAACAGAATTACTTACACCTGGCTTGACAAAGCGGCCCCTTTTCACCCTGGATTAGCGTTTATTCAATTGACTAATCCAAAGTGCCCAGGCTAGGCTTTGTCAAGGCTGGGTTTATCAATCATCCTGGATATCTTTATTCCACTTTTATGCAACAGGCCCCTGGTCCCATTGTTACATCAACAGTAGCTTTTTATTTATGAGGTCTGCTCAAACTCTATGAAATCAAATCTGAAGACTTTTCCGCTTCCCTTTTAACCTGTCATTTAAAAAAAAATACAATTCATTTTGTAGTTGCTTGTTTTTATTGTCTGTTAAAGGCAATCAGTGCATGAGAAATAAAATATTTCCAGTGATGGGAGATTGAAGAAATCCGTCTTTAAACTGCCACCAGTGCACGAGAAATACAATGTTCCTGGCAATTTGTCTGCCTGTATTACTTTGTTTTTATCATCTCTTAAATGCAATTACTAATGTATAATCTTGATGTATTTTATGTGAAGCACATTGAATTACCTTGTGTCTGACTTCTGCTTTATTTATTTTTTTACTTCCACTCAAAATGTATCAAACAAGTGATAAAAGTTATCTGGAACACGCTGACAGGCCTTCACATTTGGAAAGCAGCGACACATACAGTATCTCACAAAAGTGAGTACACCCCTAACATTTCTTCAAATATTTCATTATATCTTTCCATGCGACAACACTGAATAAATGACACTTTGATACAATGTCAAGTAGTCAGTGTACAGCTTGTATAACAGTGTAAATTTACTGTCCCCTCAAAATAACTCGACACACAGCCATTAATGTCTAAACTGTTGGCAACAAAAGTGAGTACACCCCTAAGAAAAAATGTCCAAATTGGGCCCAAAGTGTACATTTTTTGTTTTGCCATCATTATTTTCTAGCGCTGCCTTAACCCTCTTGGGCATGTAGTTCAGTAGAGCTTCCCAGGTTGCAACTGGAACCCTCTTCTACCCATTCATGACGACATCAAGGAGCTGGTGGATATTAGAGTCCTTGCGCTCCTCCATCTCCCGTTTGAGGATGCCCCAAAGATGCTCAATAGGGTTTAAGACTGGTGACATGCTTGGCCAGTCCATAACCTTTACCCTCAGCTTCTTTAGCAAGCCAGTGGTTGTTCGGAGGTGTGTTTGGGGTCGTTATCATGTTGCAGTACTGCCCTGCGGCCCAGTTTATGAAGGGAGGGGATCATGCTCTGCTTCAGTATGTCACAGTACATGTTAGAATTCAATGAACTGTAGATCCCCAGTGCTGGCAGCACTCATGCAGCCCCAGACCATGACACTCCAACCACCATGCTTGACTCTAGGCAAGACACACTTGTCTTTGTACTCCTCACCTGGTTGCCGCTCCACACTCTTAACACCATCTGAACCAAATAAATGTATCTTGGTCTCATCAGACCACAGGACATGGTTGCAGTAATCCATGTCCGTAGTCTGTTTGTCTTCAGCAAACTTTTTGTGGGGTTTCTTGTGCATCATCTTTAGAATAGGCTTCCTTCTGGGATGACAGCCATGCAGACCAGTATGATGCAGAGTGCGGCGTATGGTCTGAGCACTGACAGGTTGACCCCCCCACCCCTTCAAGCCCTTCAGCAATGCTGGCAGCACTCATACGTCTATTTTCCAAAGCCAACCTCTGTGTACGACGCTGACCACGTGCACTCAACCTTCGTAAACTGGGCCGCAGGGTGGTATTGCAACATGATAACGACCCCAAACACACCTCCAAGACGACCAGTGGCTTGCTAAAAAAGCTGAGGGTAAAGGTTATGGCTTGGCCAAGCATGTCTCCAGACCTAACCCCTATTGAGCATCTTTGGGGCATCCTCAAACAGAAGGTGGAGGAGCGCAAGGTCTTTAATATCCACCAGCTCTGTGATGCTGTCATAAATGGGTGGAAGAGGGTTCCAGTTGCAACCTGTGAAGCTCTAGTGAACTACATGCCCAAGAGGGTTAAGGCAGTGCTGGAAAATAATGGTGGCCACACAAAATATTTACACTTTGGGCCCAATTTGTAAATTTTTTCTAAGGGGTGTACTCACTTTTGTTGCCGGCAGTTTAGACATTAATGGCTGCGTGTCGAGTTATTTTGAGGGAACAGTAAATTTACACTGTTATACAAGCTGTACACTGACTACTTTACATTGTATCAAAGTGTCATTTCTTCAGTGTTGTCCCATGGAAAGATATAAAGAAAAATGTGAAGAAATGTGAGGGGTGTACTCACTTTTGTGAGATACTGTAAATCACGAATAGGGGCTATGAGAGTTGTGTCTCACTCTCATTTGATATGGACAACATGATGTTGATGTTATGGTTATAAAATGTCAGGGAGAATATTCTGTCTACCAGTTGTCAAAATATGAATTGCTGCAGTATGTAGTCCTTGAAAGGCCAGTATTACAAGGATTGGCTCTGATAGGGTGCATGCATACTAGGCAGTCTGTATGCCTGAAGTCTAGTTGGTTGGACTAGAGTGAGTGCTCTACACACACTGCTTTGGCAGATTTTTGCATTCGCGTTGGTCTGATTAGAAATGGAATTTTTGCTGCAGATTTGGCCGGAGGAAAATATATTTAAAAAACAACCATACAACCATGGACTCTATGTAACACACAACAACCCAAACCCGCGTGTCTTCAAAACAGAAAGACACGTTGTAACGATGTCAATCAATGCATTTGAATGGTATTACGACGCAATGTGCGTATATGGGGAAACTGGTGTGTTTCTTTCTGACTCACTCCTTTTCTGAATTATATCATTCATTTATATGTATTAATATTGCTTTATAAAATTCAATATAAACACAGATTAGATCGAATACATACTTGTTCGATATCAAATATACAGTCATTCACAGTATATCTTTGCTATGTTGGATTTTCACAATGTAGCTGTACATTTACTGTCATATAAACTATGTCTACATTAAGCTGTCATAACTGTCAAAGACCGTAACATGTGGAAATGATTATTTGTATTGTTTGTTTTTTTCAGGTTGTTTTTCTACAGAGCTCTCTCCACAGTGGAAACACCTGAATCACATAAAAACAACTTTTCATCGGGCAGACAACTATAGTGCATCACAGCCAACATGTGCTGAGGACTGGCACTGGCACTGACAGCTCACATCATCCATCATTAGTTCATGGCTGCCATGCCCTTTGACTTTAAAACCAAGCAAGGTTAATGTACCATCAGCTATTTCTATGTTAAAAATGAATGCTCACAGAGTTAGCCCCGTCTTACACACATTATTCCTCACTAATACTGTGTCAAAATACAGTATAATACTATAGTCATTTGACCCATACACAATAACCATTGTTTTATAATTACAATATGTCTGACAAAATGAAGATGAATCCAGGTTAATGACACGTTGACAGCTCTGCAGTGTTGTCATTTAGAATGATGGATCCCAGTGTACTGTCACGCCTACCCTGACCCTCACTGGACAGGTTATGTCATGGTTTCACCCTTAAACCCTGTGCACACTCTGATACAGCAGGCTACAGTTTGTCTGATTGAAAAAGCTGTGTTTCAGTCTGGCAGAGAAAATACATCTTAACAAATGTAACCTGCTTAATGTGGACTTCAATACAAGCTGGTGACACAGCTGTTGAGAAACTATAGCATCAGTTGCATGCAGTATATTTTAAAGCATCATTGCTTGCATAGCTTTACTTGCCTATTACCTCCACCTTGACTTGAACTAGTCTTTTTTCAATGCTCTGCACTCTAGCAGTCACTCTGTTGCTCCGTGCTGTTTACTTGCATGTAATGCTCCAGACTGCTGATGCTGCCTTTGATAGCAAAGCGCTTTGAACTCGGCGCCCCAAAGGGAGACACAGCCGGGTCAGCAGTCTCCATCTAAACTAAACTCTGTTCAACTAGATTAGAATATCCTAAAACCTTCCAAGTTTAACATGGAACGCATTTGACCCAAAATGAAACGCTTGTCCATCAAAAAAAAACCTGACCTCCAAACTCTTTTTATAAATTCACTGGGTGGGGATTTCTCTCTCTTTTCTTTATATTTAGCCCAGCTGCTGGTTGGAAAACGAGGCTTATATTTCATAGTCAATTTCAACAATCACTATATACCAAAAAGGGATGGCCAAGTAATTCAACTGTGAATTAAATGCTGCTCGCTGCACTTTAGTCTTGTGTTTTGCCAAGAAAAAAAACTATAATTAGGTTTTTGCGGGACACAGGCCCACGCCATGCTCACAGTGGACAACACGGAAGAGAAAAAAGGGGCTGCCGTTCACTTCCCTCCTTCCCCTCTTCTTTCCCCCCGGTGCTCTGAGCGCTTAAATTGGTTCCAGATGCATTCTCTCACGGCTATAGCCTCCACCACCAGATCCACGCAACATGAAAGAAATGAAGGAGGCACGTTTAACAAAAAAGACTAGCCAGAGTAGAAAAATGTATGGAATTCTTTTTCCTTTTGAGTGGAGGGAGGAAGTTGGGAGAAGAAGCCCACTGTTGTTGTCATCCTAAGAGCAAAAGCCAGCTGATTATTTTCACTCGTGGCACTGTTTAAAACACCTTCTTTTGGAAACCTTTCTCTAACTGTCACACAAGCCTCTTGGAAGACAATGTGCACCCCAAATGAGGATCTAAAGAGCTGTGATTCTTTCATGTTCCTAGCAGATGTGTCAGAGCTAGAGAGAGAGAGAGAGAAAAAAAACACACTGTACAGAGTGATATTTAGCCAGAGCAAATCCACATCCTGCACCCATGTGGACCCGAACATCAAAAGAGCGACCCACCAGCATGTTAGACCAATTTACAACCCTGCCCATGAAGAGCCCTCGACACACACACACACACACACACACACACACACACACACACACACACACACACACACACACACACACACACACACACACACACACACACACACACACACACACACACACACACACACACACATACACACACACACACACACACAATATTAGGATATGCATTGGCCAACATGATATTAAAGAGGGACTACAGCTGAAGACACCACCTTGCCAAATGGTTGAAGAATGTAGCAACAGGGTACAAAGAGGCATGGCCATGTTGACTCAGTCAATTAACAAGTGAAAGCCTTTTGGAGGCCAGTTGTCCTACAGCACCAAAACACACCTCTGTGTTTGTCTAAGTCCTTTTAACAAGTTGCTCCGAATTCATTAGCTCCCCGGAAAGCAAATACGCCATTCATTCAGACACAATTTGCTTACATGCAGTTCATTATTTAGGCAACCAGACTCCATTCAAAACTGATGGCTTTTTTATTTCCTACTTTCCCTTTTTCTCAGATAAGGAAGCAAGCAGTCCATGTAGAATAGTAAATAATTGGACACATGATTTGGTATAGCCTGCCCACACATCAATACTTAGGCCTAGCCTACTTGGTATGAATTTAAATAACTTTATGCCCGAAGCTTGCTGTATTTTGAAGAGAGGATGATATTGAATAACGAGCCAACCGGTTAAAACATGAGGTGTGTTATGGAAGTAAACGTGTTTCTAGGTACAGGGATGGAAGCCGATTTACAGAATAGGTCCTACTTATTCTAAAAATATTTTTGCAATTATTTTTGTTGCAGTGTAGGCTACATTTGTCAAGAACCTAGGAGATAAACAATTGCTAATGTATGACGTTTGCCAGCGAGGTAACGGTCCCTTTTTTACTTTTTCTTTTTTTTACTGGTCCGCTATGTCAGCTCTTATTCCTTCCTATCCCCGGCTTAGTCACACAAGGGAACGACTACATTTACTTTCATAACTGTTACAGCCTTCCGGCAGCAAAATAACAAAGAAGGGGGACATTTCTATTAACTACGCCACACTGAAAACTTCAAAGGCTCATTGAAAACATGTCCATGTTCCCAGAAAAACGCTACACAGGATGCTAGTCCCATACGTTGCGCTCTCCGAGACGGACAGAGCGTCATGCTAACTTTTATTCCAATAAAAGATGAATTCCTGATATTGACGTTGTGTTTTTCGGCAAAAGTGTCCTACAAACAAAAATCACTTAATGTTTTTCTTGAGAAAGTCACCGTTCCTTTCGGCGTGCAATGAATACACCACAAATGATTCACTCCGAACTTTTACTATAGCTTTTTTGTTGTCCCGTTATTCCCACAGTCATTATTTCACACCATCTACACTCAGTGGTGGGCGGTAGCTAGCGCGGTGAACAAGTTTAAACGTCTGGTTTAATGGAAATAAAATAATCCCTGCTGAATATTTCGACGCCCGAATTTACCAGAGGACTCTAATCATTCAGAATGCATCTCAATGACTAGTGTACGGGGTGTTTAAGTTCACTCATAAGCACGGAGTTGTCACATTGTGTGGTTTGTGAATGGAGTCTGGCTTGACGTTCTCACAAGAGCGAACATCTAGCGGTGCAACAGGATGCCAAGCTGTCACTGAATCAACAAGTTATTCTGCAGCGTCCCGAGGAAAAGACAGCCTTAACCTTGACTTATATACTAGACATTTTTCAGCAAGTTAAACAATATATGAGAGATAGAGAGAGAGCAGGCGGTAACATGGACATTGGACACAGTTACAGTTGTGAGGTTGAAATCATACACAGAGAGACATTGGGGACTCACCCTGAGCTCGGAGCGGCTGGCAGTAAAAGTTCACGGCGAGGAAGAAACTGGTTATCTGGAAACACACACGCATCTTATTGCAATCCTAAAGTGCATCGTGGACAAGAAGACATAGAAAACACTGGTGCTGTGACATGCTCCATGGATCCCCGCTGAACTCTCTCTCTCTCTCTCTCTCTCTCTCTCTCTCTCTCTCTCTCTCTCTCTCTCTCTCTCTCTCTCTCTCTCTCTCTCTCTCTCTCTCTCTCTCTCTCTCTCAGCCCACGGTTCTGTCTGTGTAGTGTAGACCGCAGAGGACATGCGCAGAACGGAGTAGCCTACGAGTCCGGTTATTAACGGTGACAAAAGTAGCCTAGATGTCAAAAGTATTTTTGAAACATTATTATTTAATAGTGGCCATTATAGACATTATGGTCAGGTGTGCGATACAGTTCTGGAGTATGCTAACAATTATGTAGGGTAGGCTATGCATTCTCTTGAATTCAAAGGCCTACTACCACCACTCATCCTGTTGTGCATCACTTTTCTTATTCATAATGTCATGGTTTCTTTGTTTAGCGAGACAGTTTTACTTTATATTTGATTACTTCTCCAGAAAGATATTATGGCTCTTTAATTAGTATACAATTAATATCACAAAGGTGATCTTGAATAGTGAAAAAGAAAAAAGCAAGACCAAGAAAGAAGGAACTCTTGCTTGGTTTAATAGCCTTCGCTAACATTGGGTTCTTTCACACATAGTTCCAGAGATCCATTCGTTTTCCATACCAGCTCAGTCCCATTCAGAGTCCCAGTGCGTGCTGGAATCTATCCCAGAATGCACTGGAAAATAAATAACTTGGAAACACTTTGCACAGGTAGCAAGTCCACTGAGTTAACACACAGACACACAAACCTGTGCACGTAAAAGCAATGCCAAGGTTTACATTTACAATTCACACGGAATGTATGTCTGAAAAGTAGAGAGAGAGGATACCCATAGAGACAAAGGGCTCAATCAGTAAATTATTTCTGCATTCTGTCACAGTTATACACACAGAACAGCTTTTGTTCATGTAAAGCATAAGTGTTTTAAAAGAAGTCATTGCACCACTGTACATAACCCTGGAGATTTCTTATGAATCAGCTGTAGACCACAGAGGCTATATGGGAACACCACAAACAGACACAGAGCTACTGTGAGTAATGAAACGTGGACTTCACATGACATGAGTATTGTAATTGTAGGCTACATTTCCTTCACATTGTAATTTTACATTTCCTTTGCTTATCTATCATCTATCTATCTATCTATCTATCTATCTATCTATCTATCTATCTATCTATCTATCTATCTATCTATCTATCTATCTATCTATCTATCTATCTATCTATCTATCTATCTATCTATCTATCTATCTATCTATCTATCTATCTATCTATCTATCCCTCCATCCATCCATCCATCCAACTGTCTATCTAAACACATTATAGGATCAGTGTCAACCTGCCCTGCATGTTACTGAATATTAGCATTTCTTGATTTGAAATTAATGTAAACATAGCTTAAAATATTTGCTCCTTAGAATGCATCATTGTGTAAACATGTATTCATCCAAGAATGGTCCCCAGGCATCATGATACATGGTGGGGTAAAACTTTGTATTGTCAAGTGAAGTGAAACATGATTTCAATCTGCAGTACAACAATATAGGAATAGGGTTGCTTCTTCTTCCACACACATTGGCTCGTCACATGTTGCATTTGTCCACAAGCTGTGGCCAGTTCAAGAAAAGAGTTTTTAGAAGCCTGAAGACATACAATTCCCCAAATAATTAATAAGAAAAAGTCTGAAATATTAAAACCTTATTTATGTTTTTCCTGTTAACAAACATATGAGCCTTTAGATTGACACTAGTCCCATTGGGTCTGTTATGACCCCCGGGCTGGGAACCACTGTTCCAGATAGACCAAACATACAGTAAAACTATATCAAATATTTGCCTCACTATAAACGTTAACGATAAAATGAACTGAAAACAGGGATGTGTGAAGTCGCTAACTCTATAATAAAATGTAAATAGTTTTCAGACATAGCATTTGGTCTCTGATCAGTATTATACGTAGTAAAATCAAGTGTCAAAAGAAAAAAGAAAAACGTAGCTTAAAGTCTATTTCCAATATTTTCTTTCCCGATGTTTGGACCTCATCCCACGGTCTTCATGAACTAGATGGAATTTCTTCATTATCTTCTCATGACCTAAGTATGGAAGTTGGGTCGTGGGAGAAGAACGTTCACATCCTACACCAAAACTAGCCTTGGACATCCATGAAAACTCAATCAACTCCATCCACTAGTGCAAACGGTGAGATGGGGTTAAAGATGCGGGTCTTTATGTAGCCTGCATCCAACATCAGGGGACATCCAACGGACAATATGTCAGCACGAATATCTACGTTCCCCTTTTCCACCAACGCAAACCAGGTTACAGTTTCAGGTTCCAGGTTCCTGAGCTAATGCTGGTTCTCATTGGTTCAACTTAGGAACCTCTTAGGAACCGGTTTGCTTTTCCACGGGCTAGACAGCCATGGCATGACTTCACTGTAAACGACTGTGTACGTTGCCCAACGTCGCCGCTCTCCTGGCTAACACTAGCGCTAGCTTTAAGCACTACCACATTAACAGTGGCGGATACGTCGTATTTTTACTAATTAATACCCCCTCTCGCAGTGGAAAAGCAAATGGTTTCCCCAATTAGCACTGGCTCCGAACCGGCCCCAATAATAAAAAAAAAATGTTTAGATAATTTGTTGGCATTTTTTTTGCTTTTATTAGACCGTTAGGAGAGATAGAGATGAAATGGGGTAGAGAGGGGAATGGCATGCAGACAACAACTCGGCTGGATTCGAACCCGTGGTCTGCTGCTTCTGAGGACTGAGCCTCTATTGAGGGGGTGGGAGGGGGGGGGGGGTGCTCTATCCACTACAAAATTGTCACTAACATAACTATGATAGTTTGTAAAAGTTGAACATTTTCAACATGAAAGATGGGCATACGGGTAAGACATGGATGGTGATTTGGGGTGTTTTGCCAATATACCCATCCATTGACAGGAAGTGTTGTCTTCCATGGGATGTGTTGGGGGGCTCCCAGTCTGTCGCCTATTCATTGTCCCTCCCTAATGCCCATGTCATCGGGGCCAGGCGGTGGGTTTTGTCAAGCAGCAGGGAGATGTGTGTCCACAGAGACAGACTCTTTGTGATGGGTGAGAGGGCGGCAGTGAGGAGGATGTCAGGGGGGCTGCTCTCAGCACTTTGGCCCCATGTGGCTACATCATGCTGTCCACTGGCATGAATAGTGAGGGGCCCCGAATGAATCATTGATTCATACACATGTTCCAGGGGTCATACAAGACATATAGATGCTCCTTTCATTTCAAAACATATGACATGCCACTCTGTCTCCTACAATGTATCATTATATCACCCACTGAAACAGACTATACTTATACTATATGAAAGCCACTATAACGTATGGCCATATTCCTATACCTTTGCAGTATAATGTAGGATTTAATAATACACTATTCAAATACTATACTTATATAATAAGAACATGTCCACCCACATTTTGAGTGTGCCTGCTGCAACTGTATGTGTATCCTCACCCTTGTTATACTGTACTGTACAGTGTGTGCATGGGGAAAACATCTTTAAACGGGCATGTTGCTAGCTACGGTGGCGGTGGGCCCCCTTTGTTTACAAACCCTTCATTTACATACTCGTTTATAGAGCCTAGGCTGTATATTACAGTTTTTCTCAGTCGCTTTGGTGCTTTTCTCACATCACTATTAACATTTGCACAGCAGTTAGTGCATTTCTCAAAACAATTAGTGCAAACTGCAAAACCTAGTGGATAACCTGCAAAAGTACATCACTTGCTCAAAATGGATAGTCTATTCCTCAAAAGCAAGTATTCATGTCAATGAAACTGCCAGTGTCATCAAAATGAGAAGTCTTGACACCATCGTTTATGAACAAGATAGTCAAATGGCTTTGTCATGTTTTCATTATGACAGTTTATTCTCTCAGTGTTTTCCAATGCAAAAAAAAGGTCAGAACTCGGTGACACTACCTGAAAATGCTCAAGACAGCACTATACACTACTTGTAAAGCCATTTGAAAACTACAGTAAAGTTACACATTGCTGTAGTTAGGGGAGTAAGTGAGTACAAGACACTGAATACGTATGTTTCACATTTTTACTGTATATGCTCTTTGCAATTCTACAGCATTGTGCAAAAGAAAAATACACTTCAGTCACTTATTTAGAACAAACATAAAAAAACACCCTTTTGGTAGAGCTGTGCACAAATGTGAACAATATAACAGGACATATTGTAACTGAACATATATAGGTAAATCATTCTGGCACATCCAGACGTCCCTGTCTGTCTGGCCACATATTTTCATCTACATCACAACGGATATTATCCCTTGCAATGCAGCGAGGAAAGTCATTGGTTACAACTAATACTTCACACACCTCCTCGTGAGTGAAAGCTGAAGTCCACCTGAGAGCAATTGTTCAATTTAAGAGACATTTCCAGGAAAAATTATAAAGAAAGGTATAAAATTTGCTGGACAGAATTTGATAACTAGTTCAACAATTGTGTATGTAATGACTCAAGCAATGAAATGAAGACTACTAGTTTTATTGGGAACGACTATTCAGCATCCATAAGTATAGTTAATTTTGACTGACATGATATAAGCAAATGACAATGTTATAAAACAGCAGAGAATTGTATGAAAGCAACTGATATGTATCCAAAAGCATTTGCAATTTGTTCAGAGGAAGGAGAAATTGCTACTATGATGTGCTCAAATGACTAAATGTTGCGGAGGTTGAACTAATAGTTAGAATTTTCATTCTGATCTGAGAAAAGCACCAAAGCAACTGAGAAAAACTGTAACACCAGATTTCTTTCAGTGCGCACATAGGTAGTGGATCAGTTGTGTGCCAATCCATTGTCTAAAAGTCATTAAGTTCTCGTCAATTTAGGACATTCAGTGGGTGCATTTTAGGTTAGGTGGGGCATTGTATTTAAAGGTCAATAATTTGTATTTCCCACTGATTTTAAAATCACAAAAAATAACTATGCGAGTACACTTATTCACACAAACGTACCCCAGCAGCAGCTCAGTAAACAGCAGCGTGGAAGATATTAAAGTGTATGTTAAAGTCAAGGCCTGTAGTTTGTACCCTGAGGCCTGAGGCTTGCTCCGTCGCTGACTCCCAGCTCCAGCATAGAGCTCCTTTGTCATCCTGGCAGATGAACCGTGATGAATTCACTGTTGTTGTTGTTCATCAGGTCTGTCTCCGCTAACCATGTTTAATTTCACATATTACACAACTTTACAGATGTCTGCTTTGGTGTGTGTGTGTGTGTGTGTGTGTGTGTGTGTGTGTGTAGATGGGATCCAGTCAGTGCTTTGAAATGAAGCATAATGATTTATTAGTTGGACAAGGTTCATCTAGTTGAAATGTTTTGTACTCAACATGCACACTCGTTCCAGCACTATGTGAAGCAACACACTTCACAGACATGATGTGATGTAGCTTGGTTGTTCAAATGGAGATAAAAATGCATGGCCAACGTTATTGGGGCTCACTGATTTCAGAAATTAGAATCATAAATATTTGAAACATAGGGCTGTCTATAAGCCAAGTGATATTAGATTGCCGTACTGAAATGTTACAGATATGGTTTGGGTAGTTTTCAGCTGTAAATTTGCATATGTCCTGGTCTTAAAAGCTAATAAACAAACTACATATTTATTTTAAAAATTAATATCGTCTCATAAATTTGTATCTGTTTTTTTAAACTCTCAAATAGGGATTTTGGCCCTCGAAAAATAGTATTGTTTAACTGCTAGTACACTTTGGTTTCTTGGGCTTTCACAGACATTCGATTTGTAAAAAATAAAATGAAGCAATAAACACATGTCTGATAATGTGGCATTGGTTAACATGATCTCTATTACACTTTAATAATAAAGTGACTGTACACAAAACCTTTCCATAAGTGCATCGATTACTAATTGATACCACGTATGTAAGTAAGAATTCAAGTGCACAATGAATTGATTTATCTTTCCATGACACCTGACAGGCTGGAAACATAAGGGCCAGAGTTCTATTTTAGTTAGCGTTAGCAACTAGTGGCCATTAGAGGAACAGCAGCTTTATGTTCTGTCACAATGACTTCAGCTGATAGCTACAGTGTGTTCTGCTTGCTTCTCTGTGTCTGTTTTGATGTTAAAACTTTAAGCCCTTCAGTGCTACAGGCCTACTACTGTTGACTCCATGTTGATTAAAGGTGTGTGTGTGTGTGTGTGTGTGTGTGTGTGTGTGTGTGTGTGTCCATGCATGCGTGTGTGTGTGTGATTGTGTGTGTTAAGACAACCAATGCTATGTTTCTGTGTATGTCCCCCAGGCAGCATTGCATGGTTGCTCGCCACCTGTCAGTAAGCGGAAACACACCGCACGCGCACACACACACACACACACACACACACACACACACACACATAGACTAAGACCTGGGTTTACAATGAAGGTGTGAATGGAAACCCTACATTTCCCAAAGCAAACAACATCTGTCAAGTTCACACTAGCTGCTCATGCAGCGTTCATACTTGCTCCATGGTTGAAGTGGCACACACACACACACGCACACGCACACACACACACACACACACGCACACGCACACGCACACGCACACACACACACACACACACACACACACACACACACACACACACACACACACACACACATTGGAAAGTCTGTGTGTGTGTGTCAAAGAGTGAGAAAAGACAGAGATGGAGAAGAGAGGAGGCTCTGTCAGTGTGTTGGTGTCTGCCATGATGGATGAGAAACAGGAACATATGCTTTGCTATTGTGACCCAGTAAATCCCCCTTCACTATTGAGCTGTTTGCTTGGGTTTCCAGGCACTGGCTTTGACGTGGCTGAGATAGGCCATGACTCACAGTGCCATTCAATGTAGAATGCAGGAGAAAATAACATAAGCCACCTGTGCGCACCCACCGTGTAGCCAAGACCATCAGCTGAGAGCACTTTGTGTGTGTGTGTGTGTGTGTGTGCTTGTCGTTGTTGTGTTTTCAAGTAACCAAACACACACACTTTCCAAAACCATTTCCGTTGCATGTCAGGTATGTAAGTAAAATCAATGCGTTTGTGCCCCCCCCCCCCCACCCTTTATTCTGCACACTATATCCGACACTACTTTACTATTGTAAACCGTGTCTGTGAAAAAGATGGCGGCATTTACGCAATCACACACACACACACACACACACACACACACACACACACACACACACAGTTCATGTGTTGTATATGACATGCCGCTAACACATTTTGCCAAAACAACATTAGAAAGTGGCAAGACATCAAAGTGAAGTTTACAGATTTTCCGCAAATGTGGACTAAAATACATTTTATTGCTGCTTTGATGTGACTCATGTTGACTGTTTGGTCCACATGGAGGCCCATCCTCAACAACCAGATGACAAACGGTATTTTTTAATTTTTATGTAGGCTTAGCAAGTACACAGACAAATTATAATAAAGAACTTTGAACCTTGTAAACTCACACCCTGACATATTATAATATATTATTATAACAATAAAGTTCTTATGGTCATGTTTCTGCTCACCTGACAAATGTCAAACCAAATGTCCTCTGTTTTCACCACCACCAACTTCAGGTTTTTTTTCATCAGCTAATTACTAACTTTTATGAGCTCTATGCTGGGAATGGGGTTAAAGGTGCAGTGTGTGAAGGGAATTGTCATTTTTCAGAACAGACTGGGTGGAAATATAATATAATCTTCATAACTATGTTTAAATTAGTGTATTATCACTTGAAAATAGAAGTAGTTGGTTCATTTCTCATAGGAGTAGGGTGTGCCACCATTTCGCACCGCCATGTTTCTACAGTAGCACATAACAGACAAACTTAATGGCCTTTTGTTTTTATCAAGTGGCCTGCAGTGTCTAGCCTAAAACATTACAATTCCATTAACAGGAATTATCTATATTATTCATTGTATATATAAGTGTCCTAGCCATCACACACACAATGTCAGACTGTGTAGCTTGAACATAAGAACAAGGGCCAGTAAACATGTTCTATTTTCCAAAGCAAGCGGGATGCAAAAAAAAAAACTCCCAGACACCGGAACTTTACATCAGGAAATATAAACACCGTAATCGACAGCCCACACCAGAGGTTCTTAACCATGGGGGGGGGACTTCAAATACAGGTGGACCAGCGGGGAGTCAGCAGGACATTTTAATATGTTTTGTATTAAATTGTTTTTGTTTTTTCCACAATGTCATATAATGTGACATCCATTCTACATAACAGTTTTGGGGCTTCTTTGATTTCTCTCTCTCGAAAAAAAAATCAAGTTTACAAACACTTTATATGACAGCTTGAGCTCTAGAAATGGAGCCAGGTAGTTTGAGACAGAGCCATGCAGGGTTGAAGCTTATTACAGAAGTGTGTGTGTGTGGGGGGGCTTAAGCAATGTAGGGGAGGGGGGGGGGGGGATTTACATTGTGCAATTGAAAACAAGACACATTCATAGTTTTTAGGCTAATTGTTACACAGTATAGTATATTGAGCAGTACTTGATAAAGGAGATGTTAATGTATCATGTCATTTTACATGTGAATCACAAGTGGAGCACCTTCTTATGTGAAAAAGTCACATATATTTGAGCATGTACTATAGTTTCTAGACATGGTAAACCAGCTTATCAGGTCACTTACAAATGTCTTCCATTACGACAGTACCGGATATCAATGAATGGTTTGCAAGAAAACAAAAATATAATTGCAACATTCAGTAAAATACCACTGCTTTTCTTTTGTTTTATTCTTACTACAAAAGCAATAACAAAAGGCATATGCTCATTCTAACAAATGGAGAATTGATTCATTCAAGATTCAAGATTCAAGAATGTCTATTTGTCATATGCACAACTATTACAGCAGCAGTCATTGGCTATGCAATTCTTAAGTCCCAGGCTCCTCTCTCAACAATGCAATATAGAAGAAGAAAATGTAAATGTATAATAGAAACACACAAGTGAAGAGAGCAACACTTGAGACACAAATAATACACACCACAGTAGTGCAAGGACACAAGAGATAAGGTGCACCATGTAAATATTTGAAAAAAATAAAGAAATAGGAACAAAAATTATAGGAAAAACATTCATCAAAGTGTCATTCAAATCTAATCAGCAGAGAAATATCAGACAAGAGATTGATCTATGGCCCCTGAATAATAAGTGCAGGAAGAGGAAGCTGGAGCACACATACACACACACACACACAAGCACACACACAGTTACGACCTCAACTCATTGCGTTGTATCAGATGAAATGAGAGTTTCTGGCTCATTAATTGGCATCCTGTAACCACACACAGCACAGGGGCCACATTATGGTGTGCATGCGGGCGGCCTCTACCTATGTTTGTGTGTGTGTGTGTGTGTGTGTGTGCATTTGTGTTTTTTTACACATCTGCACATGGCATATCTGAGCACATTGGGTTCACATATGGCCTCAAGGTGTGTACTCCACCCTGACCCCCCCCCCCAATTCACACACACACACACACACACACACACACACACACACACACACACACACGTGCACACACACACACACACACACACACACACACACACACACACACTGTACCCACATACATCTCCTAGTGATTACTCTTGAGGAGTTTGAGGTAAAAATAAGCTCTTTAGCTTTATTCATATACGGGCCATTCATTTACAGTATTAAAGCTGCAAGTGGTTAAACATATGAGTCATGTGTAATGTTAAAAGGTGTCACTCACAATCACACACCGCAAGCTTTCATTGAAGGTGTATTTTGGCATCATCTAGTTATAGATGTCAACGCTCCCTTGCTAACCCCTCCCTTTGGCAGAATTTACAGAAGCTACGGTGGCCTTAAAAGACAAAGGGCCGGTTTCACAGACAGGGCCTAGATTAAGCCAGGAGTAGGCCTTAATGTGGACTAGTTAAACTGGGACGTTTAAGTCACTTTCATGAATATGGCTTAAGTTTGGTTTAGTTAGTCTGAGACTATGAAGTCCTGGAGTAAGGTAAGTAAGCCTGATTGTTAACACCTGTCCATGAGCACATGCTGCTGGTCCAGCGGTGATCATAAAAACCCGGAGTGGAGCAGAAACACCATTGCTTGTGAGAAAAAACAATGGCAGAGGCTAAAAAAATCCCGTCAATAAACTTTAATGAATTTGGAAAAAATCTCTTAAAAAAATAGTTTGAAACCATCCGGTTATTGAATCTAAAAGCCATACTGCTGGGACTGAGCAAATAAATAGTTGGGCCGCAATTTGCAAGAAATTCAATTCTAATGAAAATGTTACTAAGAGAACAATACACCAACTTCAGGTTATCTTCATTATTATCTGTATTTCCCATCTTTCTCATTTATAATTTTGACATTATATTTAATGATATCTGCACTGGTAGACTCTGTAGAAAAACCAGGATCTCGCTTTAAAGAAGAGCTTGCCACAACCTTTCAACAAAGGACAAAAAGATGACGTTGCATGAAAGTTAGCCTGAGAATGCCATGAACAGAAAATGCAATATCTATATATATATGAAGGAAGTATATGACATGAAAATGAAAATTCTACAGGTGGAATTGGACATGAAGTTGGAAGAGAGAGCTATGATTCAAACAAGATACAGTACTGAGACAATTGTGATTAGTAATCACAGTGAAGATATAAGTAATTTTGTTATTCATGTATTTTTAATCACAACAACCACATTTGAAAACAGAATTGTTTTAGACACTCATTTTATTATGCTGAATATGTCTTCAATTTAAATGCATCCATCTAATAAACTCAAGCTAAGTTGTTATTTTCAGTGCATTTTCCATATTGAAAGCGATCTCAAAATGTAAGTTCATCAAATAAATGTTTTGGATAAGACCTATCCACAAGTATCCTCTTCTGGCTGGCCTCTGCAGTGGGAGTTGGTCTTCATTTAGATATTCCAAATAGTCCATGCTCTCTCTCAAACACCACTAAACTGAAGTTAAACCTGCCTCTTTGGAGGATTCATTTAAGATAAATTTAGACCTAGAGTAGCTCTAGTCGTCCGTCTTGCAGTTGGCTTTGTTTATTCCAGAATATCTTTAACCTAGGACTATTTTAAACTGAGTCTGTGCAAGCAGCTTTGAATTAATCCAGCTCAACAGGCATTTTAGTCTCGGACTAGGCTTAAGCCTTGTCTGTGAAACCGGCCCAATACGCTAGTTACTAAAGATGGCATCATCCACTTCTCCCTCAGGTCTTTCCACAATATCAAGTGATGAGGTGAAGATGTATTTAGTTATTTATTCTATAGTACTTCTCATTGGCCTTCCAACAGGTGCATTTCCCCAGGACGCCCACTACTAGTAAAACTATTATTTTTTTGTTTAACTATTCTTTCAGAAATGTTCGAATAAATATGCAAATTTGGTAATATCTAATTCATTATGCATACATGTGTATCTCTCAATATCTAATTCATTATGCATACATGTGTATCTCTCAATATCTAATTCATTATGCATACATGTGTATCTCTCAATATCTAATTCATTATGCATACATGTGTATCTCTTTAAAAACTAAAAATCAACATGTTGGATTAAGTAAAAAGAGTTAAAATTCTCATTACAAATTTACAAAATGTATGCTTCGAAAACAACCAGGGATGTGACGGATATAAAAGCAAGAAACAAGAGCAAGGCGCAATGTTATGATGAAAGAAATTAGTAAAAGAATGTCCCAATTGTAGGCATACTGCATCCTGACTAGATTATGTTTGTGGTCAGATGTAGTATGTAGAATAGAAAAAAGAACGCATGGAAAGTTATTATTTTTCAAGTTTAACTTTGAGACACCGCAGGCAAATACATAGTTATTTCAGGCACTGCTCAATTCAGAGATGTTTGTCTGTTTTGCTTCCATGACATGTCCTCTTTCATACTTGTACAAATCAAGGATCAAAAATGTTACATTAAGGTGTTCATTTGACCAAACTATATGTCTTGTTTTCTTTACCAGGCCGGGTTGAAAAAACACCACAGGCTCATGAAAGCCATGAAAAAAAAAATCAAAGCACATTTGATATTAACTGAGAACAGAAACACAACTGGCTCCATTTGCAATGACCCAAACCTACTTGTCTTTGTCTGTATGTCCTGTCCTGTGTAAAGTGATCTGATGATCTTAACACAACCAATTGATCCTCCAAATGGCTTGTCTTCCATCAAGATGTTAGGGATTCAATCCAATCATATTTTTTCCCAACTTTTATAATAACAAAATTAGAGTTAAGATCAATCCCTGTGATGTGAGGTTATGAAGTTGAGTTCAAAGCTGACAAACCTAATCAAAGCAGTGTATTCAGCCCATAATCTGGCAAAGACAATGAGTACAAAAATACTGAGTAGGAGAGGCATGTGGGAGTGAAAAGTGGATTGAGTGGACTTGTGTGGTTTTGATCCCTCTATTCTTCATGTAGAAAAACTGGTCACTGCAAATAATCTATCATAACTGACATTACATGGTTACAAGCTGACCACAGGATGAAGGATGAAACTGTAGGGTAATGTTACAGCCTGTTTCAAGCCTACAGTGATGGTGAACACAACAAAAATAAAGTCATTTGACAATAATGAAATTGTAATTTTACATGAACAAATGTAATATTATGCCAATCACGAGAAGATAACTCATTTTGACACCAAGGCAAATATCCTTATGATCTTCTGAACTACTTTTTTTAGCCTTCCTGTCTTGCTGTCATATCACCATGTCTTTCCACTAGTATGTTTTTGGTTATTACCTTCCTTTATGCTATGCTGGTTAAAGGAGCTACGAGGAACTTTGAAATATTTCAGTTTTCCTCTGATGATAATAAATGACATGTAACAGCAAACGAGATCACCAGTGCAAAGAATGCTATTTTGATATCGTTTTCCTTAATGCCTTATGTCATGGGTACGATCACCCAGGAACAACAGCTGGAGTAGTAAAAACACTTCCGCCTTTGACCAAAGAAGGTGCAAGAATGAACACATACTGAAAGTTCCTCAGAGCACCTTTAAGCTAAACATTTGGCTTCCATGATGCAACTAAGCAAATACTCGGCCTAACGTCTCACTAGTTTTGAGGAGACGTTCAATGGATTATTTCCTAATCAAATGCAAACAAATAAGAAACAGCCATCACTCTCTGTAGCAGCACACTGAAACATGGTGTAGAAGGATTACATTTTTCTGAGGCCCCACATCTGCTTACGTGTGTGTGTGTGTGTGTGTGTGTGTGTGTGTGTGTGTGTTGGTGTGTGTGTGTGTGTATGTGGGTGTGTGTGTGTGTGGGGGTGTGTGTCCGTGTGTGTGGTATGCATGCTTAATAAATACCTCCTTACATGTGCGTGCTGCACTCCAAAACAGCTATTTGGGCAGCACATACGGCATGTAGACATACACACATGGCCTCCATTCATACTGAGGCAACAGTGGGGATCAGAGGCTGTCCACTGCAAACAGCATGTGATTCTCAACTGTTACGCAACACACATCAGTAATGAATACAAGAGATGGAGGTAGTTGTGGCCCCAGTCATTAAATAACTTGATAGAGAGGGAGAGTTTCATATCCATATTCGATTCGAAGTTTACTTAGTATCGGCTGTGTTCCAATCCCCATACTGTCTGCTATTTAGTATGGTAGAACAAAAGATTTATGTCCCAATTTGTGGGACTTGTGGCTCGATTTAGTATGCATAAAAATACCCGGATGACAGCAATCCAGAGCTCACCAGAACTGACGTCACATCGACGGAGCCTCCAGGTCATTTATTTACCCATGTTGTAAACATATAGCTTGTGAATCAAAACCATTCACAACAAAGTAAACAATAACAGTTACTTTTGTATTCTATGACTTCCATATGTACCACTACCCTGGCTCCGCCTGCCCGCCTACTTCCGCCCAAATTTCATTTTCCCTTCAGTAGTCAGTCTGGGGATGGGGCGTATTAGTGGGATTCTGCTCGTCCAGAGTTTTGGTTGTCCAATCAGCGAACAGAGGAAGTGGCTGAGAACGATGACGTCGAAGTCGCGCTCCAGTTTCAGTTGAATGCTGCGTTCCTTTATACTCGGAATTCGGAAATTTCCGACTTGGTAGTTCCGAGTTCCGACCTGTCTGTGTTCCAGTGCATCTGCTCGCGAAAGTATGGACGCCTACAACCTTTATCATCCAAATAACTAAACGTTAGGCTCTAACAAGTTACTGTTGCCAGGTACCGGTAGATCCATAGACTACAATATGTAGTGAAGTCGGAAATTTCCGAGTTTCCAGTACAACTGGAACGCACCGTCAGAAGCCGGCTCATGACGTACGTACGGCACGACCAAACGTTATGCGATTGGTTGGCTGATCCAGAGTGGCACTGGGCAGATCCAATAGTTTTAAACTTCAACAGACACCCGCCTCCAAGTGAGTGAACATTTGCCAATTACAGCAGTTCCAGACCTTCTGTACAAATGAAATGAAGTACGATGGTCTGGTAGCGCCAGGCTAATGTACCACAACACTGACATTGAAATAAGGCTGTATTATAGATGTGTCTTATAACATCTGTTTTCTTGATGGCTAACTCAAATGTAGATGTGTTGATTATCCATTCAGGTGGTTGAAGGCAGTGCTGGCCTCAGCCTTTAAACCCTGACAAATCCCTTTCAGCATTATCATAACAGATGACATCATCAGCCTGCCTGTCTGTTTTATCTATTCAGTGGAGCAAGTCATTCACATTGCCAGGGAGTCATTGCCCTCTCTTCTGAAAAACATCTATAAAAAGACTCTTGTAACGCCACAATTACCAGTTCTCGGCTCTGTGTGGCTATATTTAACCCACTATACTGTTTAAATAGGCTGGATACAGCTGGCTGGCTACACCTCTTTATGGAACACATATACTGACTTAATGCAGTGTGTAGAAATGTGGATGGTGCAAGATGAATGTCTGTTATGTGTGTATTTCTTGCTTCTAAAATGATGTCTTAAAAAGATGGAGTCAGCCATTCGGGAGAATTCTTGTTGGTTGTCTAAATCACTTTTTTTTGTGGGGGGGTTTACAGAGCCTAGTCCGTTCATCAACACTGGGTTTATTTTCAGGCAGGGTAGCGGATCGTGAGGATATATTATATATTCATTGATTTGGACCAACATTTGATTTTGATAACGTTTGATAGAGTTTCAGGTTGTGAAAGATTTATTCTTGAATACTTTTTATTTAAGTAAAAAGGTCAAATGGGTCAATTTGACTCGAAAACCACATGACAGATATCAGTGATTCTTGAGAAGTGGGACAAAACAGGGTGCAATGTTGAAAAAATACAAACCCTATGTTTAGGCAAATTAAATTACATGTATGTATCCAACATATACTGAGCTAAGCTTTGACAAAACCTCCCAGCTTTTGTTTTTTTACCGTCACCACTGTCAGATGTCAACTCTGTCAGATTTCCTGTCTGACGGTGATGACATATTTAACGTATCTTAAACATAACAAATGGAATTTATCTAGTAGCCATTTGGTTTTTCTGTTGATGTTAGGTGATGTTAGATGAACTACTTCAGGAAAATAAAATGATCAAAAAATTCAAATAACTTCTTCAGAAAGTATACGTCGGTGTTGACATATTATGGTTGTGACGCAGGACTTTCAAGATTTGGAATGAAAAATATTCTAAAACTACAACACTTATCAGACCCTGTCTGACTCTAATGTGCTTTGCAGAGGTATAATTTGACAAGAGGTCCTTTAAAGTGACAGCTGCCCCTTATTTCGCCTGATTTTATTACATTTTAAAGGATTGTCTGACGGTGTATAAACCTTATAAAAATACAATACAAGATATTACTTAGTGTTGCTTCTGATGGAAAAAACACTTTTTAATCATAAAAGTACATTTTTAACAGGTTTTATTGCATATGAAAGATTGAAACCTTCTCTGTGGACACACTGTTTTGGACGTTGTGAGAAGATAACAGGTGTCATATATTTGACATAATAATGATAAAATTGCATTTCAAATGGATAATTGTGCTCTGGACATTCGATTCTTAATCCCTAATAACATTAAAAAATAATAGATTTTTATTTTTAAAGATAACAGCAGTTACATATACAAGACGGCCTTTTGTCCCGCTTCTCAAGAGTCACTGATATAGTGTATATACAATACATTGGTAAAATACTGTTGTGGCTTTGGCAGTTGTTAACTCATTATTTAAGCCACTTAAGAATTTCATGACACTAGTAAAGATGTTGAAAATCAAAGTAGAGCTGAAGAAATGGCAGAGTTAGTATTAAATATCTGTTTTTAAAAGAAACGCTTTTTAAATTATGCATTCAGTCAATTTACTCTGCAGTTCAGCAGAAATCCATATCTGGACCCTTTAACATTGCTAGTCCTCTACTGTTGGCTTTGCGGGCATCTCATTTCTATTTCAGTTTTTCTCTAAATCAACAATACTTATGTAAAATAGATGCTGTCATGCTTACATAAGCAAAGCGCTACATTTTCTTGTGGTGCTGCGCATTTCTTCTCAGCCAAAACCGTGTGGTCCTCAGGGCTGCCCGCCACTGACAACACACACCAGCTATACTTTCCAGCTAAAACCAGGACCATCCCAAACCAGCATCCCATTTAGATACAAACCCTCAGTCTGTGGTATGAAGCCATAGCCAGACCGCTTTAAACCAGAAATAATCCAAAAACAAATTGTGTTTTTTTTCCCATTGTGTGTTTATATCAGTGGAGGTCAATGGGTGGCGACTGTCAGAAACCTAGAACTTAAAGGGAAGTGATTAGCATGCATAACTTAAAATGTAATGGTTAATAGTAAAATAAAAACTTAAAATTAAAAATGTTTGAACTGTTCCTTTAAGAAACCAAACAAAAAAACTTCTCTGTGATTTTACAAGTGACAACTCCTCACTATCTGTGAATCTGGATGTCAGTCCTATCTCCAGTTTGCTTTTCCCCAACCCACAGTTCCATACTGCTTCTTTTGCCTTGATGTCCTGCTAGTCCCTCCTCCCCTCTCCTCACCTGTCCCTCAGCATGACAATCTGTCCACTCTCTCAAACAGTGTCTGCTCTGGGGCTGAGGTAGAGGGGCAGCTGGTAAAGCCTCACCCAGCAGGGAAGCTTGTCTGTGGGATCCCTCTATCTGATGTGTGCCTTGCTGTGTTGTTGTTGCTGCTGATAACACCTCCCCCCTGGTGCTTTCAACACCAAAAACAGCAGTATGTTGATTTTGGTTGTCGAGATCTCTCCGTACTACATTAACTGATATTTAAATTAATGTTGCCATTTGTGTATATACTCGGAGAGCACCTGTGCTGAAGTTAATTAAAATCTACCTTTTTTTTCAGCATAAAAGTTAAACTCCAATACTAAATGACATATTATTGAATAGCTAGCTGCACTATAAGGCTAGACTAGATAATCACAATATACAGTGTATTGATGTCACCAGGTGAAACATTGTTTAGAGAGTATCTCATTGTAACGTCAATAATATAAAAAAAACTAAAGAAAAAATAATAATAAAAAAGAAAAAGAGAAAGTAATATATGTAATACTGTATACATACATAATGTATATATGTAAAAGAAAAGGAGATTTATACTTTCTTTTTACACGAGTACATACACATATATTTAAGAACACATAGGTCTGCATACACATACCGTATATACATGAGTAGGCCTACCTACCCAGAGTTTGAGCTTAAACTTCTTCCACTTCACAGAACATTCCACTCCATCTCTGCTCAGCTTGATGTGGGACACTGCTAGAGCACATACAAGGCATGAGCAGTTCTTCTGCCACTAAGCAGAAACAGAAGAACCTCCTCGATTAAAGGGAAAAACACAGTATGCTATGTGGCAAACCCTTCTGAAGAATCATTAAGTGAATTTCCAGCAGCTAAATTACAGACCCCAAGCCAATTGTAAGGCAGAGAATCTCCCATAAGGTCCACCGACCCCTCGCTGCTTGTACCCGTGTGAAGGTTATTGCTATCAAACCCATTCTCTTGGTTGTGGCAGCTGAACGGTGTGAGACAATGGAAAGAAAATGGATGTGTAGAGTGATTCATTTATTTTACCGAAAGTGCCAACTAATTACAGAAACCTGATTATCTTTAGTTACGAGTTCTAATCATCCAGTCATTAACATCGCACTAGAATAGCCATTGACTTTAACCAGAACAGAATACACCCCAGGATTATATAGTGTTGCATGATGATCTTAAAGGTCACCTAATGTGGAAAAAGGACCTTTTCATGTTCTTTTCAACATTAATATGGGTCCCCGGTGAGATCGGACCCCTTATGATGTCACAAGGGGAGATCCGAAGCTCCCTCATTACCAACCTAACTCAGCACTACTCCACCTGTGATAAGTCATATACACCCAAATACCCCTGGATCTAACTGACAGCTAGATTCAAACCGGCAGTTAGATTCAGAGCAGACTGGGCTTTTTGGAAGGCGGGGCATAAAGAGACAGGCTCTGAAATGCAGAGTTTCAGACAGAGGCTGAAAAGAGGAGATTCAGCAATGGCATTGTGGGAAATATAAAGGGTTTTTTGGACACTTCACCGTGAAGACAGTTTCTAGTAGAAACCCAAATTACAATTTTGAACTTGGAAATGAGCATAAAATGTGACTCTTAAAAATAGACCCATTCTAAGAGTTACAGACATGGCCTAAAAGCAATGGAATAGGATGCACAATTACATCCTTTTGCAGTTTTACAAAACCCTGATGTATTGCAACATAAATCCATAAATGAAAAGGTTGCAAGATACATGTGTCGACTTCTTTGATGCTTGATTTGTGGCAAGACATAAAAACTTGCTGATGTTGGAATTCTCTGGCTCTCACTTCTGCCTTTAAAACAATATATAATCCAGGTCATTTTTTTCCCTTTCTATTGGGGCTCCTACAGTATTTCATAGCCCCCCCCCCCCCCCCCATCCTCTAAAGGGCCCAGCCTGCGTAAATACACGAGCTCCAGTTGAGATTGTCCAGCAGTAACCGAGAGGTGCCTGTCCTCTCATGTGCCTTGATCAAAGCCAGGACGGCGGGGGAAAGAAAAACAGATAAAAGACAGACTGAGTGAAGGAAACAGCTCAGAAACAGCCAGCAAGAGAAACAAAAGCACACACACATTCATCATCACCCATTGCAGGCGCCAGCTGTTGTGGACGCACTGGAGTTAATCAGGAGTACAAAGCCACGCTAAAAAACAAAAGTCTCCTGTGACGCAGGCCCCCAAAAAGAGGCCTAGCACTAACTTCAACTGCATCCCTGTTGTGTTTACAGGCTGCTTTAAAAACACTTTGACATTTACCAAATACTGTACAGCTGATCACGTTGACAGTGTGCAACCCACAGAAGATCCAACTCTTAAAGGAAAAGGTGAGAGCAAAAGGGTTACATGCCTAAAAAAAACATTTCATATTTTTCTATGGTGCATCATCAATATTTTGGTATCGACACTGGATCAAATGACTGTGTAATGTAATAGGTTATTGGGGCCCTTTTGAAGGATTATGTTTAAAATAGTACATTGGTCAATAGGTCTTTACAATTTAATGGTGGTGTCAAACTACGCCATATCAGTGGGTCAGAATCGCCCAAATGGATGCTGTTTTCGACACTAAAAAACTCGGCCAGATCTAGTAGACATCCGGGTATTTTTAAGCATACTAAATCTGACCACAAGAATTGGGACAGCCTCTCTTTTTTTCTACCATACTAAATAGTAGAAAGTATGGCAATTGGAAATCTAACTGGGCTTTTTGGAAGGTGGGGCTAACAGAGACAGGCTCAGAAGCAGCGTTTCAGACAGAGGTTGATAAGAGGAAATTCAACAATGGCGTCCTGAATATGAGTCCTCCTGAATAAGTCACAATTTATCTGTCTGCCAGGTACTTCATCTGTCATATAACAAGTGCATTATGGTTCATTTGGTTTTATACTATATTCTAAAAAGCTGTTTCGTGCCATTGAGAATGCTTTAAAACAGGGGTTTTCAAAGTGTGAGAGAGTGAGCCCCCCTCAGAGAACAAATTTCAGCGGACCCCCCCCAAATTTTTTTTTTCTAAATCCCTGTGTGTTTTGAAAGATCTTTTAAATATTTTACAAATTTAAACATATTTTTGAAACATTCTAAAACATTTTGTGCGTTTTTAAACACATTTTTTAATACATTTGAACATCTTAATCCAGTGTTTTAACCCTGCTTCCTTTACAGTTTTTGCCTAATGCTTACACACTAATAGTGGTTGCTAGGCCTAAAGCATCACAACCTCTAACTTTGGTGACCATGCCCTAAACACAAGCACCAACCCTACAAACACAATAAGTGCTTTGCACTGTGTTTGAAATTCTCCAACACACTTTTTGCAAAACACTACACACAGTGTTTTACATAAGACACATTGGTCAAAAAGGAAATCACCTGCAATCCTTTGGAAAACACATCTATTTAAAATACAAAACACAACTAAAATTGGAAAATCACACAGATTCACACACATGAAAAATAAAAAATAAAGCTAATATAATACCAATCAGTATCTGCCTTAGCATTACACATAGACCTCAGGTGAGCTCAGCTCCTTTGTGAGACAGTAAGAGTCAGGGGAAGAGGACAAGAGAGAGAGGCAGGAGGACGATGACAAAGGAGACAACAGACGGAGACAGGGTCACTATAGTGGACCATGTTATAGATCATGGCCTAACAATATAGGAGGCTGGTCTGAGATTCCAGCCCAACAACACAATAGCTCCATAATTAGGACATTTAGACTGGATATCAGGAATATTTTTGCTGTTGCTTCTCAAAGGATGACATTGCATGTGATGTCGATGAGGTGATGTAGCCAGACGCAAACGGGAGGCGGTAACCAAAGGATTCATAATCCACTCGCCCCATTCCTTACAACACATCTTTTTTTTTACTGTAATTGTTTCAGAGTTCATAGTGACACACTGAATTGCTTGTTGAACTGCGATCCTTCCTATTCGTTGTGTTTTTTTCTTTTGTTGGCCAAAACCATGAAATTGCAATATAAACTTGTTTTCTTTTCTAATTGAAAATATAGTGGATCAATCTTTCCAAAAAATTCTGCAAAAGGTTGGATACGGCACGCAAGGCGATATTTCCCCCGTTGCTTGGCAAGGGAGGACATTGCCTGTGACGTGGATGAGGTGATGTGGCCAGATGCCAACAGGAGACAGGATTCATAGCCTAAATGTCTTCCAATCATTCCCTTAGAACACTATGTTTTGTAGAATATTCTAGTTGTACCATTTCTTTTTTTACTTTTGCAAAAACCTGAAATGGCAAAATAAAATAATAAATCTGAAGCGTTTACATTTTGTTTTCATGTGTCTAGATCAACTGTAGTGGATCAATCTTTCACAAGAAAAATCTGTATGAGACTTTTAAAGTCAAAAACCATCCAAAGTACTGAATACAGCTGTGTTTTGCATAAAGCACATCTGTGTGTTGTTGCTGCTAGGAAAGAGTAATTCAAAGGTGCATGTGTGTATTGTTTTGATGCTAAAAACAGTTTTGAAATGGGATTGTTAGGTTTTGTTTCAAGAGTTTTGTTTTGCCGTATAAGTTAGAAGTTTATCTCCATGTGCTTTGTCCTATTCGGCCTGTGTGTTAAGTTTTGACACAGTGGGCCAAAGTCTGCAACATGTGTGTAAGCATTCGGCAAAAACTGTAAGCATGGATAGTAGTGACTGAGTGTGCAGCGGAGTGGGAAAGATAGGCAGACAGACTTGCCCAAATTATTGACTAGTTACAGTTTTTGCCGATTGCTTACACACATGTTGCAGACTTTGGCCCACTGTGTCAAAACTTAACACACAGGCCGAATAGGACAAAGCACATGGAGATAAACTTCTAATTTATACGGCAAAATGAAACTCTTGAAACAAAACCTAACAATCCCATTTCAAAACTGTTTTTAGCATCAAAACAATACACACAGGCACTTTTGAATTACTCTTTCCTAGCAGCAACAACACACAGAGGTGCTTTATGCAAAACACAGCTGTAGTCAGTACTTTGGATGGTTTTTGACTTTACAAGTCTCATAAAGATTTTTTTTGTGAAAGATTGATCCACTACAGTTGATCTAGACACATGAAAACAAAATGTAAACGCTTCAGATCTTTTATTTTATTTTATTTTGCCATTTCAGGTTTTTGCAAAAGTAAAAAAAAACACAAAGAAACACAAGAAATGGTACCACTAGAATGTTCGACAATGGGCAACCGTGGCTCAGGTGGTTAGCGGGTTGGCCAATGATCCAAGGGTTGGCGGTTCGATCCCCGCTCTGCCACCAGTGTCATGGTTGTTGTGTCCTTGGGCAATACACTTCACCCACCTTGCCTAGTGTGAATGTGTATGACTGCTGTATGTTTGAGGTGGTGGTCGGAGGGGCCGTAGGCGCTGAATGTTAGCCACGCTTCCGTCAGTCTGCCCCAGGGCAGCTGTGGCTACTATGGTAGTTTACCACCACCAGTATGACTGTGTGTGAATGAATGGAACCTGGAACCCTGTAAAGCGTCTTTGAGTGCCTTGAAAAGCGCTATATAAATCCAATCCATTATTATTAATTATTACAAAACATAGTGTTGTAGGGGAATGATTGGAAGACATTTAGGCTATGGATCCTGTCTCCTGTTGGCATTTGACCAGATCACCTCATCCACGTCACAGGCAATGTCCTCCCTTGCCAAGCAACGGGGGAAATATCGCCTTGCTAGCCGTATCCAACCTCTCGAATAATTTTTTGGAAAGATTGATCCACTATATTTTCATTTAGACACATGAAAAATATAGAAAAGCTTCTGAAATAAAGTTTATATTGCAATTTCGTGGTGTTTGACAAAAAAATAAAAAAACACAACGAATAGGAAGGATCGCAGTTCAACAAGCAATTCAGTGTGTCTCTATGAACTCTGAAACAATTACAGTAAAAAAAAGAAGTGTTGTAAGGAATGGGGCGAGTGGATTATGAATCCTTTTATGGATACCGCCTCCTGTTTGCGTCTGGCCACATCGCCTCATTGACATCACATGCAATGTCATCCTTTGAGAAACAATGGCGAAAATATTCCTGATATCCAGTATAAATGTCTTACAGTAATTATGGAGCTACTGTGTAGTTGAGCTGGACTCTCTGCCCAGGCTCCTATTGTTAGGCCATGATCTATAACATGGTCCACTATAGTGACCCTGTCTCTGTCTGTTGCCTCCTTTGTCCTCGTCCTCCTGCCGCTCTCTCTTGTCCTCTTCCCCTGACTCTTACTGTCTCACAAAGAAGCTGAGCTCACCTGAGGTATATTTGTAATGCTAAGGCTCTCACTGATTGGTTATCAATTAGCTTTATTTTTTTTTATTTTTCATGTGTGTGAGTCTGTGTGCTTTTCTAATTTTAGTTGTGTTTTGTATTTTAAATAGATGTGTTTTCCCAATGATTGCAGGAGATTTCATTTTTGAACAATGTGTCTTATGTAAAAAACAGTGTGTAGTGTTTTGCAAGAAGTGTGTTGGAGAATTTCAAACACAGTGCAAAGCACTTATTGTGTTTATAGGGTTGGTGTTTGTGTTTAGGGCATGGTCACCAAAGTTAGAGGTTGTGATGCTTTGGGCATAGCAACCACTTTTTGTGTTTAAGCATTAGGCAAAAACTGTAAATGTCATTCACACACCCAGTGTTTTTTCGCTAGTGCCTCCAATGTCCTGCAGGAGGAAAGTAGTAGCCAGTGGAGAACCAGACCCTCGTAGGGGGGTTCGGGGGTATGCCCCCCCCCCCCCCAGGGAGCTTTTTTTTCACCTTTTTAAAGTGAAATGCATGAATCTGGTAGCCTGGCATTCCCAGACCTGCCACTACGCGCTGGCAAATTAAATTTGCTGCGCGTGTTGGTCTGGACTCTGGGGAGGACGTAACCGGATGACGACAGTGACGTGCATGCGACGTCGAAGCCGTGGTAGTAAACATCAGAGATGGCTGCGGATATGTTGTGTGAGTTTGAGACTGCTTTGGCCTCGACCCTTAACGATTTGGAAGACGGCACTCAAATCTTTCATTAGCAAGTAAGTGGAATGTTCTATTTTGCCGACCGACAACGGCAAACGTTTTATTTAACAGTTTAACAGCTGTTTGCTAAACGAAAGGGGCTTACGTCGCCTTGTGCATCGCTCTGATTGGTTGTAGTGCTATCCAACTGCGTGCAGTGGCATTTGAAATGCACGAGTAGGAGCCGCCCCTTGAGTTGGAAATTGCTATTGATCGTCGCCAGACCCTCTATCGTTCAAGATATCAGGGTCTGGATTTCCAGGCTATGAATCTGGTGCACTTTGAGAGGAAAATTAAGAGGCTAAATATGAGGAATTTTGTGTGAACAAATAATTTGGAGACACTGGGTCTGATGAATTAGAAGCTATTGAAGAAAGACACATGGATTTTCCATAAAAATATTAATTTAAAATCAAAAAATGTATGCAGGGTCCTCTGGGTTGGGCTTGGTGCTCTTTTTCTTTAACGAGACCTATTTCTCTGTAATATAATGAATGCAGTGAGAGGAACAAAGCAGAAGAACTCTTGTCCAGCTATGCCGTGATCTTAATATAAAAACACAAACTCCCAAAAAATAAATAAAAAAATATATATAGGCCTATATTTTTTCACATATTCATCCGCCCCCCCCCCCCCCACAGTTTGAAAACCACTGCTTTAAAACACCCAAAGTCAATGGAGCAACACATGAGCAGATAGCAGTATGTGCGAGCTGTGTGTGCGTGTATTATGTGTGTGTGTGTATGTGTATGTGTGTGTGTTTGTGTGGGCTGAGGGTAATTATAAAACTTTTCATAGCATCATATAATGTAGTAACAACTATCACAGCTGTGAGAGAAATCACACACACACACACACACACACACACATAGTACATTTGATGGGGTATACAGGTACCTCTGCAACTCTTCGAACACACACACGCGCACACACGCGCACACACACACACACACACACACACACACACACACACACACACACACACACACACACACACACACACACACACACACACACACACACACACACACACACACACACACACACACACACACACACACACACACACACACACACACACACAAGCTTGTAGAAGTGGCAGCATTAGTTAATAGCCTTATTCCTGGCACCAACTCTCTCTGTTTGTGTTGTATATTTGCAAGAGCTCTGTAAGGAATTAAGAAAAGTGCCTGGGTGCCAATATGTTAAAACCTGAATAAAGCTAAACCTGTGTGAAAAAGCCAGGTCCTAATCAGTGTTACATTTCACATACCTTTCATTAATTACAGTCTGGAGGGCTTCAAATTTTTTTTTTCTGTGATGGAAATGTTAAGTCAGTGCCTATCATCAAAGCCTCAACTGTAGGGCCCGTGTCCACCTACCGCCTTTTTCCCACCGCAAGCGCCTTTTTTCAATTGATTCCCAATGAGAGGCGGCCGCTCGGAGAAAAGCGTTTCGAGCGTTTTTGCCTTTTTGTGCGGCCGCTTCGAGATTTGCAAGTTGAAAAAAGTTCAACTTTTCAGAAAGGCTTTTTTCAAAGGGCCAATCAGATAGTAGATCGTCAGGACTCGTCGCCTTGGTATTGAAGTCCTTTGTATACTATAGCAGATAGCCATTTGTCTTGCGAAATAAAGCTTTTTGCAACCTAATCCGAGATCAGTTAAAACAAATGACTACAAACAGAATTGCCGCCTTTTTCATCGCCGAACACTTAGAAACTGTTACTGTGATTGGAGCGTGTGTTCTCGTTCCAGAGACAGCAAGAACTCACTTTAATTGCACACACACGCACGCACACACACAAACAACTCATTCAGCCAAACCCCAAGCAAATATCCAACTGGCGTCCAAGTCACACAGTTTAAGTATTTTGTCAATGTGGGTGTTTACAACCACAAGAGCATACCTCAATAGCAATATAGATGCATTGCAAACATTTGGAACAGTGAACTGTGGTAGTGTGTTAATCGGTTCACTATGAATTTGTAGTTGCCTGATTAATTGAAAATGTGTTCGGGAATATGCATCACTAAAGAACAATATGTTATTCAAAGGGCATTTTGACCTTTCCTCAGCCAGTAAAAAGCAAAAGCTAAATACTTTTTGTTTTGCTACATTTTGATACTAAATACTGTTTATTAGCGTTTCTCAACTCTGACCACACACATTACTAAATAAAGAGTCTCTACCAGATTGAGCTAAAGTCATATCATCTACTTTGGACAGCATAATCATTTCTTGATTGATGGATCCTCTATTGGAGTTTTCACAAAGCATGGCTAAATGATATTGAAACACAACAGCTTTACTGAATAACCAGTATCAACAGCATCAGCGTTGGTATACCAAGTTTTTATTTGTTCATTAAAATGATCTAGAAATGTCCAAAAAGTAATACAAGTAAACTCATAACAATAATGGTGTAAAATAAGTTTATATTTTACATACTGACAGCAGTTTATAATCAGGAAGCGTTTTATTCCAAGGAAATATTGGCTGAACAAAAAAGTAAGTCCTTCTTTGCCATAACATGTCAAACTGCTGGCTGAGGCCGTTTTGGAATAATTTGTACACAGTCATCTGACTTCTTGTTTTGGCAGTATAAAAAAGTGGCAAAGTACATTGTCAAATTCTGACAATTCTGCTGTCCTAGTAGGAAACTACATCTGAATGGTTCTGAAAACTGTTTTTAGTTTCATTGATTCTGTCACACTTGCTTCAACACTGTCCAGAGAAGGCTATGTCATGTTCAGCTAAATAGAACTAGTTTTAAAATGAGGTATTCAGGCTTAAAATGCATTCTACTGAACTTTTAAGAATTCCAAAGGCTGAGGGCAAAGAGAGGCCATGTGTAATAGTCTAGTTTTCAATCGGATTGGAGATACTCCAACCTGAGCACTGCACGTCAGGGGTAAAACCTCCATTAGTCTTTATGTGCACTGTACCTGATGGATGCTGAAGGTTACAGGATACACACTGAGAGGGAGGAAGAGGAGCTCAACAAGGGCCCACAGCTCATCTATAACTTGGGCCCCCATGGCATGTTAATTCAGTCAGTGATTGGTTGTTTTGGGGATGATTGAAATATGATATGATGATTAAGGTTTAGTACTGAAAGAGAATGACATGTAGTAACCCTGCTTGTGTGAAATAAACCATTCCTATACAAAGGCAGAAATTCAGAGGGAACGGGAGGACCAGCTTTATTGATAGTTTTAGTTGACCACCACAAGCTAGTACAATCATTTTTTTAGATTACAAGAACAATTTTCAGACTGGAAACAAAAGCGTCAAGATTTTGCTACACAAGTCTACACTTATTCAAACAATAAATAAAGATATCAGCGTAACACAATGCTAAAATAAAGCTGAAATACAGATTTGTGACAGTTTCTGAAGAAGTCACAGAAGTAGTCAACTGTCGATACTTTAAACAAATGCCAGAGCAAATATATATATTGAAACCCAAGCCATGTGATATACATGATAGATAAGATGGGAATATTCATTTCTATCATGAAATATGAAGTAATACAGTATATGATTTATGCTTCATGTGAACTGGTAAGTTAGCTTTCAATTTTACCACTAAACAAGCTACTGTCATCTGAACCACACTGGAAGAGAATGGGGGAAAGGGTTCAATAGCGTATCCATCTTTGTCCTTTTAAAAAAATATATAACTTTATATCCTGAAGGTCTACTCTAACCCAAACTAGACTAACACACACCATATCCCACTAACACAGTCCTCATGGTAACCCTAAACCCTGTCAAACCCACTCACAGAGGTGAAAGGTGTGCTGTACAAAGGCAGCGATAGAGAGAGAGCACACACACACACACACTGGGCATCCACACTCATACTGCCACTGGAGTCATTAGTAGAACTCTGCATTGACAACTTAAACCAGTGTTGCAAAAAAAAAGGCTGTGTTTACGTATGTAGGCCACAATTACCACGCTTGTTTCAAAATTAATTTACAGGAGGGGGGAGGGGGGCGGGGGGGTGAAAAACAAGGCTCTTTTAAACAAGTGTTTAAGATGTGTGCCATTTAACCACAAGGTCTCCTGGTTCGGTTCCATCATAGTTTGATATTCACTTCAAATGAATAACCTCAGCTATTGTAATCAAGTCTTATAAACACAGTGGCCGTCTTCTTGTATGTGGTAAATGTTTACTTCAAAAGGGTGCTTTACCTCATTCAAAACTGCCATACGAGATTAATCTAAAATGAGGAGAAATGATAGTTTTCTATGTGAAGTCCTAGCATATTAAAACCCAGTGAGATATGTCATGTCTTCAGTGCTTTCACCTGCGTGTGCCTCTCCAGCAGTTCAGTGCTGCATTCCTACGGATATAAAGTGGGACTGTACGATGTTTAAAAAGCCAAATGGGTCACAATTGAAGCAGCAAATGCTATTGAGTCCCTAGCAGGAGACAAGATCCCACAAAAAATGCTGGATCCTACATTTCCCACAATGCAACACAACAGCATCTCTGCACCGTCCCTGCCTGGTGAATGGGCGACTGTGCATATAACGCGCCCCACACACATCCTGCGTCTACCTCTGGAGCGCGTCGCGTTACCTTACTGCTGCCTCTCTCGGACTTTTCTCGGACTTTCATGTCATCTATGATGCATATGATTTATATTGAGTCTGGACAGTAATCCGTGCGCCCCATTGCCATTTTTTTTCTTTTTTTTTGCCATATTTTCGCTTGTTGGAAGTTTTATTTTGAAGGGGACACACCAGGAAATGGTGAAACTACAGCGAAAGCTGCCAGTATGAAGTCAATATGACTCTCAGCAGAGTATTTCAAAAATCACTTTACTGATTTATACGGGAGAGAGAGAGGGGGGTGTGGTCGGGGAAGAAGAAGGCCGTAGACACAGAGCAACGGAAAACTGTTGCGCTCATCATGATCTTTTTTATTTCTTCACTATATTGGATCTCTATATGTGTCATTTATCCAAAAATGAAATGCCAGAACTAATTCAAAATTAGGTTTTAAATCCCTCGGATTTTGATTGCACAATTAAATCGTGAAATAAAGGGATTATTCGCGTATACGACTGAGGGATGTTTTATTTTGAAATAAACACACCGGGTAAACGTGTAACTAGAGTGAATGCTGCTGGTATGACTGTCAGCAGAGTATTTCTCTATCAGTTAAAGCACAGAGACGCGAGAGAGACGCGCTGCTCTCAGAAAAAAATAGGCGAGCCTCCTGAGGTGAAGGGGAGCGTCGCTGCAGACGTGCCTCCGACGCGCCTCCGACGCGCCTCAGCAGTGCGTCTGAGGTTGGATGTGTGCTCGCTCTACGTTGATTTCACAGTCTGTGACCAAAAGTCAGACGCAGACGCGAGGTAGACGCGCAGTAGAGGTAGGATGTGTGTGGGGCGCGTAAACCTTAGCACCTCCAGTTTGTTAGCATTGAGACAAGCCTCCAAACCGTTATTCTTCCTTATAAGTGAGCTCGTACTGTAGTTCTATATGTGAAGTGAGAGCAGAGTGAAGGCAGTATGTTTGTGAATAGGCAATGCAAAGCAGAAATGAAAACAACGTGATGAGCTGAGTGAGAGTTTGTTAAAACTAAAATAGTCAATTTCCTTTTTTCTTCATGAGTCTTTTTCACTGTTTCTCTTTCTTTTCACAGCACCACACACCTGGTAAAGAGCTGAGATGAAGAGCAGCGGTTTCATAGTCCTTGTATGTATGCGCTTGAATTACCTCGGTGACCTATATGTATCTGTGTGTATACGTGTGTGTGTGTATATGTGTGTGTGTCTTTTAGGAGGTCCAGCGCCAGTAGGCCACCTTCATGCGGTCCCACACGGCCCCCAGGGAGTCGTATGCGGGGCGGACATCCAAAGTGGAGAACTTGTAGTTCTCTTTGTTGATTTCCCCGTCGTAGTAGTCGATGACGTAGCGCACCTCCTTCCCACAGCGGTCAATGATCCAGTCATGACGGTCAAACGGCAGCTCGTAGCTACAGGAGAGAAGAGGCAGAGGAATTAATGGGCAGCAAGACACAACTATTGGGATATAGAAACACAACTGATTTAATTTGATTTCAAACATGGTTTTAAAAAACAATTAAAGATGTTACCGTAAGACAACTAATGGCGCTTTTCCACCGCATGGTATCAGCTCGACTCGACTCAACTCGCATTTTTGGCTTTTCCACCGCAATTTCATGGTACGTGGTACCACGTAGCGGCTGCTTTTTTGGTATCGCCTTGCTCTAGGTTCCAAGCGAGCTGAGCCGATGCTAAAAGGTGACGTCGGCAGACGGCCGGCCACTGATTGGCCAGAGACTATTGTCTGGCCAATCAGTGGCCAGAGACTACCGGCTTCATTCTGTTGTTTATTCTCCCCAACTCTCCGGGACTTTTGAGTGTATTTACGCCGCGTGCAGCCTTCTCTGGCTCTCTTTCATTTGATTTGCATCACAGATCTGAATTTATTTTCCATATATTCGCTAAGCTCACCCAGTGTTGGTTGTTGGGGAAGTTACTTATCATACGAGAGGAGACATGTAGGGCAGCTAGCAGCTAGGCTAATAGTAGCCAGCTGGGACAGACATGATAGCGAGCGATTACATTACAAGCCTCGGACTGAACTGATTACCTCAATAAAATATTCAGGCTGAGACACGGCTTGCATTTGAAAACACGTATCCTGAAACAAGCACTAAACAGTCAACTTTATCATGCCCGTGTTTACGTGCGGATGTACGTGACGCATCCCTACAGCTGACTGTGTGGCAGAGTCACACATTGGGACAACAACCATCCCTTTTAATGGCCCGTAGCAATATTCTTCTACTTCTTTTAGCAAACAGATACAAGGGGGGTATTTCTTAAACATTTTTCATCCGTGTTTTTGGCGGTTGGTTCAGTTAATAGTGCAACAACTGCTCGCAATTTCTGCTCTGCTACTTTGCTCCGGAGTAGGCTTTCAGCCCCTTACGACGACCCCGCCCACGTTCAGCAGGCAGGATTCGACATAACGTATAGCCCGATGGCCCGGGGCCAGTAAAATCATATGCAGGGCAAGTTGATTGGCCAGTCACTGTCCCGCCCGGGCCAGTGACTGGCCAATCACAGTTCAGTATCTTTTTGTAGACTACATCATGGTTCATTGAAATGCGCGTTCAGAGTCGTAATGAAAGCAGTGTTTATTTAAGACTCAATATAATAAACCTAATATAAAATATATTTTTTAATGAAAGGCCAGTGGACAACCGATGCGTGGGCGTTTTGAAAGGCGGAGCAACAAGCGGTTGCACTCTCGCTCCGTTGGCAGAGCTGCCTACCGTCCGCCTGCGAGTCGACAAATCAATCGACTTACTCTGCCCCCTTTCTTTCTTCCCACAGCACAGGTTGAGGTGCAGAAAATGATAACTGCGCTTTTCCTTTATCTGCCGCCGTAATGTTACAGTATTTGCATCCAAGCCCCAATGGTAATACAAATGAGAGGCGTTATTTAAACGCTGTGAATGCGTCTCCGGTGATTGTGTCGGTTGTAGACAGAAACGAACGGAGGGACTCCGCTCACTGTACAGTTCCTATAGTCGCGCAGTTTGGCACTGTGTTTTCAGGCTCGAGACATTCAATCAGATCGCGGAAGTCTTTCCCATTGAAATCGCTAACGGGGAGAATATCCCCGGTTATTATTTTAGCCACAAACCACAGTTCATCTGCGCGGCGGCTCACTCGCTGGCGAGATCACACGGTGAAACGCTGCTGTGATCGGACGAAGGCATTGTGTGTTTCTAAGGTGATTTAACGTCAGTCTTAGACGAGCGTTTAACTTATGCTGCATATTTTGCACTGCATTGTTTTGTATCAATAGTTTGAAAAAATGGTCCCACACCGGACTCTTATATGTGAAGCTGACACTTCATGGAGAAGTGACACTGCTGCAGCGCGCTCACGACCAGACGTGAACTCACATACACGGTGAAATCTCCCATTAAAAAAACGGCATAACCCACTGATTTTCGGATTTCTATTCTATTTTTAAAGTCAACTTGAGCGCAAGTGGAAAACCGGTCATTCGGTCGACACTTTCACATCCCTAATGCATATAGAGAAAGTAATAAAAACAGCCTACCACACCACAAAGAATGATCAGACCTTCATCTCTTATTTTTTTTTTTATGTTTGAACATGACTTCTGCAGGTGAACTATTCATTAAACTGCCCAAATTCAAGAATAAAAACAACCTTCAAACTACTGGACTTTAAAATACTGGCCGACTCTTTCAACATACTTTCAGCTTCTAATTCAATATGTTTGCCTGGTTTTATATTATGTGTATGAGCAATATCAACATTTCATATAATTAACTAAAAGAAAAATAACCAAATCTAAAGGGAATATCTATACTGTTACAGTATAGATATTCCCTTTAGATCTGGTTATCTTTCTTTATTTTTCTAATACAGGTATTATAATTATTGACACTAAATTATGAAGAAAAAAAAAGTGTGTGCAGGGCCAGTGAAAATATACAAGGGGCCAGTAAAACTCGGATCCACTGGCCCGGCGGGCCAGTAGGAAAAAAAAGTTATGTTGAACCCTGGCAGGTACTATTTGCGGTGGAAAACGACCCGTGCTGCTACCAAACCAAGTTGAGTC